>NC_068302.1:30504686-30819373 GCF_025860055.1 Xyrauchen texanus | reverse complement strand
TAGATTGGTTCGCAGCGGTAGACCTGAAGGACGCATACTTCCACGTCTCAATTCGCCCTCGACACCGCCCCTTCCTAAGGTTCGCGTTCGACGGCCAGGCGTATCAGTACAAAGTCCTCCTCTTCGGCCTGTCTCTGTCCCCTCGCGTCTTCACGAAAGTCGCAGAGGCAGCTCTTGCCCCGCTCCGAGAAGCCGGCATCACGATACTCAATTACCTCGACGACTGGCTCATACTGGCCCACTCCCGAGAGTTACTATGCGCACACAGAGACCAGGTGCTCAGCCACCTCAGCCGCTTGGGGTTTCAGGTCAACTGGGAAAAGAGCAAGCTCTCCCCGGTCCAGAGCATCTCTTTTCTCGGTCTGGAGTTAGACTCAGTCCCAATGACAGCACGTCTCTCCCACGAGCGTGCTCAGTCAGTGCTGAAATGCCTTGCTTCCTTCAAGCCAGGCGCCATGGTCCCACTAAAACGTTTCCCACAGCTCCTGGGGCATATGGCATCCTCCGCGGCGGCTGCGCCGTGGCTCCGGACTCGAGTCCCGAGACGAGCATGGCGCCGCGGCACGCACAACATAAAAGTTACCTCTGCCTGCCGCCAAACCTTCAAACCCTGGACAGACCTCTGCTTCCTAAGGGCAGGAGTACCCTTGCAGCAGGTGTCCTGACGCGTTCTGGTCACAGCCGACGCATCCAAATTGGGTTGGGGCACCATATGCAACGGGCGCGCAGCCGCAGGCCGGTGGAACCGAGGCCCGCTGTGCTGGCACATCAACTGCCTAGAGCTGCTGGCTGTTTTCCCGTTTCTCCCGTTGATTCGGAACAAACACATCCTAGTCAGGACAGACAGCACCACGGTCATAGCCTACATAAACCGCCAAGGCGGAGTACGCTCCCTCCACATGTCACAGCTCGCCCGTCGTCTCCTCCTTTGGAGTCAGCAGCAACTCAAGTCACTGCACGCCACTCACATCCCCGGCAACCTCAATGTGATAGCGGACGCGCTGTCAAGACAAAGCTTGCCTGGCGGAGAGTGGAGGCTCCACCCCCAGTCGGTCCAGCTGATTTGGGACCGGTTTGGCAAGGCTCAGGTAGACCTGTTTGCCTCCCAAGAAACCTCCCACTGCCCGCTCTGGTATGCCCGGACAGAGTTGCCTGGAGTTCGGTCTGGCAGATACTTTCGTGATCCTAAGACCGCGACCGGGCTATGTGCCCAAGGTTCCTACCACGCCCTTCAGGGATCAGGTAGTGAACCTGCAAGCGCTGCCCCGGGAGGAGGCAGACCCAGCCCTTTCAATGCTGTGTCCAGTACGTGCTTTACGTATTTATCTGGACAGCACACAGAGCACCAGACGCTCTGAGCAGCTCTTCGTCTGCTTTGGGGGACAGCAGAAAGGGAATGCTGTCTCCAAGCAGAGACACGCCCACTGGGTTGTCGACGCCATTTCCCTGGCTTATCACACCCAGGCCGTGCCCCCCCCCCTTGCGGGTCCGAGCTCACTCCACCAGGAGTGTTGCGTCCTCATGGGCACTGGCTAGGGGCACTGCCCTAGCAGACATTTGTAGAGCAGCGGGCTGGGCAACACCTAACACTTTTGCGAGATTCTACAATCTCCGAGTTGAGTCAGTATCGTCCCGTGTTTTCTCAGGTACCGAGCCCGTAGAACTCGGTGGCACGCCCACGATCTGACTGGGTGAATCGCTTGCACCTAGCGCCCTTCCCCCTAACCAGGGGAAACAGTGCGCCTTCATTCCCAGGAGATCTCAGGTTTGGGACACTGGTCGATTCCTCCCTAGCCCTCGTGGGTCGCAGTTCAGCGGAGGAACTCGCTGACCCAAGCCACTGTGGGTATCGCAAGCTACCCTGTACTGGTATAGGTGCTCCACAGGTAAGGCCTCCCTCGGACTCCCCTTGTGTGTAACACCACGGTTCTGTCCCCTCTGGCGAGCTGACTCCCGTGTTTCCCTTAGGCAGTCATGGCTGCCTCGGCTGCCGTGCTGTATGTCCCCCCCTCTGTGAGGCTGGATCCACCACCGCACCGGCTTTTCCACATAGGCCCTAAGCAGGCCTCTGATGGTTTTGCCACTTAAACTTGCCTCCCCTCTCGGGTAGGCATGGCCTCCGCAGGGTCTTCTCCGCCTTGAATAAGGGCTAAGACCCCCTTCCCTCAATGCATGTAAGGGCCCCGGCCTTAGTTGCTCTATGCGAGAAACATAGAGAGAAAAGAGGCCCGGCCAGGCTTGGCCCATTCCCAGGTTGGCGGCCAGCACCTTGTTCCCCTCCAGGGTAACGATAAGGAATCCTGATGGCTTAAATGGGGCATTGGGGAAGGGTACGTGCAGCCTGATACAGCTGGTCGTCCTGCACGTAAGAATACCTGCTCGCTCCTGTATCAGCAGTTCACGTACGCGGCTCAGCGCATGGCACTTTTATAAGTGGACCCCTCATGTCGCTTCTCTGACACAACGTGGAGAGAGCGACAGAAGGGGAACGTCTAGGTTACGTATGTAACCTCCGTTCCCTGATGGAGGGAACGAGACGTTGTGTCTCCCCTGCCACGTCGCTGAGCCGAGCCACTGTTGTGGCCGGACCATTTCCGGCTCCTCAGAAAAATCCTGAATGAACTCCCGTATTTGCGCCGCTTAAATACCCGTATGTCCGGGGGCGGGACATGCAAATACTGGTTGCCAACTTTCGTTGGCCTTTTTCATAGTCCAGAGGTGAATATCGGCGCTCAAGAGAGACCCCTAGTTTCGCTTCTCTGACACAACGTCCATCAGGGAACGGAGGTTACATACGTAACCTAGACATTAATCCTGATATGAATGTTTTTTCGTATTGTACAGCACGTTGGTTACAACATTGTTGCTTTTAAAAGTGCTATATAAATAAACTTGAACTTGAACTATACTTTTCGTCTATCTAAGAGACAAGACTGTCTTCAAAGTTATTATTATATGACAAAAATGTATGTATGACATCAATTAAACATGAAAACTTTATTATGAACTATCATATATTTCTCATAATTATGAGAATATTATTGGGGATAAAACAGACACTGGAATGTTTCAGCCCTTCTTGTTATTCTGATAGTTGGGTCAAAGATTTATGACAGATGGAGCTACAGTTACAGTGAAGTCTAGTAATGTAAAATGTACTCATAAGGTGGTAGAAACATTGTAGAATCACATCAAAAGGTGGCACCAGCAAGTCTACAGTGGGTCTTATTTTTATGGGGTCATGAAATAGGGAGTTCAATTTGTGCCACAATTATGTGCATGCAAGATTATATTTAAAGTGCACAAAATGTTATATTGCACGAATGTGCAAAAGATTAACTCATTTTGAGCAATCTAAAAAAAAAAGTTTGCACTTTAATAAAGCTTATTTGAATGTGAATTTGCGAAGAATTCTGACATTTATTTTACTCCATTGTTTTTGCGTGTGCAAGATCTTGCTCTCTCTCCTCGTATGCACTCTGCGTGTGCTCAGAACAAGGTCTCGATATACTTCCCTAGAATTTCTGATTCATTCAGAGGTAAAAAGATGTTCTAAACAACTAAGCAACGGTACACTGTTTGCGAACATTCGCACACCCACCACACCACTGTGGGAGGTGTTTAATGTACCTTTAATTATGAGCATGCTACATGTAAAACCTAAACTGATGTGACATTATAATGTTTCAACAAACAATTCTGTCTTGTATACATTTTGAATTCATGGCACATATGCATGAATTCAAAAATAACACGCTGTACATAGCCATAATATGTGCCAATTACACTGTCATTGCAATTTATGATGATACTGATACTGCTGCTAAGATCAGTGTATAAAATTGTTAATGTGCAGAATACAGACAAAACTAATTATGATAAGATTTCTTACTTTAGGCAGATGTGTGAATGGCTTTCACTGCAGGTGGCACATGAGTGTATGGGAGTATTTTAATAGATTTGATTCCTTTTGTAGGCTAATTAAACAAAACAAATTGCATGACATGGTCTTGGAAAACTTCTCTTCCAGAATGATCGTACATATATACATTTGCACCAGCCTGCTGATAAATCTAAACGCTAATTGATTTTGACTGACTGAAAAACATAAACAGAATGAGCTGTCAGCATCAAGGTAGGTGGAGCTCCAGGTCACACCTAGCAATGATGTGACCAATGGCAGTAAGGTGTTATGCAGTCGGATAGAAGTTTTTCTAAAAGTTCACCCAGACGAGCTGTTAAAAACCACCGAACAAACACAGCGTCTTTTTGCCCAGAGTTTGTTATAAATGACGTCACACCCATTTGTTCTTTGATTTCATATAAAGCATATTTGGGCCTTTTAGACTGCTTGCTTTCTTTTCCACCCATATTCCTACAAGTCCCACCTCCTACATCAGGATTGGCAATTAGAAGCTGCCGGCAAGCACTCTACAATGGACAGTTGAGGTAGCTATATCCAACAGGAACAATGTTCCAAGTTCAGGAAACAATTTATATATACTGTAGTTTTAATTAGAAAGATATTTACCCTGTGGATTATAGACATACTAGGAATACTGTAAGGCTAAAATGACTGGAATACAATGCAGAGGAATTTTTGTTCTTTTTCACTGTTAACTTCTGTGCAAATTCACATACAATTAATCTTTATTTGAGCGCATAATTGATTTCCATTTTCTCAGAATTAATATATCTTTACAGGAAGATACATTGCTTCACAAAACTTGAGTTCACAAAATACATTGAGTTCATATGCATGCAAAATATCATCTTGTGCATTCTAAATATAATGAGTGCGCAGAATTGTGGCACAAATGTAATTCCATAATGGAAGCAATGTCAAAAAAGCCAAAGCATTGCAAATATTTTTTTAAAGTAAAACACCCTTTCACTTTGCATGCACTTTGATATTCTCCAAAGGTTGCATTTCTATAGAATATTGATTCCCTTCAGCAATACGTCTAATAACAAGGTGTTCATTTCCCTATGGTAAGATGAAGAAGAATGATAGTCATATGAAGGTGGTTGAAATTAAGTTGGTTCTTTTTAAACTTAGGCTTTGATTACATAAAAAAAAAGAAAAAACAAAACAACACTTTGCTAGTCTTCAGCTGGTGTCCCAGCCTGACCAGTGCCCAAAACCCCTCTAAAACCAGCAAACAGAACTGTCTGACCAGGCTGTGAGATCAGCTAAGACCAGCAAACCAGCTACAGTTGGCTGGTCAAGCAGTTTTTTTCAGCAAGGAGGTTAAAAGGAAACCCCTTATGATTTTCATTAGATGAGCTAAATATATAAATATATGATAAATGTGTTCTTCTAAACATGGTATATCTCAAAATATATTTTAAACCTGATTATTAAATGTAACCAATGTTAACTACTGTGAGCTCTATGAACAGTCCACATTAAATCCCTGTATGCTTTTAACCTGTTTGAAAAGCGTGGCAAAAATTCAGCGTCTACCATTGGCTTACTGTCTACATCCGGGCACAGAGCCACAGCCGACCTATGAGGCTGAAGATACCAATATGGCGGAGGTAAGCTGGATAGCTGGAAAAAAGTATTCGATTTTAAATCAGTCTTTTTAATGATTCAGGGAAATGATATTGGGTTTCGCTGATATGTGTGTTTAAATGAGAGTCTAATATGTCTTCGTTGGTGATTTTAGCCAGATTTATGTGAAACTGGTTGCCGTAGAGGGGTTTAAGTGATGACTGATCTCTCAGGGTCCGACAGGCCGCTGATTCTCGTCTCCGACAGCTCACAGAAAAAATAAACAAACACGAAACCGTCGCCTATAAACGTTAAATTATTCGATATAGACGTCATTTTCACTGCGCTTTGCACCATTTTTAGAGCTTTGGCTTATTTTAATATATTATGCACGTGCATATGCTTTTGTGAAGCAAAGGTTTGTTTATAGTGCGAGTCGATGTTATTTTGCTGTGTTTGGAAATGACAGGATCCGATAAGAGATGATGGCAGTTTGCTCAGTAATTGTAGTTCTGTTAATTAAGTGTTTGGCTTTGTTGTTTTAATAAGTAGATATATGATCTCACAACACACGTTAAGACTGTTATAGGGAGACGCAGCTTTGCATTTACATTCATGTATTTCTCTATGTGTAGTACAGTCCTTCGCTGTCGTGCTTATTGCTATTAATATTAGCATGCAGACGGATGCATGATAGGGGATTCAGTTGATTGCATATTCATTATTATTGCAGTATAAAATATATAGCATCATTTTCGTTTCTTTTTGTCTCTTTTTATGTCTGCACAGGCTTCCTTCGGGAGTTCAAGCCCTGGTATTGCTCTCTTTTTTATTTATTTTATTTTATTATAAGTGGATGACTGATTTGGGGTTTCAAATGGCTGATAATGATAGAGAGCAGGATGGCTGGTGTAATGGATATAATATAATGCCATTTAGTTAATTGTAATTAAATTAAGTAACCATTAAGGATTTACTTTAGCAATTAAGTTAATTATGTGACTGTTTATTTAGCCAAACATTTACTCAGTATTTACTGGAAAATATTTCAAAACTTAAATTTGTGCACATGGATGTGATATTGATAAATTCCCATCATCTTTAAAATGTTGTGCATAAAAATTAGTGTCGAAATGTTCCATTTTCTTTTCACAGTTGGCTCTTTGTCCTCAGAGGATCATGACTTTGATCCAACTGCTGAGATGTTGATTCATGAGTATGATGATGAAAGAACTTTAGAGGAGGAGGAACTTCAGGACAGAGAGAAGAATTTCCATGCAGAATTGGCAGACTTGGAGAGGGTAACTTGCATTCGTAACAATTTGCTACATTTCTCTTTGTAATTATGTTAAAGGGATAGTTCTCCCCAAATGTCTCTTAATTTACTCACCCGCATGACATCCCAGATGTGGATGACTTTCTGTCTTCTGCAGAACATGATCTAAGATTTTCAGAATAATGTTTCAGCTCTGTAAGCCCACACAGTGCAAGTGAATGGTAACCATGGCTCCATAAGAAAATAAAGGCAGCATAAAAGTAATCATACAACTCCAGTAGTTTAATACATTTTTTCTGAAGTGATCTAAATGAGAACAGACATTATATTTTGGTCTCTTCTCACCCAAAACCAATCGAATTGCTGCAGAAGAAATGGATTAAACCACTGGAGTCATATGGGTTACTTTTTATGCAGCTTTTGTGTTTTTTGGAGCTTCAAAATGTTGGTCACCATTTTCTTGCATTTGTATTGATGTACAGAGCTGAGATATTCTTCTAAAAATCTTCATTCCCTACTACCTGATAGATTTGAATGACATGGGTGTCCTGAGAAATCATACCTGTCTCAACAATGAAGGTCATTTGTGTGTCTTATCTTTAACATGAAACAGGAAGGGAACATGCCGATCGAGGAGTTGTTGGCTATGTATCGTTACGACGAATCGGTCAGTACAGGTGCAGGATCGAGCATGGACAGTTCTTCTGTTGAACTAGCAGATGATCTGCCTGACATGACACTCGATAAGGTAATCATTGTTTTTGTTGGTGCATTTTTGTGTTAAAACCACAACAAAAGTTTTGAACCACATTAGATTTCACGTATATATAGTTGTATGCTGATTGTGGGAGTATAGTGGTGAATGCAGTACAGTTGAATTATTAATCATCTTCTACTACAGGAGGAGATTGCAAAAGATCTCTTGTCAGGAGATTATGAAGAGGAGACACAGTCCTCTGCTGATGATCTGACTCCTTCTGTTACCTCCCATGAGGCCACAGACTTCTTCCCTAGAACACTCAGATGTGAGAAGAATAAATTCATGACACTCTTTAATAGTAGTTTATTTTGTTGGTTTCTTACAGATACATATTACACTGTAATGGGGAACTTCTAGGTCCAGTTATGTATTTATTGTAATTTTGTATTTGGTGTTTTATAGTTTAACATTTGCATTTATTTTAAAATGTTGTTTATCTTAAAATAATCTAGATATATTTAAGCACATATTGGACCTTTTGAAATTATATGAATCTCCATAATCATTCATTTAATTCATTGAATTTGTAATTTATCAGCCAACATGACTTATGATGGTGATAAAGAATCTGAGGGCGAGGAAGATTGTGTGAGCAGTGAAGATTCCAGAAAGGTAAGTCTTGTATTAATTATAACATCTGTCATTTTTTTTTCATTCTTTTGAACCCCTCTGAATACATAAATGAACCTTCGCTAAGCCTCATCTTCAAAGAGTTTTTGACCAATTCTATCTTAGCTGTCCGCTCTGACAAGCACTTGCTTTTATCCAATGACAGTCTACGGGAGTAATGTGTCTTTTGAGTAGTTTTACGCAGAATTTTATAGAAAGGATCCAGAAAATGCAAAACAGTTTGTTGCTGGGTCACTTGTAATGGTGACACAAGGTACCTACAGAGTATACATGCAGTGTAACGCTAACATTTTTCAATGAGGTTCCATTAACATGAACTAACAATTAACATAATCTTGGTTTATGTTTTTTTTTGGGGGGTTAAAATCAAATTTGTGTATGGTAACATTAATCAATGCACTATGAACTAACAATAAACAATTGAATGTTTATTAACTAGCATTAACAAAGATTAATAAATGCTGTAGAAATGTATTGTTCATGATACCTATTGCATCATTTTGGAACCTTAAGGAATGGAACCTTATTGTTAAGTGTTACTGTTTTTTATATATATTTAAATAAATCTCAAGAAGAACATGCTATTTTATCTTGACAATACATTTTTATTGCATTTATGTATCTTTTGATTTTACTTTGTGTGTAAAATCAAAAAACAGGAAATAATGGTGGGGTCCCAGTATCAAGCAGAAATTCCCATGGGCCTCAGCCACTATAACGATGATGAAAAGGGTGAGTGTCTTGCTTAAATGGCTAAGTGTGACATTCAAATTGAAATGAACCATAGAAAACACAAAATTTACTTAAAAGCAGACCAATTTTAAAGTGTGTATGTTGTGTTTAAAGTGTATGAGGAGGAAGACCTGTTGCTGTGGAGTCCTGGAGCATTGTCAGAGTGTAAAGTGACAGACTATCTCAGAGAGGCACTGTCACCGTCTACAGACGGAAGCGCTGGAGATTCCGCATCTGAACACATACACGATAACGAGCAGGTACCTCCATAAACACTTATTACTAAACATAAAATTATAAACTCTAGTCTATGCAAAAACTGCTGCTGTGCTGTTCAATTACATTACACTGATCTCCTTCCTGTCTTTTTCTAGGCCTTGTTTGAGCTTTTGAAGTGTAATTATGACAGCCGTGAGGCACTGACGCGATATTGCTATAATGTGAAAACATCGAAAGGTAGGCTGTTCAGTTAAAAGAGACCTGTACTAGTTTGAAGTCTGCTGTACCTGTGAAGCCATAAATGTTTACTTGTATTTACGTTGCTTTGATAGAAGAGTCACCGCCATGGTCAGAGGATGAATGCAGGAACTTTGAACATGCACTGCAGATTTATGAGAAGAACTTCCATCTTATTCAGAAACACAAGGCAAATTACAATTTCTTTAGCTTGTCGAAAGTAGTTATGGTGTTAAAAACTATTTTAAAGTTTGCTTATATTCTCATGGCTTCTCTCTGTTCCTTTTCAGGTTCAAACACGGACTGTAGCAGAATGTGTGGCTTTTTATTATATGTGGAAAAAGTCTGAACGGTTTGACTTCTTTGCACAACAGAACCGATTTGGCAAGAAGAAGTACAGTAGTTATCCGGGTGTGACGTAAGTCAGTGCAGTGTTTTAAAGTGAAAGTTTATCCAAACATGAAATGTCTGTCTTTATTTACTCACCCTCGTGTTGTTTCAAATCTGTATGACTTCCGTTAAAGACAAAACGTGACATTTTAAAGAATATTCGTATAGTGAAAGTTATTAGGACTGGGGCTGTCATTGCCTGAAATGACAAAAAACACCATAAAAGTCGTCCGTAAGACTTGTGCACTATATTAGGTGAATTCTGAAGTCATGTATTGATCTGTGTGAGGAACAGGTTGAAATTTAGGTTACAACTATGTTTTTTTTTCCACTTTAGAGACTTGATGGACAGATTGGTGGATGAGGCGGAGGGTCTGGCTGTGGACAGCTCATCCTCCGTGTGTTCAGCTGGAGCAGGGGGAAGGATGGAGGCATCGGCAGAGCAACAACTCGGACTGCTTAACTCCATTACTGCCAGTGACCTTACAGGTGAGCTTACCCACCACAATCATTTCATTGTCCTTTAATGATCTTTAATAAAAAAAAATGTTTCATTGTTGTTAGATTTTTATATAGTTGTGTGTGTGTGTGTGTGTGTGTGTGTGTGTGTGTGTGTGTGTGTGTGTGTGTGTATGTGTGTATATATATATATATTTATTTATTTATTTATTTATTTTTTTCAAATGATCAGCATCAGTTGATTTTTGAAAGCTGATAATACATAGGCTTATATTTCTAATTCAAACTATACACCTTTTTTTGTATACTAAATATAGATATAGGTTGTAGTGTTTTTATTCCTTTCTAAAATATTAGCTATCATATAAGTTGATATAACATTACATTTATAGTAGGCCTGTGAATCGATTCATATGTAACCAATTAATTGCACAGTTTTCTGTGATTAATCATGGTACATTAAAACAAACATTAAAATATAAACAAATATATTTATACTATATCTCAAAGAACTTTCAAGGAATTGGTTATTGATAATTTATTTTAAAAATGTAAATGTGTACGTTAAAAGTTTACATTTTTTGGCGCATAGAGTTAGACACATTTTTGCAGGAATAAATCATCGATACAAGTATATTTATACATGCCAAAAAAATCAGTGGACATGCTGTAATTAAAAGTTGGCCAAAATCTTTTTTTTTTTTTTTCAGTGGACTTTTTTTAATAATGGGAATAAATAGGCAGATTCAGTTTATATCAAGCTATATTGGTGACATTGCTAATGCATTATTAGACTATAAACAGATGCAAAACAAATTGAAGTTTAGCTGAAGTTTCAAAAATCTGTTCAGTGCACACACTGGTTCTCATTCCATGCAGTTGGTACAACATTGGTTCAGATGACAGTGAGCGAGTGTTTTCGGGCATTGCTAAGAAATATAGCAGCTTTCCAGTGTCTCTCCCACACCTGTCTCACCGCTTGCAGGTGAAGTCTCCATTCTCTGGACCGTAAATCCGCTCCTGTGTTTATTATGCCCAGGACATGTGTTGTGCGTAATGAATAAGCATGTACTGCTCCAGTTTCTGTGCTGGGATGTATAGTCGAGTGTATACCTTCTGGAAATTGATATATGCCCATTTTAGCCACAGAAAGAGGAGAAAAACAACTGTGAATTATGATTATTATTTTTCTTAACGCGTTAAACAGTTGCAGAAATTAGGATAGTTCACCCTAAAAGGAAAGTTCTGTCATCTACTCATGTTGTTCCTGACCCGTTTGAACATGAGAATGGGTAAAGGATAAGTACATTTTTGGGTAAACTATCCATTTTTGAACCTAAATTCCATGCAGTCACGGTTCTGAGAAGCAAAATAATAATTTGTCTATGTATAAAAATGCTTTTTCTTTCTTGTAGCTCTTAGTAACAGCGTAGCAACCGTGTGCAATGGTCCAGGAGACGTGAGCTGTTTAGACTCCCCTTACTTCCCTCCTTTGGAGAGTTTACACAGAGGAGCCCTGAACCACGACAAGCAGCTCAGTTTTGCAACAAAAGGAGACAACGGCTGCCTCAACATGCTGGATTCCAGATTCTACCGTTCGGACCTGGGCCAGATCAGCATGTGTAGCACCAAAGACTGCGAACGGCCATCCAAGAGGCTTAAAATGGGCCTTACGGAGTCCTTCATTAGTGACGTACCTGTTTCTAATCTGGCTGTTGACTTCGAGGGCAGACGTACGCACCGCATCACAGGTGCCACCATGGCGGTGTCGGTCACTGACTTCAACAGCGTAGGGTGCGGTGAAGCCAACGGTTTCATCAGCTCGCATTCACGACACCACCAACACACCGCACTTCAGTCTGATTGACTTCTTTGGCCACCCAGAGCCTGATTCATCCACTCACTGACTATTTTGTTTTTTATATGACATCAGTGATGTCTTTATTGTACAGAACTAAGAAATCTTGATTTCTCAAGAGTATAAATAGCCATTTATTTTTTCTGGTCCTTCAAATATTTAATATTCTTTTTGTCTACGGTGATATACAGTTTAACTAAATGCTGGAGCAGAGAGCCGTGGTCTCTTATGGTGCGTTCACATACAACACGAAGCGAGTGTTTTGCGTGGCGCAAATTAAGCAAATTGCGTGACTCGAACACACAAATGACGTGTTGTCGCGAAAGCCTATCAGCATTGAGATTGTCCGGATGTCACTGACGTAGTAGCAGAAGAAATCTGGAAACATTTATAAAAAAAATTTTTGTAGTGGTGTTTGGGCACTCGGAATTGTATGACAACGTCATACATGTACCTGAGACCGGACGAAAAAAGACATCGCTTGGAGGAAAGTGAGTGAGGAAATTGAACTACCTGGTAAGTTCTGAAAATATGGACGTCTACTTGATTCCAGCTATTGGTTGTACTTTACTATGAACCAAGTCGTAGAAGCCCCTCCTCCTGTCCTTTTCTGGAAGAGAAGGGGAATACTCGTGGGTTCGAGTTACTCGCGCAAATGCGAGTTTAAACACACATTTATAATCCAGCGGTCAAACTTGAACAAGCAATGCGAGGCGAAAATTATCTTCGCATTGTATGTGAACACACCATTACTGTACTCATCCCAACGCCTGCATCTTAGTCGCTGCCGCCAGAAACTGCATTTGTTGTTGTCATTTTTTTTTTTTTTATGTATGTGTGTTCGTTTCTAAATTGGTACTTTTTCAGTGTTTACACAACCCAGGATAGACTGAAACCTTGGAAAATTTAGCATTTTGTATACCACAAAACTGCCTTTTGTAATTGAAAATAGTGACTTCTTTAGAAGAAAGACTACATGTTGAAACAAAGAGCACTTCTAGTCGTTAAGATGTTTCCACGTTTTCCACTTGTTGCCCATATAAGGCATGCTTGCCCATTTGCATCTTGTTAATTGGTGTAGCAGTTTGAGATTTGAACTTTATAATTCCCAATTTATTGTGGTAATCCACACGTGTAAATTATCTTTTTAATGATCGGGGAGAAGAAACAAGAAGGAAAAAAACCAAAACCTTTCAAGAATTACTTTTTTATTTTGCTTTCTATCTAGAGAATTTGTTTGGTAACACTTTATAATAAGGTTCCATTTGTTAACAACATTATTTAACATGAACTAACAGTGAACAATACTTTTAAATAATTTATTAATCTTGGTTAATGTTAATTTTTAATACATTTTTCAAATCAAAAGTTGAACATGTTAACATTAATGTTCTATGAATGAACATTAACTAACAACGAGCTGAATTGTATTTTTATATACTAGCATTAACAAAGATTAATTAATGCATGTAAAATTATAGGAGAATATTGCTAATTGTTAATTCATGATACCTAATGCATTAACTAATGTTAATGTAAAGTGTTACCATTTGCTTTTCACAAGTAACAAAACATACTATAGTGCCAGTGAACAAAGATTTTTTTTCTCAGCTGAGCATTGTTTGAAGCTGGGCACTTAAACAATATTGTACATTTCTGAGTCTAGGGGGCTCTATAATTTAAATAATATTTTTGCAACTGTGATCAAATCAGTTGAATTTGACACCTAAACAAATTTGTCCACAGCATCAACAGGATCTTTTCTGTCAAATCTGGTTATTTTGGTCATGCTCACCAGGACAGTCTGATGACACATAACAATTACTGTTGTCAGCAACACTTTAAAATGATCAAGTAATTCAACAGGAAAGTCATCTGGAGATTAAATTTTTTATTGTGCCAGATTTGACTTTCTAATAGGCTTTATGACCTGCAAGGAAGTTTTATGAGAGGGGCTTTATGGGACAGTCACTTGCACTTGACAGCATTAGCATAAATTAATGTTTAAACTGTACATATATTAAGCTGTGTGACTTGCACTGAGCATTTAGAATTCCCTTGTGAAGATAATAAGTAGCATTTAAACAGATTAACATCCTCCATGTCATTTATAGTCATCAATAACTGTCAACATTTGCTGGTACTCTAAACGGCAAATGCTTTAATTCAGATTGAACCAGTGTTTTTTCCCCCAGCTATGCATTATGTATATTTGGTTGCTGCCAGAGGTACTGAAAATAGGTTATTTACCATTCTTGTCATTTGTATGCATTAAGCTAATTGGACTCTTGTTCATTTTTCGAGATATTACAAGCGGAGTAATATTACATGACAATAATCTATTCGGCTTGTATCGAATCTGATACTGCCTCCGAGTCCTGTTTGCTCTGCATGCAGAGTAAAGTACCATAGAATTCAATTGTATGCTGATTTTCCTGATCATGACTAGGGTAACAAAGTGCAAAAATGCTGAAAAATGTTCCTTTAAGGCAATGTGTTGATATTGTTTTGCTTAAAGCAGTAAGAGAGGTCAAAAACATGCATGATAGTGGTGATTGTTTGTGAAAAAAACACAGATAATTTAGTGAGAGATATATATATATTTCTTATACATCAGTTTATTCTTAAATAACCTTATATGGACATTCTGTTCATCTATTTGCTCAGTATAAGAGCATGTTTCCAGTTGTTCACCATGATTTTTACCCCCTTGATATTTAACAGCTGCTATCAGTAATGTGAAGAGTTTATTGAATGCACTGCAGTTACAATTATAAGTTGAGTTGAAAGAGTCTTGTATATCTGCAGTTATTTCATTGAAAAAAGTACTCAATAGTAGCATGTTTAAAGCAGAAATTACAGACAATGATTGAAAAAGAGCAGTGGATGACATACATTGACAGGAGTTAGAGAGCACTACAAAGAACCCGTCAATGATTTTTGATTACACAAATTGTTGCATTCTCTAAATGTACATCAAGCAGAGAATTTTATCATGCACAACATATAACAACCAGTGTAGTAGTTGGGGACGCAAATTAAATGTTTTTTTTATTTTTGTACTTTGTAAAGTTCTGTGCTCCTATTATTCTACATAGTTATTAGTACTTTTATAAATGATACAACAAACTGCACATTATTGTTTCTTCAACTAGGTTTTTTTTTTAGGTACAGTGGAAGTAATTTTATCCCAAAATGTTTAGCATATTGTATGTTTACTTTTAAAGGCCAACTTAGAGACCAGAATGTTTTGTCCAATAGAAGTAACATATTTTACATATTTTAAAAAAAAAAAAATATCAAAGTAGTTTGCTAATGTGTCTTCAGTGGCTTTGGGTGTGTGTAAATTAGTAGAGGGGGAGAACAATGGTAAATTTGTGAATAAAACCAACAAATTCTATAAATGTATATCCATGTATACAGACAATCATAACATTTAATAATGGAATTATTCAAACAGATATCTCTATTGTTTATACAAAATGTAAATATAATTGTAAAATGTAAATATAATTGTAATGCTTTTTGTTTTGCCATTATTTTGTATTTTTGTTGTACTTAATTACTTGGTGTAAAAAGTTCCAGAAATAAATGCTCTGGAAACAGATGTGTGGTAAATTGGGGTAACTAAAAACAACATTGCATCTGACTCAACTATTACATTTGAATATGGTTAAATTAAGTAAAAATGTCAATCACTGCCAAGGACAGGAAGACTGGTGGCTATTGATAAAAGAAACCCAAACACAAGCTTTCAAAAATTAGTAAATATTTAATAGTTCAGATCAACAATACTTGTAGTGATCCATTTTGTTCAACACAGACCTGGTATTATATGATGGCACTCAGTTCAATGATTTGCTCTAAAGTCAGAACAGGTAATATGAAATTTACCATCAGCTTTGTTAATGATGGTTAGCAATGGTGGCTAATAACAGAGCAGCTGGAGAACAACTTGAGAACAAGAAATTAGTTCTTTGAAAAAAAAAAAAAAAAAAAAGGCAAACGGCTATATAATTGTAATATGTAAAACTTGACTTCTGTCCTGTAAATATAAAGCACCTGAATAAGTGTGACAACCGATCAGATGATGTACAACTGTTAAATAATAATCTCTATGTACATTTGTTGTGTTAAATGACATATTGATAATTACTCTTTTACAAAGAAAATATCAGGCAACAAAAACAGATCCACGGTCACTCAGGTCCACCACGCTGCAAGAGAGAAAAGAAGTTGTCAGTTGGGTTTGTCTGTATATTCTAAACATGGCAATAATGTATTCTCGTGTGACCCCGCGTAAACATGCGTGGACATTTTATTTTGGCTTCGCTATAGGCAACGCATAATTTAAATTAATTTAAACCAACTGGTTTCAGTTCAGGAATCTCTGTGCTGTCAGTAAAGTGTAAAACGTTCAATGTACGGAGTCATGTGACAAAACAATATACTGCAGAGTTAGATCTTTGGGAGAAACACCAACAAAACTACATCTGGTAAGAAGCCCAATTAAGTTTTTACATTGAAACCTGTTTGAGTCAAAAGATTAGAGTCTCGTTTCATCCGATATGCCGTTTTTTGTTTTTTTTATTTAATGTGAAATGCCATGCTACTAAACACAGTGTACACTAATGTGTACCATTAGAAATCCTATACATACTGTGCATTATCACACTGAGAATCAATGGGTTCATCCAAAAGCTGAAAACATATTGCTTTCAGAGGTTTATATACAGTTAGGATGAAAACAAAGAGCATTTCGACCCATTCTGTGACCAGTGCAGACAGCACACTCGAGGTTAAGTCATTCACTTAATAGTAAGCAAGGGAGCATCCTATAGCTTTCCTATGAAGCCAAGTGCATTCAATTTAAACTTCCTATCAAAAGTTCAGTTTCAGGCTGCAGATGATGTTTGGACCACTCAACATGTTTAGCAGACATGGGACAATACTAATCAGTACATAGATTCAGAATTTATCATGTATAATTTTATTTTAACATGGTCAGCAGTGATTGGATGATGCTGGCCAATACTTTGAATCAGAATTATTTATGCTAATTTCTGATGTTATGTCTGTAATGTCTCACAAACATGAATAACCAACACTCCTGGAAACATAAACTAACATAAATCTGACTAACTGTAGCTTGGCATTTATTTCACAACTTAGTCCCACATTTTTCTAACTTCTAAAATGGAATCAATGTAGTAATGATAAAACTAAAATGAAACAATTTCTGTAAAATCCAGTTCACTATTTAATGTTTTTTATGCAAAAACTGAGTCTGGCTTTTCAAACAAATAAACACCAACCTGGATGAAGTCCATTTCTTCCAATGCAAGGGTTCTTCTGCGGTATCTCTGAGGGAGATCGCTAACTACAGCAATACTGTCAGGGGTGCCAGGGAGTCGGGCGACAGGTCCTGGTGGTCTGGGTGGAGGTGATATAGATGTTGCAGGTGGAGGTGCAGATGGAAAGATCTTTGGGATACTTGCTGCAAGCACATTTAGTGCCTCTTGTACTGGAAACACAGTTTAAGATGATAATAAGGATGTTACAAAGGAACTGGTGTGGTGTTTGCTTTAAAAAGATAGTTCACCCATATATACAAAAAAATCTGTCATCATTTACCTTGTGATGTTTCAAACCCATATCACTTTAATGGAACATAAATGGAGACATTGTTTATAATGATGACCTCCGTCACCACTTTCAGTCCCTCTCATATAATTTCGGGTTTTACGAAAGAAAGATCAACATAAGTACATGATGACAATTTTCAATTTTGGGTGAACTAACCTATTACCAAAGGCCCATAATAGTGCTCACAAATACACATTTTGGATCTTAATCAAATCAAGAAATAGTGCATAATGTCACTAAACCAAATAAATACTGACCATTTGGCCTGGGGAAACCTTTTCGATCTGGGAATTTCATTAAAGGTGCATGCGGTCGCACAACCTGCAAAGGAAATGAATATGATCAGAACAAAAACAACAACACAAGTGCATTCTGTCATTAGGCACAAAAATAAAACACAACACGTTGTGAATGTTTACTAAATACATTTGTATTTAATTTGGCGTGTATAATGCGTAAAGTGCTGTCGAGATGACATTATGGTTTAAGGAGAAAAGGAAAGAAATAAAGAGAGAACTTATTGCGTCCACAAGGACATCTGTCAAAGCAGTGAAATTAAAGCATTTGGTGAAGTACAAATACCCAAGTGCAAAATTCTCAAATCCTAAGCGAAGAATTGATCATCGTTTAAACAGAGACTTTAAATAAACGAGATGTTACTGCAAGACGATCAGTGTTGGGGCAAATATTTACCTGCACGACCCGACTGGCAGCTGCCATCTTGCCACTCACTTTGCTTCCCATGACGACATTCGAACACTGCTTCCGGTTCACAAATACAGACACGATATGTTCACCACCAGAGGGCGCTGATGTCCCTATTTTAATTGAAAGGACAAATAAATGAAATCCAAAACATGACATTGGCAACCAGGGTAGGGTTGCACCAGCTGTGCGCAAGGTCTCACGTAAGTTGGTACGTAAAGTTCACACTAAGGGCTTAGTAACTACTAGTTAGTTTGTAACTAATCAGTGCTTAATTTAGTTGCACCACCTGTCATTTAGGCATGACTTAACTAGTAGGTCGTAAGCTCTCCGTAAAGTAATGCGTAGTCGCATAATATGACGTTTACCTGTATTGATCCAATAAGCAACCTTCAAATTTGTACACAGAAGTGTTAAACAACCGTGAATTAAAGTTTGATCTTGTTGTGGTTGATGTTCAAACCTTGTTTGCTCACGTAAATGTCAGCTATAATAAATTATATCCCCATTGAAATACGATACGTAATAAAACAAGATTTAATTAATGGTATATTTAGCCTATGTATACAAATACTTTAAAACAATATTGAATAACTGTATCTAAAATGAATAAGGGTCGATAAATAAGTACCAATAGAACAGGCTTGAAAAACAGACATTTATTCATTTTAATATCTATTTCGTATGTTGAATCTTGACAACATACTCAGGAAAGTGCACCGTTAGATCTGTTTCATGCTGAAGAAGCAAGTTTTTTTTTTTACATAATGTTTTCTCCCGTCCCGTAAATGTAAACGAGTTATTGCCAACATCATCATATATGTCGAAAGGACTGTCACCCAAAACATGAACTCATCGATGTCATTAAATGAGTCTGCTTTTTTATTCCATCAGTTACTCAGAGGCTTCCGTAAATGTTTAGTTTATACGTAGGGTTACATCCTACCTAAGATTAATGGTGCAATGCTCAAATATTTAGTAGAGCGTAAATTGTGACTTAGTGCCCATTTACGCCACAACTAGGCTAAGTTGTAAACGTAATGCTGGTGCAACCGGCCGAGCGCATGTAAGCACTAACACAAAGAACAATTACTGCTTAAATATTGCATGAATTATCCAGCGTTAAATACAATAGTTATGTTCCGAAAAACAGTGCGAGTCTGGAGCAGTGACTGAATCTGTCACTCCAGAGACTGCCAAAAGTATACTGAATTAACTGGCTGACAATTAATGCACACATACAAGTGAATTCATCAAACCCATAAGCTCTGAAATCATACATGAATACATTAGAGCAGTAAAACTGATGGATTCACTTCGCCTTGGCTCGCCACTAACATCTACTGTATGCAGTTTTGCCTTTAAATCTATCTAATGACACTTCATTGTGAGCACAATCAATATTAATTCTTACCAAAGATATGGTATCTAGCAGTATAACAGAACCTTATTTTGCCATGTTGACCTCCGAATCACACTAGACACTGTGATGGTATTCTGGACACTGTGACCAGAGACCTTGTACCAAGCGAGCCTATAGTATTAGCAACATTATGCATAACGCGGCCGCCCCATAGACATTCTATGGGCGGAACACTGGCGAGGACCGATGGCCGTTTTTTAGGATGTCTACGGAGGAGATGCTTCTATGTACTGAATTAACTGCTTTTGTGAGGAAACAGCTCAGAACTTAATGAATTGACGACCTGTCATCTAATCTTCAATATGTTTTACTAAAAAAAAATCATTTTGGAATAAACAATATGTGGATTTTAATACGATAAAATTGCAGTTTTATTAGAGAATACGCAGACAATTTTGCGACAGATTGGTGGCAGTTTACGGCCCATTTCATTTGTATGGTATCCGCAAACAGTGACTTACGGTCGTAACACGCTAGTTGACCGTTACGTTTTATAAGGTAAAATATCTCTGGCTCAAGCTAGGCTTGCTGCAAGAGGGCAGGGTTTCGATACATCTGCGTCACATTTCTGTCACGTGACATCATGACTTCCTGGCGGTAACTTCAGATTGGGCTGTAGTCGAAGGGATTGCAATCTTGCAACAATAACAAAAAAATAAATATTTGTCAACAAAAACAAAGCAACGGTAAGTGGAACGTGTTGTTCCATATAAATGGTTAATATATATCGTTTTAAATATATATATTTTAACGCTTCTGTTCTGTTGAAATTGACTATACTGTTCAATGCAAATTAACGTTTGGCAGAGGCTATTTTCACTAAGTGTAATAAGCAACAAAAAGCATCTTCTTTGCACTTAAGTGTAAATAGCGATATATGCTATTTACAATGTGCTAATAGCGATAGTTGCGATTTTCACTAAGTGTAAAAAAAACCCGCAAAAAGCATCTTTGCACTAAGTGCAAATAGCGATATATGCTATTTACACTGTAAAAAAACAACAAAAAGCCATTTTCACCAAGTGCAAATAGCGACATGCTATTTACACTTTGTAAAAAAATAACAAAAAGCAATTTTTCACAGTGAAAATAGCAATAGATGCTATTTACCCTAAGTGCAATTAGCAATAGATGCTATTTACACGAAGTATAAAAAACAACAAAGTGCAAATTGCGATAAATGCTATTTACACTTTGCAAATAGCGATAGATGTTATTTTCACTGTGTAAAAAGCATCTTCTTGCAAATAGTGACATACCCTTATACCCCTGTTTACATACTAACACAGTATAGGGGCATCACTGCAGCATTTTTATTTTGTTTATTTGGAGTCCCACTGACACCCTACACTAAACCTACCTTACAAAAATTAACCATGGATTTACTACAGTTACAATAGTATCACCATGGTGTTTTTCTAGTAAAATTATAGTAACCACAAAACTAAACACGGTTCCTATTAACTACTATTAAAAGCACGTCACTGTAGAAACAACGTGGTTAGTACATCAGAACTATATATTTTACACCAAAACACTACAATATTACTAGAGTAAAATCATGGTTAATTTTATCCAGATCAAATCCTTCTCTCAACTTCACTGTGACCAAATCACTGCGAGGAATCTCTTTTATGTATTTCTATAAATAGTATTATAGGAAATATTAGTATAGACATGGGTAAAAGTTATGTCAAGGGGTAGGATTTGAACCTGGATCTTCAGTGTGACAACACATACAGTCGTTAAACCCAGAGCTACTACAGCTGCACATGGGGTTGCAGTTTGTCAAATTCATGTTTACACCAGACAATTGTATCCAATCTCTTAATCCACTAAATGTCTTACCAGTTTAATGTCTCTGCCCCATCAAATGAATGTGCCCACCTTCATTTGATCAGCAGTCGATGCCAAATAAATTCGTTGTGGATGTCTTGAGTTTGGTCTGGGGCGGAGTTAGTGTAAATTGCCTCTTCCAACAATATGGGCTTTTTAACTTCAATGATAAATAGTAATAGTTCTTTCACTGTTTACCTATTCATTCACCTTTGTAATTCTTATAATGTTCCTCTGATCAAATCTATGTAATAGCTATTTTTGAATCTTAAACCCTCTTTTCTTATCACATAATTGACATTGACATAATTGGCTCGTTTGCAGAAATGTGACTGTCATCCAATCTAAAGTAATGGTGCTTCTGTTTAGGTTCAATTTGACCCCAACAAAAACACTGTATAAAATAAAAATAAAACCAATCCAAAATAGACAACTGCGACTGTTTACACCAATCAGAAAATCTGATTTCAAAATGTATTGCATATTTTATGTCTAAGTTCTCTGAGATCTCAAACAGGTGTAATGTTTCATAGAGGATATGTGATCAATGTTATCGAGTTACATTTTTTTGTATAAGCACTTCAAATAAGATTACGAAAAGTTATGAAGTATCAACCTGATGTTTTTAGAGATGTTGAAAGGGCCTTTGGGTCTTTCAGATACCAAACAGAACATGAGGTTTACATTTAAGAAAATGCTGCTGAAGATAATGTAAAAAGGAGTAAAATAGTACAGCTTTTTATGACAAAATATTGGTAAATAAGTTCAAGAACTCCTTTGAATGGAATTAATTATGTGTTTTTGCTGCACAGACGCAAGATGAGTTCCAATAATCATGATGAAACCTCATCAGATGTGGATGCTGTTTCTGATGGGGTAACACCCACACATTTATTAAAGTAAATGACCTTTCTTTATATATTTTATTTGTATGGTTTGCATTTTTCTTTGACAAATACCTGGAGCAAATAAACAGTGCAATGCAACTGTTAATTCTGTATATTTTCTTCCCTCAAGAATGAAAGCAATAATGGAAAACCAGTGTTTTGAGATGAATGTCAAAGTCAGCATGGGTGAGCACCTATTTATCTGTGATCAAACAGGACACATTATGCAAATATGAATCACTTATAAATTCACATGATGCTAAATTTAGTGTTTTGTCCTTAGGAAAACACAAAGGGTCATGTGAAGCTGATGCAGATCTGTAAGTGTGTTGATATTTCACATTCATGAATATATCTATTCATGTACACTACATGTTTATGAGATAACCTGATGTTCAACTTTTATGTACAATCTATAGATCCAGATATGAAAGTGAAATAGAGCAGGCAAGGCTCTCACACTTCAACAAAACCCTTGTATTGAACAGGTAATGATGGTCAAGCAAATTTGTTTGCACATCTCTAGTCCCGTCTTGTTTAAAGTAATTGCTTTTGTTCTAGAATGCAGATTTGGAATGCCATCACTGAGAAGATCATTCAGAATGATGCAGATGCTGAGTAAGTGAATACTTATGTGTTTTAATCTAGTGTTTCTAGCCATTTGCCTAACAGTAATCTGATCTGTCATCATATACAGGCCATTTAAGGCACTGACCAACCAGAACACCGAGCTCTGTGAAAAGACCATGGCAATTTTAAAGGTGATTATTGCCTGTTCCGACATAAATATCATTGACTCCAGTCAACACTTCTATGACAATAAAACACATTTAAATTATAAATTTTTAACAACTAATGCCTTTTCAATTCATGTATTTCTCTAGGAAACACGAGAGCTTCAGGACCAGATCACAGATCTCCAAAAAGAAAGACTTGGTAATTTCTGACTATATGGTCTTTTTTTCCTCCTCAGCTCGAGTGGTGGTCTAATATTGTACAGGCTTCAGTGTTTCCTCAAGGATCCTCACATCTTATCATAAAACAATTTTGTGACCAGATGAAACATCTAGTCCAATTGTTTAAAAAAAAAAAAAAAAAAAAATTACACTAATATTTTCAATGCCAATCTTGGAATGCTACGCAATAACTACATCTTTTCCTTGTTTCCCTAGATCTAAAAGGACAGATAAAGAAGAAAATGCAGGAGATAAATGAATTGAAACAGGTCAAGGAAAATCAGGGAGAGGTTCAGCAGAGGGCTAAGGAAAGAGCTGAAGCAGTCCTACAGAAATATCAGAAGGTCACAACCATTTTACAAAATGTGCTCCGGGTATGTGCCTTCTCACAGTATTATTTGCTTTGGAACCCTGTGTACTTTAAAACATGTTAGTCAAACACATCTTGTCTCTTCTTCAGGGAACTATACTTGCCAGTAAAGTGAACTGGAGAGATGATCCTAAATTAAGGGACATTGCAATGGGACTGGAGAACATACCCAACTGAAGAGGGCCTATTTGAACTCTGGTCTCCCACCACTGTATATACTGTTAATAAAATATGTAGTTGCCTTTTAATGAAATCCTAGTGTATCCAGAAAACAACCTCATTGTTAATGTTCATGGGAGCAGCAAAATACATTTTCTGTACATTTATGCAAAATGTAATTTTTCCTTTTAGTGACCGATATGGAAAGGATCTTTCAACATGCTAGCTGTATATTTAAGCTTTTTTATCAGCTCATTTAAGTCTATTAGAATTTTTAAAGAATCATTCTGAAAGTGTAATCGATAGTGACTTTAGACTAAATGAACAACATTTGCAACTTAATTGTTTTATTAAATAAATTTAATTCATCAGTATGAACTGACAGTTTAGTGTGCCATTTACTCATGTGTATCCAATTACTTTTTGCTCTAAAGTGATTATTGATTTACAAAGCAATTTATTTTCCATCCATTTTAAGTGAAAAGATTTCATTCAGACATTAAAATACAGAAATGAATTAATGAACAAAGTTCAAAAACAAATCTATTCAAAAAGAAGAGTACATCCATATCATATTTTCACAACCTGTCCTGCTATACATGGGCTCACTCTCTTCCCTTCCACCAGCACAGGATTTGGCTGAATGAGCAACCGTCCATAAGTCCCACCCACATGTCCTTTAGTGAGACGGCCAGGATTGACACATACACAGCCAATCACATCCTGAGAACAAGTGACAAATTATGTAATGAGCATAAATGACAGATGTTTAGTTACATGGGGAACATTCCAGGTTCAATACAAGTTAAGCTTAAATCAACAGCATTTGTGGAATAACTTTGATTACCACAAAAATTATTTTAGACTTGTCCCTCATTTTCTATAAAATCAAAAATCTAATTTACAGTAAGGCACTTCCAATGGAAGTGAAGGGTGCCAATTTTTTGATGGTTTAAAAGAAGAAATTTGAAGCTTTTGATTTGATAAAAGCATTTACAATAATTTTTCAGTTAAAACTCATGTATTATTCAAGCCAGGTCGTTTAAATCCTCATTTTAGGGTTTGTTGACTACATCATCATGGCAACAAAGTTGTAAAATTAGCTATACCTTGACACAGAAAAGTGTGATTTTATCATGTCTACACACATATTCTTTGTCTTGTGGCTCCACTTTTGAAACACTTGAGTATTTTAACTAGGAGCTGGAGCTTAAGAAAAACTTGCTTGTCGAGCGTCTTTTAAGGAAACATCCCGGCGTTACATCTTAAATGCATTTATAAAGTTCAAATATTACTGAAGTAGATCATGTAAATAACTACAAACTCTGAAACTGGCATTTCTCTCTGCAGTCAGCGCTTCTATAACTCTTCTATGAGTTCCACGAATGTCCTGATCTAAGGGGGAGAGATTGAGACAGCACCCAGCTGAGGCACACTGTCGCGAGGACGCTCATCCCTCAAGCGTGTGCACAATGCAGCAATTATAACGTGATGGCTCACAACTTATTGAATCATAATATACGTCACTGTGCATTTCTTATAGTAAGAAAATTGCCAATATGCAGCTTTATTAATAGGAGAGTTTGCTTTTTTGTGAGTTAAAGATGAATTGAAGTGAACAGAAAGGTGAGAGAGGATAGTCTTCACGCCATTATACACTGAAACAAAATATGTTTTTGGTTTATTTTTGCTTGTTTTCCAATATAAATATCTAAAACTCTTTTAAGACAACATACATTTTATTGTATGTTTTTTCTTGTAGGAAAAAAATTGTTATCTCAGAATGTTGAAAATAATATAAAAAATACAAATGTTTTAAAGTACCTAAAAAAAAAAAAAAGATGCATTCACCTGAGAAGCAGCATATAAGATATTTATACTTGCTTTTAGAGAATTGATCTTGAATAAGTATATTTTACTTAAGTGGAAAAAAAAAATCACTTGTATACAAAATACATTTATATTTAAGATGCATTATCTTAAAGCAAGCCTAAATATCTTATATGTTGCTTCTCAAGTAAATGTATCTTGTTTAAAGGATTATTAGACCATTTTAAAATTCAAAACCATTTCAATTGATAACAATAGGATTTTTTGCAGTGAATTTCTTTACTGAATTAAACTTAATACATTTTCTTTTTTTGCCTTTAATTCAGTGAATGTCATTTAGGGGTATTTTTAAAAGATAATTTTTCCTCTTTATTGTTAGGAAGCACATTTAATACAACCTTTTAGTCAGGGCACAAGCTGAATAATCGGTTAAGAGCTAATGATTAATCGTTGCCGAATAATGGTGCTAATAATAATTAGATTAATCGATTATCAAAATAATCGTTAGTTTCAGACCTAATTTTAACGTTTACAGATTGGCACCATTTACTTACATTGTAAGTGCCTGACTAACCCAGATTTTTGCTTTTATTTTATTTTTTAAAGAAAAGGGATGAGTCGGAATACATTTTTGTGGTAATAAACATGGTCACAAATCCTGTCAATAAAGCTTAACTTGTCTTGAACTTAGACTATTCCTTTAAGAAACACTTTCAAAATGTGATCATTTACCTTGATGAAATAACGAAGTTCAGAAGGAACGATAAGGATATCAGGTGTGGTGGTCATTTGGCCAAAATGTCGAAACTTCTCATAATCCATGTTAACTTCCTCTGCAGGAGGATAGAGTGGATAGTAGCTAAAAGAACATAATAAAATAGAAACTTTGAGGAACATGTACAACTGTACATCTAACAAGCAGCAGAGTAGAGGCAAGATTTTACTACTAATGTCTGAGGTCATTTTCATTTTAAAATCAAATTAATATTTTGTACTAGTGGTCGACTGATATGGGTTTTTTTATGGGCCAATGCTGATAAACAGAAAGCAGATGAATTAATGGCAGATGGTTGCCGATAGTCGGATATATCACACTATTTAATATAGTAAATAACAAAAATAGAAACTCTTATTTAGCAATATAATTGACTACATTTCACACAAAACATAATTTGTAAAATAAAAAAAATAAAAAAGTAATTATATTGTAGATAGCAGTTTCTTCTGAATTCTGTTTAGTAATCAAATTTAATAATTTAAGAAATTATTAGAAAAGAAAATACAGGATTTTCACGAGGTTAATGAATTTGAATTCGTTTAAACGAGATACCCGCATATTTGCAACTGGTATATAATAAAGTTTTATTGTTATTTCCCTTTCATCATTAGAAATGTTATTGCGAACTGTTGAGGAGACTGTTAGAATACATGCTTCAGAGGAAGATTTATGAGGGCAAGATCTGCTAAAGTTGTGTGAGCTTATTACATCTATTTAAACGAGATATGTGCATATTTGCAGACGATATATAATACTAGTTTTATCGATATTTGCCTTTTTAATCATTAGACAAGACAGTTAGGTGTTACAGGGAACTGTTGAGGAGAGAGAGGGCGAATGAAACAGACGAGCACTTTATCATTTTGAGCTCAAACGCGTCTGATGTGTCTCTGATATGTGGACCATTTAAATTACACTTTGTTGCATGCTGGTCTATTATTGTAGTAACACGATGGCACGTAACAACAAAATGAACCGTGACTGGTCGTTTACATGTCTCAGTAGCTTCACATGCAAGCAGGCGATTCTCGGCACCCTTAAGAAACAAATCGGCCAAATGAGAAAATATATCTATATTTATCTGCCTTGGCGATATATCGGACGACCACTATTTTGTACTAACCTTCTCTGGGTCAACATGTGTTTCATAATCCGTGAGAAACGTTCTGTGCCTGTGCCACTGTGAAAACATGGGAGTCAGTGCTTGTGGTCACTTATTCTTCAAAAAAATATTTTTCCAATTCAAAACACAAAAAATTTATGAAATCATGAATCATAACCAACTGTAAGAGAGTACATTTTATACAAACTTCCAACTCACTCTAATTCTTAAAGAAACCAGTGCACATACACTGTAAATTTGCATGTCAGTTAAATGTTGCTTTTCATGCCATAAGTTACCTGCTGATTTCTTCTGCTCCCATGTGAAACAGAATGTCTGTAGAGGTCAGGCCAAAGGTCACGTTATCAATGAGGAGAGTGCATGGGTCAGGAGCTAAGGTTACTCGCTAAAGGTAGAAAACAAATATTGGACAACAAAAGTTGAAAGAGAAAGTTCAATTATTTAAAGACATTTTGAATGAATAACTGCCCTTATGATTAATTTATTGGCCTACAATAACTCAAAGAGATGTAAAACATTCAACAACCAGTATTCAGGAAGAGTGAAGCAAACAATCTCAATTTCATAATTGTGCTTTGTAATGTATTTTAATTGTGTATAACAGCCTCACCACTGAATCATCCTTGCTGAGATTGGACAGGCTGAATGGTGGCTGAGGATAAATGTAATGGTGATGAACATCTCTCTGAGAAGGCACAAACACCAACCTGCATCTTGTTCTAAAACAATTTATGTGATGAATAATGTTTGTAAACACTCTCCCCCAAAAAGAATTACAAATTGGTGAGCAATATCACAAAGATATGCAAAAAATAAATACCCTTTGGTTCCCTCCAAAATACTGTCCACACATCTCTTGAAGATAGTTGCAAATGTTTCAGTTACCTGGTTTTTCTATTTAAAAACATTGAACATGAAGTGATCGCATTGTGGTAATGATGAATAATGTTAACATAGGAATTTTAAATACATACAGAATCTGGTTTACCTCTATCTGCTCATGTTTGGAATCAACAAAAGGCCCAAACTATAAAGAAAAAGTTTACTATTAGCTGAAATGCAGCAAATCAAAGCATAAAAGCAAAGCAAACTGCTTATTAGATCACAACATCAGAGGAATAAGTCTGGAGCTGTGCCCACCAGAATGCAGACATCAGGACGATCTTTGTTGATGATAGTAATGAGGTCAAGCAGAGGTTCATAGGTCAGGCCATCAGAGGGAGTGTACGGTCCACAGGCCATCATCACCATGACAGGCTCAGATACTGTGAGAGGAGAACTGCAATTAACTTTTTATTTATGATGGGTTTCATTTGAGCCAAGTAATCGATAAGGATGTTCTTGATTCATTTCAACCAATGGCAAGGTTACTACCTTCATCCATTTCTTGTTTCACTTCAGGAGGAGAGTAGAAAGGTAAGGACATACCCTGGAAGACAAGCAAATAATTTTGTCCTGTATAACCAAACTCCAAAATCATGTTCAGATTCTGAGGTGAAAGCTGACACTGTAGTGATGACATATTCCCAAAATACAAAAAAGAATGTTCTGGCCAATTAAACAGATTATAAACAAGGCTAGACTACAAATTATCATCAGTGAGAGGTACCTCATATAGTTTGGTGGCAACAAACTTCTCTCCAGTAGTATTCATACCTTCCATAACAACAACCTGTGAGAGAGAGAGAGAGAGTGAGAGAGAGAGAGAGAGAGAGAGAGAGAGAGATCAGCAACTTGTAACCGCTGCTGAGGCAAATTCCCTAATAATATATGCCAAACACATAGTATTGTAATACATTTAAAAGTAACAAACATAAAATAGATCAAGCAATAAATTTGCTTGACCAGCATGTATGTGAACCTCACTTGTCCAGGGATGAGTGAGAACTCTCTGAGCTCTGAGAGATCCACAGGCACCTGCCTGCCTCCCTGTTCATGCCCGGCCTCAAGTAGCACAGACTGGGCATTTAGCTTCCCATTACTGTCACAACACACCTGCCCCAGTACTGTGATGCTGTCCTGCAGGAGAGAAAAAAAAAGACCATATCACCTTACTGCCCAGTCTAATCTGGGCTTGAATATTTAGGGACGGCTTTGAGAGTAGAGGTCTGCAACCTAGAGGTCTGCAACCCGGAACCGAGAACCCACTGGGTTTCGAGCTGGGTTTGGATCAGTTTTTCAGGTAGGACTTTGGGTTTGTAATAAATGAAAATATAAACAGGCCTACAGAACTTGTTTCGCGCACACACACGCTCTCACTAACAGACACTTGCGAACGGATGAGTTAGGCGCCGTTTACACCAAAAGTGTTTTTGCGTGAGTCTGCTCTGTTTTTCCAATGTAAACACATGCTGGATGGACGCCTTATACTGTTGCAACATTTCTTGCACAGGACTGGCACATTTTTAGACACTGTGTCAAGTTAAAAAGAACTACAAGTTTCACAAACGCATGCCGAGACACCTGCGTCATGTTTCATTTGTTGTGCTGCGCATAGATAATTTTTAGTGAAGGTGTCGCATTCAGGCTGAAAAGAGGTGACTGTTACATTGTTTAACATTATTCCAGATTGTTCTGCACATGATAAACAGTAAGGCAAGGATTTTTTTCCAGTACTGAAGGGCTGCCATGCCTTGTTAAAACTGAGCATATTGACTGTCACAATACTGTTACAAGTTGCATAAGATGCTTACAAAAAATACACCCTATAGCAAAAGTACTTACTAGTAGACTTTTTTTATACTTGCTAGGAGATTTTTTTTAAATTTTTTTTTTTTTAGAGTAAGCGATTTCGGATTCAGGCTTAAAATCTGACAGTACCATTAGGGCCGAATAGGGTCAGGCACACGGACTTGGGTACTGGTCGGTTTTTATTTTAAGGCCCATACTATTCCCTTTTATTGTAATGATATCAGTGCTTGTACCTGAACAGGTAATGAAACTGGAGAGAATTCCTCTATGTTGAAATGAGTCCGCAACTCTTCTCCAAGCTCTTCAATCTTCTCAGTTAGAACTAGCACAGAGGGAATTCATTTATAGTCAGTAGTTAGGTATCAATGCCAGTACTACTAAGCAAATCTATGCCATCATCCAAGTGTTTACAACCACAAATCTACTTCCTATCATTTAAATATTGTGGTTTCTAATTAGGGATGAGGATCGTGGGGAATTTAACAATTGTGGTTCTGATTCAATTAATGGTTCTTTGACTGCTTGGAGACCCCCTCCCACCAATAAAACGATATATCTAATTTACTGTATACTAAACCAAAACATAACAATTTAATACTAACATCTGTTTTTTTTTTATTGAAGAACTATTTATTATGACAACTTTGTTCAGAATGTGTCTGATTATAGTCTCATGAGCCTTAAGAACACATTACACAGTAACAGTCCTCTGTTAATTTCGAGTTGGACATGACAAAAGTGTGAATTGCAGTTCAGTCAAAAAGTCAAGACACCACACTGACTGATTTAGTCAGTGAGTGACTCATTTTAGATTTAAAATAATAACCCATAAGGTTAAGAGACAGATTTTTGCCTAGTTAAAAGTGCAATGAAATAATTTGGTTCCAGTGTTATTCTTTTAGATGGTAACAGTCCGGAATAAGAACCGCTTTTCTTTCCCAACTAATAACCGTGCAGGAATCATACCAACTCTAATTTAGAAAACTAAAACTTGGTATGAACATTCACACTAGTGCTGAAGGATGCAGTGAAACCACAGACTCACCATCCCGCACATCTCTCAGCCTCTGGAACATGTATTTGTAGCTGCTGGTCAGTGAATCCTCTCTCCTCTCCAGCATCTCTACCCTCACACTGCTCTGTCCTTTACCCACCCAGCGAGGACCCTGCACTGCCCCAAATGTTGAGACGACCTCCCCTCTGCCTCCACGCATGCCATATTTCTGAGATGGGGTTGCACTATATGCACACACAATTTCACAATTTCTAACCATAAAAAATACACCCCTTGCATTATATTAGAATAATCGAAACATATAGAACCATGTATTCTATACTGTATGTATATAATGTTGAACAAATTAAACAGGATAGATATAAAAAGCTGCCGTGAGATTGTTAAGATCAGATTTTCATGGCAAATATTCCACATCCTCTTTTAGGGGTAATCATTTGGAAATGCAATGGGAGCACTGTGTGTTTATCAGAGTTGTGGTTACCTTGGTGAGAAGCTGGCAGGTGACAGCATTAGACTAGGACTTGCAAGTCGAGCCACACCCCTCTTGGACTGAGGATGCTCTGGGGTGGTCAGTGCTCTCTTCTGAGAGCCCTGCAGTCACAGAGATGAGAACATTTATGCTTTTGGTAGATACTTTCTTTCCAATGCAGCTTCAAAGGAATTCATCGTACTACAAGCATTTAACAATTCAGCAAGTAGCAAGGAAAGTCAAACAAATATATGAGAGTTTCTCACTGAGGATCAATAAGCATGTACAATGCATTCAGAAAGTACAAAACACATTATGTTATGTTGCAGCCTTATGCTAAAATACTTAAAAAATTAAAATAAAACTAATCTACACTCCATACACCATAATGACAAAGCAAATTTATTAAAAAGAAAAAACTGAAATATCACTGTGATTAGGGGCCCCTAATCAGGCTAATTAGCACTTGAGAGGGATAAAGGCCGACCGAAGACAGCAGTGCGACAGAGAGAGAGATTTACAGACAGGTGTCCGACATGTATATTGATGTAAAAAAATAAATAAAATTAAAGCATTTTAGCATAAGGCTGCAAAATAACAAGCTATGAAAAAAAATTAAGGGGTCTGAATACTTCCTGAATGCATTGTATAAACAAGCAGATCTACCCATCTACAGTTTTAGCAAGTTTTCTCACCTTGGCAGGGGTTGAATAGGAATCCAGCATGCTCTCTTCTTCCTCCTCTGCTCTGATTCTGTGAGACTGTATTAAGAAAGCAACAGTGTGCAAAAAAAAAAAGAAAAGGAGAATAATAAAATAAACCTCTGATGTTGGTTTGAACTAAAAGGATACAGTTCCTGGATAGAGTTGATATCTCTGGTCCTGTTAATCTGACTTGCTTTAGATGAGCCTTTAGGCTTTTTCTTCTTGTTCAGTATCTGAAAATAGTACACAGTCAAGTCATTTATATTTGAATAGCGCTTTTCACAACACACATTGTTTCAAAACAGCTTTATAGGAAATTATGCTGAAACAGAGAATTATGCTGTAATGTCTAAAAGTCCTCATTGAGCAGTTTAAATGAAAACGTGATTGAAAAATCCTGATTTACAAATTATATGTCTTTAGGCTCCCAGTGAGAAAGCCAAAGGTGACAGTGGCAAGGAACCCCAAATACACAGTCAGGAGAAAGGAAATCAAGAGTGAAAAAGCAATTTACACTAAAAATGAAAAATGATTTTCGATTAGGGCTTGGTCAAAAGAGATCAGAATGTCTTCTTAGAGATTGAAAGGTTACATTTGAGTTTGATTAATAATGTTGTGCATTAACCTCATGTTCAAACTGCTCAAGATTATCAAGTGTGAGCGGCAGCTGGTCCTTAGTAGAGCTGAAAGCAAACCACTCAAATACAATCTCATCACCCTTCAGCCTGTGACACAAACATTGCTCCAACACTACAGAGGACAAGATAGACAGTTTAAATCAACATATGCATTGATATAAAGGTACTTAAATATATATAATACAATGTCTATAACTTATTTTACTATACGTTTATTATTATTATAAGGGATGGAAAAAAAAGTCATAGCAGGTGTTCCAGCTGTATAATTTCTGTTGATTTGTTTGTTGTAAAATTATTTATTTTTTTTTTGTTTAAGTGTTTAAGGTTAAAGTAACCCTAAAGTGATTTTAATAAGGAAAATTTTGAAAATGTCACCAAACAATTTAGGCAAATTAGCTTCAGAAAAGGTGACTTTAGCTGAAAGGTGAGCAGTTTGCATCCCTGATAATAACAATACACTTTATAAATAATAATAATAATAATAATAATAATAATATTTAATTCACATAGTGCCTTTAAATTAAATAATATACAAAAAGCTGTAATAAAATACAAACTCAACATGTTCTTACTTTTATCCACGGTTTCCTCATTGAAGGCTATGTTGAAAGTGTCCAGTTCAGACTTTATCTCCTCTGCATTGACTGTAGCCATTGTTATTGTCTCCTCTTATGTTCACAAGACAAATGTTCTGCAGCTTCCGTTCTGTAACAGAAACATCAAGCTATAAACCTGTTAAGAAACTACAAATTTCACTATTTCCTGCTGTAACAAAATAATGTTAAATTGTCACAAAAGTAAACCCTGAACTTGCGCTAAACATACTCAACAACCTAGTTTACAGACAATAGAAAAGGCTTCCATATATCACAATAAAAAAACGTTAAGATTACGTTCGAATTAAGAAAGCTACCTTTATCACCGGCATTCTCATAATAAGAAAGATTACCTACTTTTTTTAACGCCGAAGAGCAGCTGTCATATTTTTCCACAGCTTTTGCGTCACGTTCAGATTGCCGCGAAAAAGAACCCGCAAAACAGCAATGAAAGGTCACTTCCGGTTTCTACACGGGGACACCCCCCCCCCCCACGATAGAGGGCGCTAAAGGGACTTGGGTTCTCTAGTCATCTGAAAGAAACCCATACTTCTTACCAATATGAAGAGAAAGGTGGATGTTTCTTGGAGTATGATTTGATACAGGTGTATTTCAGGACAGGAATGGGTAGCAGATAGGTTGGCTTTAAAAACATATATACATTATAAGATCTATATTTGATTATGGAGCATATTTGACTTCTCCAGTTTCAGCTCTTCAAGCAGAGATTGGCGAATTACCTTTGCAGATAAGAAGACAACAATTAATGGCATCTTATTGGGTAAATCTAAGAGGTCAGAGTGGGAATCACCCTACAAAAAAGGTATTGATGCCTATTTGAGAATATGAGAAGAAAGAGTACAATAGATGGAGTGTGGGGAAATTAGTAAAAGGTACGAGACTGGAAGAATTTAGATATGCTCCAATAATTCCTTTATCTCCAGTGCCATTGTGGGTGATGCGCCAATCAGAAGTTGATCTACATTTATTAAAAATAAGGCAAAAGGAAGGTCCATATGAAGCTGATGTATATGATGTAAGGGAGTATGTGGGGTCAAGATTTCGGGATTATATGCACATTGATACACATGCTTCGAAAGATCCAAAAACGGGTCATGTGGGTGCTGCATTCATAATCCCAAAATTAAAAGTGTATAAGAATAGCCGGATTTCAGATTACCTATTAGTGTATACTGGAGAAATGTTTGCAACAATGATGGCACTATAATGGATTAGTGAAGTTAAAATATCTAAGGCAAAAATATGCTCAGATACTAGTTTACCTATAATAAGTCTGAAGATATGATAAAAGAGATTATTCAAGAAATATATTCACTTAAGCAAATTAGTATAAAGGTACAGTTTTTGTGGGTTCTGGCTTATATTGCATTGAGAGGTAATGAAGAGAGAGTTGATATCCAGATTCCTTTTAGTAGGTCAGAAATAAAGTCAATAATCAAAAAGTATATTCTGAAATGATGGCAACAGTATTGGGACACTGGCACAGAAGGTAGACATTTGTATCTTATACAGTTATTAGTGGTAAGGGAAGAGTGTAAGGTGGGAGCAGATTTTTGGGGAGAACATAATTACAAGATTCAGATTGGGCATACAAGCTTGAACAGTGCAATCACTTAGTAGACAAACATCAAACGGGTATGTGAGGTATGTGGTGTTAATGAAACAGTTGAACATGTTATTATGCACCGTAGGAAATATACTGTTGAAAGGAATGAGTGAAGGATGAACTAGTATATAAGGGTGAGCAGTTTACAATTAAATTATTGTTACAATATTTGGGAAGTACAGGTTTGCAGAGACTTATATAAGTATGTTGGTTAAATTATTATTATAATGTTTTTTCTCATTTATTGTACCCCTCCATGGGGGCTGAGTGTGGGAACGGAGGAGCTGAACACGCAGCGCCCGCTATGCGGGTATAATAATTAAGGGTGGTTGTCTGGTAGGTTGGTGGAGTAAGGTAAATCAGGAGATTGTATGTTGAATGTCAATGGTCCGTTTGGGTGATAGGTGGCGGTAAAGAACTTATGTGTCAGCGATCCGCTGTTAAACAAGAAGAAGAAGAAAGAAACCCCAACCTCCTTTAATTCGCACACGTGTTTAGGATACAGTTGCTGTTTTATTTACATTAGCTCATTAGATACTCAAATATCAGTAATCAAGATGCCGAAAGTTAAAGCCGAGAAAAAATCTCGACAGCACCAGGAGGTGAAGAGTCAAGGTAGGTTTTTCTATTGCACGGTAGCTGAGGAGCTAATCAAGTCAGTCGTTGTTGATCACTAGTTAAAACTGTCATGGATTTCATTTGGTCTAAGAAAAGAAATCACCTGCCATGAAAAAATAGTAAAGACGTTTGTTTTCATTATTGAACATACATATCTAACGTCTGTCAGTGTGCAACACGGTTAAATGGTTAATATAAATGTGTCTTGATGTGTTTCAGGAATCATGTTCAATACTGGTATTGGTCAGCATATTTTGAAAAATCCTTTGGTTGTCAATGGCATCATAGAGAAGGTGCGTAATATTGGTGTGCCACATTTCTGTCATTTCAATTTCTAAGTACTCGCAATGGCTTAAAGAGATAATTCACCCAAAAAAGAACGTCCTCTCTTCGTTTACTCACCCTCATGCCATCCCAGATGTGTATGACAATATTTAATTAATTTGTACTATAAATCTCTGCTTTCACAATCTTTTGTTTTTGCTGATTAACATTCTTTGTTCATATCACCACCTACTTGGGAGGGAGGAGAATGTATAGTAAACAAGACTTAAATATTGATCTGTCTCACCCACACCTATCATATAGCTTCTGAAGATATAGATTTAAAGGTGCATTCAGTAGTTTGGAGCAAATTTAAAAAGTTTTACATATTAACAAATTAATTGTGTTTTTGTGAAGTTCGATCAAATACACTCACATGAGATGAAGACTGCACTCATAATAGTTTTCTATAAAAAGTGTTTTATTGTACATGGTGCGGGTCTCCCCTTTCAATGTGTTTCACGATGTTGAAATCACACGACCCGTAGTGTTTCACTAAATGTTGAAGAAGAGAATCCTTGCGCTCATTGGCTGCTGCTAGTGTAGATACTCTTGGTTATGCTTCGAACATTGTTTGGTGACGCAAAAATAATCAGAATGAGCTTTATTGGCAAGTATGCTTGTACACATAAGGAATTTGTCATTGTGACAGAACACAGAACATACTTATTTATCGTGCTTTAGCAGCAGAGACGATGGGAGATCCAGTAGCTGTACAGCTGAAGAAGCAAAAAAGTTTTGAAGCACTTTGCTTCAAGCAAGAAGACTGAAAGACCGGCAAAGGCAAAAAACTAGAGTAAACATTGATATCTTGGTAAGGCAACTACGTCTTCATTTGTTTAGTGCAAAGTTGCTTGGTACAGCGATTGTTGTGGATTTTGTGCAAACCATGATGTTGGTTACTTGGAAATAAAATGAGTTCTTCAAGTACTGTATTCATGGACATGCTAAATTTGATCATCAAAAACAAATCTTTCTTTTACCAAAACATTTTGTATCACTAGATAATTTAGGTTTATTTTATGCTAAGCAGTTCTCTAATAAAGGTAATAACTGTCTTCAGAAATAACATACAGTCTCCAAAGATTATTGATATGAGAGACAATAATAATCTATCCTTAACAGTAGAAGCTTGTTTGTTTTTAGGCAATTATATTATAGTTGTATTAAATAACTTAAGAAATGACCTTAAACTGTGACATTTTCCATATGCAAATGATATTCCAAAAGTGACGGGGCAGCTCAGACAATCATGCTGATCCACGTCGAAAGTTGGCAGTACAGCGTCTTAACACCACTGTAACATCGATACTTAAAATGCATGAAGAAGAGCAATGCTAGCTAACATACTAGATAGCTAGATAACAACTTTAACCACTGGAGTCTTATGGATTAGTCTTATGTGGTTTTTTTGTGTGTATGTTTTTTTTTTTGAGCTTCTAAGGCCTGGTCACCATTCGCTTGGATTGTAAGGACCAACAGAGGTGAGAGATTCTTCTAAAAATCTTCGTTTGTGTTCTGCAGAAGAAAGAAAGTGATACACATCTGGCATGGCATGAGGAGAGAATTTTAATGAGAAAATTGTCATTTTTGGGTGAACTTGTATATGAACTTATATTAATATAATCTTGCCAAAGCGTCAATACATATAACAATAGTAGTAACAATAAAAATAATAGTAATATTGATAAAATATAAGATGAGGTGCTAGTAATAAATAATAATATACTATAAAATTAACTTTCATGTTCCTTCTATTTAAATTATCTTAATGTATCTAAACATGTATTTACAGGCAGCCCTACGCCAAACAGATGTGGTTCTGGAAGTTGGTCCTGGAACTGGTAACATGACTGTCAAACTTCTGGAGAAAGCCAAGAAAGTAATGTCATGTTATATAGAATGATTAATGCTGGTTTTAAATAATTGTTTCATTTATATGTCCATGTTTAGCAAAACTTAAAATACTTTATTACAATAATTCAAAGGTAGTTGCATGTGAGTTGGACACCAGGCTTGTTGCGGAACTTCAGAAAAGAGTTCAGTGCACGTAAGTGTTTTTAAAGATGTGTTTGTCAAAACCTAACGGCATTCTCAGTACCTCCTTTAATTGAAAAATTATAATTGAAAATGAAACTGTTTTCTTGAACAGTCCGATGCAGAACAAGCTTCAGATACTCATAGGAGATGTCCTTAAAACAGAGCTGCCCTTTTTTGATGTCTGCGTGGCTAATTTGCCTTATCAGGTACTAGTTTAGAGATAGTCTATATTATACCAATGCTTTTGTTTCTCTTGGATCACTGCAGATCTGTGTTCTGATTCTGTGGTACTCACATTAAGATTTTGTTTTTCCTTAGATATCGTCACCTTTTGTGTTCAAGTTGTTACTTCACAGACCATTTTTTAGGTAAGAATTTTATAGACCTTTTTAAAGAAATCTTTACCTTTGTGAATCATTTACATTATCTTCTGTAGTTGTTAACACTTGGCTTGAGTAGCAGAATAAATCCTATCTATATCGATAGATATAAATATAATCTTAGCATATGTCTAAATGGGAAGTTAAAATGAGAACCGCTTATTTAGTGAAAGCGGCCAAGATCACAAGATAATTTACAATCCATTACATGTAGTATATTGTTAGTGATTTCTTGACTCAAAACAGTGTAAGATTTTGATTATTTCCTCTGTAGGTGTGCAGTGCTAATGTTCCAGAGAGAGTTTGCCATGAGGTTGGTGGCTAAACCAGGAGACAAGCTATACTGCAGGCTTTCCATCAACACACAGCTTTTAGCTCGGGTGGACCATCTTATGAAGGTTTGGAGATTTCGTCAGTACGCCAGTTGATTTACTGCTTTTGGTTCAGTTACTGTTTTCTCATAATTGTAAACACTGAAACATGTGTTCTATGGGGATTTTTGGGGGACGGGCAAAGCATGAAGATGCTATGGCATGCATTTTGTCATATCTGTAAATATTGAGCCATGTTATGTTTATGAAGGTGGGAAAGAACAATTTCAGACCACCTCCAAAAGTTGAGTCCAGTGTGGTTAGGATAGAGCCAAAAAATCCACCACCACCTGTCAACTTCCAGGTCAGTGTTGCTTAACTGATCTACAGAATATACTGGTTGTGCTTTCGTGCAACTTTCTGTCAGTGCTTTGCAAACATGTAACATTGTTTTTGCAAATTTATAGGAATGGGATGGCCTTGTCAGAATTGCTTTTGTTAGAAAAAACAAAACACTCAGTGCTGCCTTCAAGTAAGACATCCCTATATTGGTGTTCCTGTTGAGCAGTCAATAGGAATTGATTCAAAGAGCCTGTCTTAATTTGACGTTTTGGTTTTTCAACGTAGGTCTTCTGCGGTTGAGCAACTTTTGGAGAAGAACTATAGAATCCACTGCTCAGTGCACAACATAGTGAGTTTGCTTACATGAATGACACAAATGATTCTTATTTTGAGTGAGTAATCTTTTTAAAGTGCTTTTCCAAATTGTATTACAGGAAGTACCACAGGATTTTATCATTGCTCAGAAAATTGAAAATGTCCTCCAAGTGTCCAAGTTTAATGAAAAGAGGGCCCGCTCCATGGATATAGATGATTTCATGGTGTAAGTATTGACTTTTTCAGTTAGTCAGACATACATTGAAATGTGTGTTTATGTATGTTTATTACTTGGCATTGGTTTAAATGTCTCTTCTGCATCCATTTATTTATGATAGGCTTCTTCATGCATTCAACTCAGCTGGGATACACTTCTCCTAATCCTTAAGGAACAGCTACTAGGTTGACAGGAAGTGATGTCAGTCTTATGGTATCCTATGAATGTAATTTCGTTCTCAATGCCATGCAATGGGACACTTACTCATTTAGGTTGTGAAGGTTTTATGTGCCTTTCCTGAATGGGAAAGTATTTGCAGGTTCTTTTTCAGATGGTGGAAAAAGTTGTTGAGTGTGTGGTGACTGTATCTAAAGCTTTATTTACAAAGAGTATTCGTACTCACCATCTATCTTAGTACTACATGCCCTGTCCTGCCCACTGTGTACTACTCAATACTGTCAGGGTGAGAAATGATTAGCATTTACGGACATTATACCTACAGTTACCATCACTGTACTATGTAAACTTTGACATGTAAATATTTTATGGCAAATTATATTTACGTAATAGGTTTATATACCATTGAATAAATACTATTTGTGTTGACAAAATGTAAGCATGATTTTGAGTATTCCAAGATTTCTGGATGAAGCATTTAAAAAAACAAAACAAAAAAAACCCTGCCAAGATATTATTTATTTTTCCACAAAATATTCAGGCTTAACGGAATATTCTGGGTTCAAAACAGTTTAAGCTCAATAGGCAGCATCTGTGGCACAATGTTGATTATCAAAAAAAATAGTTTTGACTCCCTTAGAAAAGCAAAAATCAAGGTCACAGTAAGGCACTTACAATGGAAAGGCATGGGGTACATATTTGGAGGGGTTTAAAGGCAGAAATGTTAAGCTTATAATTTTATGAAAGCACTTAAGTTAATTCTGTTAAAACTTGAATATGAGCTGTAACTGTCTTTTTAGTATTTTTTTTTTTACAGAACGTTGTCATGGTAACAAAGGTGTAAAATTGGCTTTACACAGAAAAGTTTAGTAAATGATTTTATCACACTAAAAACTTATTGTTTATGTCTTTTGAAAATGTATTTTAATGTTTACGGATCAGCCCCCATTCACTTCCATTTTAAGTGCCTCATTGTAACCCATATTTATATATTAAGATACATTTTTTTGTTGTTTTAATCAGTATACTGCCACAAATGCTGTCAATTGAGCTTAACTTGTATTGAACCCGGAATATTCCTTTAAGAATGTTTTGAGGGTGCCATTATCCCATAAGTACGTGCCCATTTCTATAAACATTCAGGGTGCTCTACTTTGAAGTGGTCGAACTTATGACATAGTCTCTGTTAACGAGTAACCTTTTCCATGAGGCAGCTCTGATGGGCCCTGTAATGTGTGTACAAAACCCATCTGGACCACACCCGATGTACACTGGGCACAGAGTCGTGACTCATTCCATAGTGAAGTTAGTTAAGGGTGTAACACTACGGTGGCATTATTGGGACATCAGACTGGCAGAACAGATTCTGACCATACACAACCTAGGTTGACCCAGTATATGTTTTTCCATTAAACATTTTATAGAGACAAAAGAGACCCTATTGTTTCTAACCACCACTTGTAATTGTGGTTTGAAAAATACTTTTTCTTTACAAATACTAAACACTCCAGGCTTTCGTAAAATGGGAACTGATATTGGTTATTCATTCACATGACGTAATATAAAACGACTGTAATTGCATTGCTGGTTTTAAAAGATGCAGACCCCAAGAACATTGAAAAGATGAAAAATGAAAATTCGGTAATAATTTGCCAACCCTCATTTTCTTTCAAACCCGTATTACATTTCATAAAACACAAAAGATGCTATGCAGAATGACTATAGTCATCATTCACGTTTATTGAATGGAAATAAATATGCTATAAAAGTGAATGGTGACTGAATCTAACATACTGTCTTTTGTGTTCCATGGAAGACATTCAAATTGGTTTCAAACAAAATGAGGGCGAGTAAATGATGATAACATTTTTATTTTTTTGGATAATATTTTTTTAATGGTTTGTTGCCATTACAGTATTTACCACTGTGTGGCACTCGAGTATTGCTATGGAAGTATTATACAGTTTATGCTGTTGCCAATAATGGGTGTTTGGAAGATGCTGATGTGTTTTTCTGTATAATTCTTAAAATTAAGAGAACACATTTTTATTTCAAGAAAAGCAAGACCGACAGAAATAGATTTGTCAAAACAAATGATATAATTAGAGAACATTGACTGTTGGTGTTATGACATTAAACTCGATGCAAACAAGAATGTTTTTTTCCCTCACAAAGAAAGTCACTAATTTCACTCCCACCAGCACCCAAAATGTCTTTGTTTGTCACTTGGCTGAAGTTGCTTAGACGGATCCAACTCTTTGGTAGCTGGGATTCATAGGCACCCCGGTGATACGTCTTGCCCTATGGGGAGCAGGAAGGAATTGATTAAAGGGTTGCAACGCCACAGGTATACAGCCTTACCTGAGTAACAATGGCATGTACTGTCAATCAATGAAATAATTCACTCCGATTACCTGATGAAGAAAATACAGAAACGCATTGATTTGTTTAACTGATTAATACATTTAAAAACTGAGAGTAGGGGTTAACAAATATAAATATATTCAAAGTCAGAGCAGGAGTTGAAACAATAGGTGGATGGATGTATTTTATTGACCTATGGATTAAGATATGCATCTCTTATGCCAATTAGGTTTTTGGGTATTAAAAACCCCATGAAATGGCTTGGTAAGTGCAATGTTTTCTCTCCCTGTGTTGATGTATTTCCAATCAAAGAGCCTTTCCCTTTGTGTCACACACTGGTTGTCGAGATTATAAAAATAAGAAATCTTTTCATGGAAATCAAGTTTGTAGAAATGTAATCTTTGTGTCCATGTTGGTTTCCTTAATTTTTGAAAGACAATAGCGTTTAAAAAAAAAAAAAAAAAAAAGATATATATATTTGTTTTTTAAAAAAGAACTTCACACACATTCTCGAGGGTTGGTCCTGTCTGTTTGTTTGTTAGTTTTTTTGTCACATGACAACAAAATGGCAACCTACATGTTGGTTACAGATCCTGACTTTTATTTGGTAGAAAAGGTTTTTCAAATAAGCATTATATTTGAAAACTAAATTGTTTCACTGCTTCTTTAAAGAAATATTAATAAAATGTTATTCTGCACTCTGTACACGTGCCAATAGTTTTCTTCTTCAAAGATTTCAGCTTTTATTGAGACTTTTGTTGTTGTTGTTTTTATGTCTCCGGGAGATTACACCGCATGACATTTTTACGTTACGCCCCAGAAAAAAAATCAGCAATTGAAAACATGTTCAATCACAGAAGTGATTGTTTTGTGTGAATTTGTGTGCAATTGTTAAGTTGTTTTTTTGTATAATTTAGTAGATCTGGACAAGACAATGATTTAGGTGTATATATTCTAAAACTTCTCAACCCTCATTTTCCTTTTTTTTTTGTCAACGAGCATGGCCTATCCAAATCCATTTTCAATGTTCTCAGCTTGTGAAATTCTCAGAACACACACACACACACACACTGCCTCTCAACACTTCACAAATCAAATCAAGATCATTTGCATAATACATGAAATTATGAAGAGCAAAAAGTAATTTCCGTTTGGCATTTGTAGTGCTAAATGTCACCTGAACAGGTGTATTTTCCAGTGCTGAACATCCTACTGTGCAACTCATTTGAGATGATCTCTCTATACCTGTTTCACAACACATCTGTTTATCTCGCAGAAGGCGTGGGAGAGTTGTCTGAGAAATTTATGAAGCCTTACAGCAAAACACTCACCAACCCAATCGCCGTTTTATAAACATTGTGGCTGAGTCACAAATGCTCAATTAGCCTCTTTGTTGTACTCTTGGCTCTTAAGGTCATGATGAACCTAATTAAATTGGCTTTTACACTGCCCAGATACTGTCCTAGTTTTCCTGTATTCAGGTGCTTGGCAGTCGCTTAGCCTCAGGACTGCTGATAGGATTGAGATTAGAAATTCAAATGTATATCTTTGAAGTAAAGAAAGAGAGCTTTTGAGTCTGGGACCTTTAGAACACGGCACCGAGTCTAAACGTTGATCCCGTGAAATGTGTTTGACTTTGAGATTTATTTATTTATATCTACTGTTTCCCTTTTTCCTATTCTATAGTTCACATGAGGGATATATTGGATTCTGTTGATAACTGTGATACAGAATAAAGGAGAACCGTGAACGACTGGATGCCATGGGAAACATCTGACCTACGGGTCAAACATCAGTCATTGCTTATATTGATGATTTAATGTAAATTCAACACCATGTCAACTGCAATTCTTGTTGTAGTGGTTAACAATTTAAAAATCTCTGATGTCCAGTGTTGGAGAAGCCAATTTAAAATAGCAAAAATATCTTTTAAAATATATAACCACCATTATTAATAATAATAACTTAATCAGACCAGCATTTCTCTGGCTCAAAAACATTGATGTTTTTTAATGAATTAATCTGGGTTTGTGGTGGTAGCAATAAACTTATAAAGAGACAACAGATAAAGTTATACTACATAAAAAATCTAAATAAATAAAACTAGGCTATAACTATATATATATATATATGTATATATATATATATATATATATATATATATATATATATATATATATATATATTTCCTCTGCTCACTCAACTGTAAAACTGAGAACACAATACAATATAACATTAAACCATCAAAGTTGTTTTGACGTGCTACACTGCTACATGCTGAAAAAATTAGCTTATTACTGGAAAAGCTACTCTATTCTGACTAGAGGTCGGCCGATGGTGGAATTTGCTGATATCGATAACTACGGTGGTGAAAAAGGCTAATAACTGATTAATCGGTTGATAGTCTCTAAAATCGATTTATACAGTGATTTATAAAAATGTTCTTACTATGATGGGCACAGACACCGAGGCTACAAGTGTCAAAAATAAATTATATCACAGGTGTAGTTTATTGGTCATGCAAAATCCCAATAATAATCGAAAAAATACTTGTTGCATGATGTGGGACTTTTAACTATAAACATGCCCAAAACACACAGATGACTCTTATTTTGAAATGGCAGAGACTTGACTTCCTTAAATTGCTGTTTATTTAACTATGAACCAAATTATGCTTTTTATAGCCTATACATTATCTAGATGAAGGTTTTTGTGTATATATCCTTTACCAGATGAGGTTTAATGAGAAATAAGTTTTATTATTCCACATATTAAACTTACGTTGCCCGCATAAAAGCGCAACAGCTCAATATGTTAGAACATATGCTATAACTCAGTTATTCCCAACCAGGTATACATGTGTACTCTAGGGGGTACTTAATGTTCAAGGGGGGAACTTGGAAAGGTTTTGATTTTGCTTTGTTAAACCACGAGACATGAGAAAAATATTAGTGCTGTCATTAAAATGATTACAATATTTTGACGCCATTACAAATTCAGTTCTTTTTAATAAAAGAAATCAAAGTATTTATGTTTTTTCAATTGTCAAAGGTGGAACTTATAAAGACTCTAAACCAGGGGTGGGCAGCTATTTTGGTAAAGGGGCCATATCGGACTTTAAGTAGTGCATTGGGGGCCACATTGTATTCCTTCTGAGATACGTTACGCATTGATTGGTTTTTGTATCTTTTAAGCCCAGAAATAGTTGTGTACTCAATTTTATGAAGTGTATATGTGACTAATAGGACTATTCTGCAATGCCTAAAGTATTGTATTACTCTACAAATGTAGATACTTTTCTATCAGGCATTAATAACTGAATAAAGGCTGAGCTTATTATAAATTATTTATTTTATCATCTTTTCTTCCTTGTTAATTTATTATAAAATGTATCACTCTCTACATCAGGGGTCTGTTTTAATTAAAACAAATTATAATTTAATGTTTGTCGCAGAGCGGGAGAATTTACTTATTTTATTCTCAAAGCATTACCCATTTAAACGTGATGCTGTTCTTGTCAATGGTTTGACTTTCCATTCAGCACAAACTTAATAGAACAGGCTGCATGACAATGACAAATTATAACTGCAAGTGTTAGATTAACGTACAGGTGCGAGGGGGCTTAAACATTTCTAAAATGCACAAATGAAAAATACATACATATACACATATTCGTCTCTCGCTTGCTTTTGCTCACGTGTCAATGATGCCGAGATCTACTTTAATATTTAATTTTATCACTAAGAAGGTTTACCTGCAAACTTAGTAGCACCAGACATCACAAGCAGCCTCAAGAATGGACACAGAGTGGCCGTATAACACTTTTCCTTTAGCAGAATATTGCACTAGAGATCTCTAAGTTTGTTCAAAGGATAAAGCAATAGCTAGAAAGAGCGCATGTTTGCCATATTGCACAAAATATGTATAACACTAGGCAGAATATTTCCAATTTGCGCAAGTGTAAATCTCAAATTGGGGGGGTGTTGCGTCTCTTATCTGGCAACCCTGAGCATGTTAAATGCTTGTGAAGGCACAATAGGTCCCACTGCAGTATAACTGAAATATCCAATGAAAAAAAAAACGCTTTTAGGATAAATGAGCTGCGGGCCACATTAAACCACGTGGAGGGCCGGATCCGGCCCACAGGCTGTAAGTTGCCCAGGTCTGTTCTAAACAGAGGTAGAATTCCTTACTATACTTTTACATGTCTTAGCCTTCTTACACTTCTTCACTTCCTATTTTCATGCCATCAAATGTCTCAAAACTAAATTAAATTATAAATGAAAATCATTTAGTTGCTGCTTCAGTTTGAAAGGAAACATGGCAAGTCTGTTTTTCAGTCAGTATAAATGGTAATAATACCATAATAATGTCCATTTTATAATATTTATGTTAACGTTAAATGATATCCATTATCCAGTATAAAATTAATCAAAAGGAACTTATGAACTTCTGGTTTGGAAAACCAAGATAAGCCAAGGCTCCAATTCCTCACTCAACACAACTACATTTTTGTATTGAAATAATTTGATGGAATGTCTATTTTTTCTACTACCTCACGTTCTCATGTATTTTCAATATAAATAATGCAGTTGAAATGATCCTCTTGCTCATTCAATATGATCTCACACAGGACACTGAATTAAGGATTCCCACTGTGACAAGTTCTCGCAGCGCAGAAGCAAAAAACAGCAATTCTCATGTACCGCATTCCTTAATCACACTAATGATTAAGCCTGGAACTGTCCGTCTTCTCTTCATATATTTTCTCTCCCACTCTGTTAGACTAATGAATGTTTGAAAAGTGCAGCAGGATGTTGAAGTATTCCCTGCATGCTCAGTGGAGTATGGCACAGAAGCACAGCTGGGGGCTGACCTGAGCCCTCCTGTCGGATATTGATGTCTGCAGATGTTCGCATACAGAAAGGGCAGTCTCGTCCCCTCCTGCTACTGATAAATCATATAAGGGGGATTCACACTGCATTATTGATGGTCCACAGGGAGGAATAAGAGAGAGCTTACCAGAGATTGAGAAAGAGGCTGAGAGAGAGAGAGAGAGAGAAAAAAATGCTGTTCAGCCTTTTCAGCTGCCCAAGGTTAGCCACTCTGGAGCAGACACCAGTTAAGAGATCATGACAGGTGTGCGTGTGTGTGTGAGGGAGAGAGAGAGACAGTGAGAAAAAGATTTTCCCCATGGGAGACGATGATCTGGAGCTTTTCAGAGGCAGCCTTGCTGTGACAGGCCTCTCCACAGAAACCTGTCAGCGCAGTCCCTTTCAAGCAGGTTTGAGGGATGTCATGAGGCTGTGGCATGGCGGTCTCGCAGAGGGGGAGGGAAAGAGAAAGACAGATTGAATGGAGAGCCGTATCTCCTGCACTCACCCGGATGACTTTAATGGGCACTGGTTTTTACGAGGCCTCAGTCAGTTAAAACACAAAGTGTTTTCTCATACTCAGCTTCACACACTTTTGCAACTTTCATAATTCAACATTCAAATGTTCATAATTTGCATTCTGGAAATGTTCATATTGAAAGCTTATGTGCCCTAAAATTACCTGAATGTGGCTACAATTTTGCTAAATTGTATTTCATGGTTCCTTACACGTATAGCAGCAGTTCTGAGGTGAAATGTCCACTGAGTGGCGCTACAAGTGAGTGAAATTTTCTCCTAACCAGATGAGGTTTTTATGGTTAATAGACTTTAGATTTTTTAATCAACAAAACCTACCTCCCCACCATAAAACTTAAACCTAAATCGAACCAATAGTGCCATCAAAAGCAAAGTGTGACATGTAAAACACATGACCATTTGGCTCAGTGTCGACTTTTATGCTCTTTAGGACTCATACCTTGGTCCTTTGCATAGCAAGTGCAGTGCTCTATCACTTGATCTACCATGCAACTTGATGTCACTTAAGCATTAGATTGATTCCTTTATAAACCATGCACTAGTAAAAGTGTTTTGATGTCAAAAGTTAGTATTGTGTGAGAAACAGGGGGAAAAGTATGTATTTCGGAACTAATAATCTGTAGTTTTGCTGGTGGTTTGTGTGGAAGAATATATAAGTTGTTGTTGTAGCACTTCTAGTGTTAATTTTACAAGAAAAGTGCCATGATACGTAGCATTCTAAGATGATAGTCCTCTCACCACAGTTGTAAAGATTGGTTATCTGAGTAATTCTGTAACTGTTGATCTCTTGGTATTTTCACACACAAAGTGATAAATACATGCTCAGACACACACACACACACACACACTCTCTCTCTCTCTCTCTCTCTCTCTCTCTCTCTCTCTCTCTCTCCACTGTGGTTTTAAATGAATTAGCTCCCTCTTTGATGGCGAGAAGCTTTGAAAGCTTGTCCTCCAGATGCCCAGCCGCCCCCAGCTGTGGTTAATTCCTGGTGTAGTGCAGGCTGCATTTGAACCTCCAGAGGGGAAGGAACTGGTGTCTGGGGAGTGTGTGAGCAGAATGGAAGAAGTACATGTGCTCTGCCAGCCAGAACAACCTAACTAAACCATGTACAAGTTCTAGAACTCTCTTCTAGAATGTTCTAAAATGCTGCTGAATGCAGTGGAGGTTGAATTTGTTTGAAAATTATATGCATTTAATGTGCAACCAAGGAGGTTGAGATCTCTCAACTGTGGCAAAAGCAAGACAATTTGATATTCAAATGAAGATTTTTGTGAATTCATGCTGAGTGATCATGTTCTGTGCTTGGCTAGACCAAAAGTAGGACACATTCATAGTTGAGTCTGAGAGATCTGGAATTGAGATTACTGTACCTTAAAGGGTTGTGTTAAACAGGTCTGTGGATGATGCTGTCAATATGGGACTGCATTATATCTTGCAACACCTCGACAGACCTGGGACCTATGCAAGGATCCTATTTGTGGACTTTAGTTCAGCTTTCAATACCATCATGCCTGATCTTCTCTCAAACAAATTGACCCACCTATCCATGCCCACCCCGATCTGTCGATGGATCACCTGAGCAGCAGCTAGTGAGACTAGGGAAATTCACACCTGGGACCCTCACTATTAACCCTAGTGCTCCTCAGGGATGCATTCTCTCTCCACTGCTCTTCTCCCTGTACACGAACAACAGTGATGAGTCTGCATTGGGATGAGAGGTTGATCAGCAGGCTGTCTGGTGCGGTCACAACAGACTTGAGCTGAACACGCTCTAAACAGTGGAGATGTGGTCCTGGCCACTCCCACTTTGAACCCTCTGGCCGGCGCTAGAGAGCACTGAGAGCCAGGACATCCAGGGAAAAGAACAGTTTTTACCCTCAGGCCATTTTCCTCATGAACAATTAAACTGCCTCAGGACTGCCCCAAAGTGCAAAAATGTAATTTAATAAAGTTGCACCCAACTAATAATACCCAATTGCCATTGTAAAAACACATCCACACAGAAATCCAAAACTTGAAATGACTCAATGCACCAGCAAGCCTAATTTTAACTGCAGCATGATTGTTGTGTGAATTGATCCGTCTCCCGAACATCAAAATCTGACTTTCCAAAATAATAATTTTTCATATGAATCTACCAAGGAGGTCTATAATACCTGGAAAAATCTATCTAATTATATTTGTGATATTAATGTAGCTTGCAGGTTCAAGGTTACTTTTCAAAACTTGAACCGCTACGGAATGCTCAAGCCAGTGTAATTTACACTTAAACTCCTGATGCAACAACCCCTTACCAATTTATCAGCCCTCCTTTCAAGTATAATAAATTAAGGCAATCACACGGTCATGCAGAACATTTCTGTTTATTCAGTCCATAATGATCTCTTTCTTAATTGCGATAACGGCAGTGATGACAGTGGGCTCGTCAGCTAGATCACACGCCCTTCGCTTTCGAATTACGGACATCACTTAAAGTGTGATTGCGTCACTCATGGCCAGCTAGAGGGCCTTGACTGGGAAAAATCCTAAAGACCACACCCACCAAGAACAAATAAATCAAACTGATTGGCTGATGAAACTGACACTCTATCTTTAGATGCATATTTACTTTTGCTGTTGAGGGATTCTGTGGAAATACTTCAGGCCTTACGGGGTAGAGTTCAGATTCACGCGCAGCTTCGGCACTCGATTTGTGAAACAGCCGTCACGCTTTGTTTACAATCATCAAGGAATAAATTGTGATTGGATAAACTTTACATTTTTCCCTATTCATTTATAGATGAATTAGGAGTGGCAAGCGATTGAAAATACATGAAAGGATGAAAAAAATATTTAGTTATTAGGCATGTAAGGCCAGCAGAGAATTTGCCACTGCTTATCTCATGTACATATGTAAATTCACATATTTAATTCAATATCTGTACATACACCTTGCACATACATTACCATTTACACATGTACATACACCATTCTGTTATATATGTCCTATTATTTATATGTCATTTTATACTCTTACCTTGTTTTATATTCTGTGTCTCACTGTAATCTTCTGTGCGCACCTGTTTCTCCTATCACCAAAAAAAAATGAATCCTTGTATACGTAAGAACACTTGGCAATAAAGTTCATTCTGATGCTAATATTCATCATGCCTCAGTAACAGCAAAGCCTGCATTCCATTGTGCCAAGTCCACAAAACAATCTGCGCTGAAATGCATGACTCAAACTGTAATGATAATGGATCTTGTTAAAAATAAACTTCAGCAAGTGAAGGCTTTCTTGGAAGAACCACAAAATCTAGTCTTGTTTCCAGACTAGATGCTAAGGATGGCTGCAGAGTATTTATTGTTACCTTTATAACATCAATGGATGAGTAAGTCATTGTGTGGGTTAGACTCATTGAACATTCACTTGACTGTTCAAGGAAGCTGGACACCTTTTTTGTTTCTTTTTGTGCTGGTTCTGCCTAGCTGCTGGAGTTTGTTTTGTGTAGTAACACTCCTCCGGCACAGTTTGTGGATGAATCTGCATGTTCTTTGTGCCTCCTATTGGCTGGAGTTTGTTTTGTGGAGTATTTTTTGCAGGACAATGGAAGGAATAGGTCATCTGCTGCACTCATGAAACAGCTGGCTCAGTGAACATTCGTTGGACTGTCCGAGGAAACTGAATGGCCTTTTTGTGTTTGTGTGTGTGTGTGCTGGTTCAGCTAGAGGCTGGAGTTGTGGAGGAACACACCTTCGGGACATTTATGTGGATGAATCTACATGTACTTTGTGTTTATTCAGCCTATTGGCTGGAGTTCGTTTTATAGATTTTCTTCTGTTTTGTAATTCTGTCACACAAAATCTGTATAGAACTTGAGCAATCCGACAGCAAAGTTGTCACGGGGACTCTCGTAGGTGTACATGCACTGTTTGAGTTTAGAGGATGGACACGGTTGGCTCCGTCGTGCGTGGGGTTAATGTGCATGTTTTTCTTTTTTCTGTTTGTTTGGTTCTGGGAGAAGTTTGGGGATTGATTATTGCACTAATGTTGGAATGTGGTCTTTATAATTTTGTTTTTGACACACAATCTATATTTTCTAATATGTCAATGTCAAATGTTAATATGAGTGGATTGTCTCTCTCCATGTGGAATGTGAATGGGACACCCCATAAAAAGAAGGAAGGTTATTTGTTTCTTAAATGAAAGAAATATGACAGTTTTTCTTCAAGAAACGCATCTTTCCCTGCAGGGAGCTGAAAAATTTTGGAAGATATGGGGTGGGGATGTTTCCTTTAGTGCTGGCTCAAGTAAGAGCAGGGGAGTCAATACACTGATAAGTAAACATCTACAACTAAAATGTCTCAAACTCTGTCATTATTGTTTAGCACAAATTCAGGGGCTAAGGTTGATTTTGTCTAATATTTAGGCATTTCATCAATATCATGTGGTCAGTGGCGAATGATCAGACCGTTAGCTGATCTCACTTAACGCCAAAAAGGCGTTTGATATGGGATTATGTTTTTAAAGATTTTGGAAATGTACAGGTTTGGGAGTATATTTACTGGATAGATTAATTACTTTTATAAACACCAGGTAATGGCAGTACAATCAAATGGATTAATTTCAGATTATCTCTGGATATTATTCAAGAACAATACCCCCATTATTGTTCTGTCTTGACCTGGAAACATTAGCGGCCGCAATAAGAAAGGAGGATGATTTTCCAGGAGTGATGGTGGAAGGTATGGTGAATCAAATCTCTGACCCTACTAGATATATGCCTTGCCTCCATAGAATTATTCATTCCTTTTCTAAATTCTCAGTATACTGAGTCAATTGGTCTAAATCCAAAGCTTTGTCTCTGACAGTGTACTGCCCTATAACAGCTTTTCAGCCAGGCACCTTCCAGTGGCCCAAACATGGCATTATGTATTTGGGTATTTTATTCTCAGCAAATGTATCTGAATTAGTTAAGAGTTAATTTTGACCCTTTAATAAAAAGGTTTTCGAGCGATGTGGGCAGGTGGACTTCATTACATTTATCGATGATTGGGAAGATTAATGTTATTAAAATGAATTGTATTCCAAAATTCAATCTGCTACAGTCTCTCGCTGTAGATGCCCCCCTCTCATATTTCAAGCAATTTGATAGCATAGCGAAGTCCTTCATTTGGAATGGGAAACGTCCCAGATTACATTTCAGTAAACTGCATAGGCCGATTGACAAAGTTGGGCTAGGCCTACCCAAGATTTTGTTTTATTATTATGTGTTTGGTCTCAGATTTTTGGTTCAATGGCGTCCACCTGAAAGAGCCCCTCCCTGGTTTTGTATTGAACAGGAAGTTCTTGCCCCTACTTTGCCATTGCAAAATCTTTCTATCAAACTAACTGGGGAAGTTAAATTATACCCTGTTATCTCGCATTTGTACTCGGTATTGACAAAAGTGTCCAGAGTGTTTAATTCAGACATTTATTTAAATGTTACCTCGAGCTAATGGCTGAAACCCAAATAAGTCCCCTTTCTGCTGGTCAGAGTTGATTGTGAGGGGGGGTTACCACACACGGTGACCTATATGAGAGTGGATTGTTGAGATCCTTTGAAAATTTTGTTCAACATTTTTGGATCCCCAGATCTGTTTTTTAGGTATTTTCAACTGTGCCACTTGCTTTGTATTATTTTTGGGAATATCATACACTCCCCTAAAGCGGTAGATACTCTGGGGGTGGTGATTACTGATTTTTGGAAAAGGTCATGAGAAATCATTGTATTACTCCCTGCTAATTCAGAGTCTGGGGGACGGAGCTTCAATTTCTCAAGAGATTATTGGAGAAAGATTTATACTTAGAATTAGGGGAGGGAAAGTGGGCTAAGATTTAAAAAAACATCAAGTCTGCATTTAGAGATGCCAATGTGCACCTTATGCACTTCAAGATAGATTATATTGGACCTCTCCTAGATTGTATAGGCTTGGTCTTAAAGACACACCCACCTGCTGACGATGCCATGAGTCTGATGGAGTCATCACTACAGAGGACAGAGTCATATCCATGTCTTTTGGGGGTGTGTTAAGATCCAGGAGTTTTGGTTGAAGGTTCAGAGTTTTGTGTGATGTATTGAGCACCTGGGTATCATTTTGCCCCATAATCTGTATTTTGAGTGATGTGGTGGTCATTGATGTTGAGAATAGACACATAAACAGTTGAGTCCTAACCAGTGTCATGATCGCCAGACAGATACTTTTAAGGGTCATATGGAGACCCCTCATTTCAGGAGTAGTACTCGGAGATGGGGAGGGTGGCTGCCTTTGAAGAAGGGCCATTTAGGAGACTGGGGAAGTTTAACTTGTTTGTGGAGAAATGGGGCAAATATCAGTCATTTATAGATGTGTTTATATATATTTATAATGTAGGGTGGGGTTTAATGTTGATTCTGTGTATATACTGTATGTTTTTTTTTTCTACCTTCAAATATGTTAATAAATAAAAATTGTTAATCTGAAAAATACAAATAAATAAACTTCAGCCAAATTGTTTCAAATGTTGTGCAGAGCCGTAGACGCTAACCATAGCCAGTAGCAATTGTTCCCACATAGGTTGTTAGGGTTGGGGAAAAGAGCGAGGACTCAATTGCAAAATAATTTAACAGGCAAAAACACACTAAATTATCCCCAAAGGGCAAAAACTGTCCAGTAAGCTGTTGGAAATAGGAGCTGGCAGGTAGGAGACAAGGGTAGGGAGGAGGGCTGTTCAGATGACTGAGACCAAAAGGCAACCAGGTAGGCCAGGGACCAGAGCAGGAACCGACAGCGTAATCTGACTAGACACAATGACTAACAGGAAGAACAGCAAACTGACACAACAAGAGAGAAAACTTCCACATCGAAATGGCACTAGACAGAGCACATATGGAGATTAAATAGAGAGCAAATAAGGCGGATAATGAGGGAGACCAAATGAGACAAATTAACTAATAATCAGGCAAACGATGGGGTAGGGTTAACACTCAAGACAGAATGGACAGGAGAGCACATGGCAAGAGAACCAAGACAAAATCCATGTGCTCAACACAAACACAAGAAACAAAAGACATGGGTGTCTATAACTGTAAGGATCTATAAACAAATCCTGACAAATATTCTCATTAATTGTTCAGATTTTTAGGAATAATATCCAGCGTCTTTCCTTCTTTCTCCTAATTACGTCAGCATGAATGGGCAGACTAAGATTCTGATCACGCAATAGGTGTCATTGATGTGTAAATGTGATTGGTCCTATGTTTAGATGTTTATCTCAAAGTTTACAATGAACCAATTTTACTTTTGGTTTCAATAAATGGTCTTTTTGAACTGGGGAACAAGTTTTGGGTGTTAAGTTCTTAAAGTGCCCTTTCAAGCTCTTTTATATCAGAAGGATTTATTTAAGGTTAGTTTGAAAGATAAGCACTTTATGATATAATGAAAAAGAAATAGTATTATGTACAATACATTGATAGAACATCTCATTCTCTCAATTAGATAAAGTTTTTCCAGTGTTAAGATACAAGTTACATATCTCATGTTTATAATATCTGTGAATATGGACAATGAGTTAAGTGCACTTGAGCAAACACACACAATTTGCAAATGTAGTAATTTTTCTTTGCATTTGAGCAGCACAGCCACGGTTCTTGATAAATTATAATACAGGTTGGAAGGAATGTTGGCTCTCTTCTTGAATAACAACATTAAACCTTCTTTAAGAGAGCTGAGTGCCAAGGTCTAGGCTGTTAGTGGTCAATTATGTATCCAGCAGAGCAAGTGAAAAGAATCTCATTCATTTAATTGACTGTCAGTCTGTAGTTGCATGTGTGCTTACTGTAAGCAGACATTTTCCGGGTCTTACAAATTGAGACCAGGGGTGTGTTTTCCGTACAATGATGTAACTTACTGCTTAAACACATAGTGCAATACGTAGTCAGAGAAATAAACTAGCTAGTCATGACTGTTTTCAAAACCGTAGTAACTACGTCGCATGTTGGTTCGTTAATGACATTATGTAGGGGCTGGAGTAATAACTTCCGTGAATATTAAATTCTAAAAGCTCATTAACACGTACACCAGAAAGATGTTTAATGCGATAAAGCTGCTGAAGAAAGGAAAGCGGCATGCACTGTTTAGATACTATACATACACTGCAATAGATGGTTTTCCCTCTACGTCAAACTTCAGGGTACTTTTGAAGCACTTGAGCACATATGCACATGCGTATTAAAAAACATATAAACGGCACTTATGCATTAACATAAACACAAAAGCTGTGTTCTCCGACAGAAACCATGTGTGATAAAACACTTTCTCTTAACAGCCTTTAATCCCTTAAACGGCTGCATTTGTGTTTTGGTGATGTTTCAGAATAGCATTTTTCTGCAAAACCCCGGAATAAGCCGTTTTCTAAAATGCTTGTAAACATGGTCAAAGTATTGACAGAATAAGAGATATACATGGAATAAATGATATAGAAGCCTCAGCTAAGTGAAATGATGTCCACACAGCAAACTAACAAGGAACTATGCTTCTAATCACAGGTAAAGAGCTGTAGTTCTAACCACACAACTTTGCGATGCTGTTTGGAAAAGTTAGTTGGAACTACGATTTGGGAAACACCAAATCGTTGAACTATGTTGGTAATGATAAAACTTGCGACCAACAATGCTTTTAGAACATGACCCACTGGCTGGTTCAAGCTAAATTTCACTAATTAAACTGTAGAATTTGGAAATGAAAGGAAACGAACGTTCAAATAAAGCTTTCAATTAGGGATGTGTAAAACCACATTTTCGAAATCAACTACCTGTAGTCAGTTGGTTACCTGACTTAAGTCTACTAATCTGTTTTAAGGTAGGCCTGTATAATAATGTTAGATTCGGGTTCACCTGACCCTGATCTGATGCGTTTCCTAGGGGGGGGGCGTTTACATAAGATGCATTCTTGTGTTCAAAAATAACTAAGTGCACAACAGAGTGGAACAAAATACAGAGGTCTCAAGATGCAGTTTAAAGGGTGATTATTTTTTTTACTTGATAAGCCATCTTAAAAATTTAACACTCATTTTGGAATGCCCAAAAACAATGCAAGATACAACACAGTGGCCCAAGGCCCAACTTTACAGAGAGGGTTTTACTGTGCAATCTTTCTAACAGGCAATGCAATGCACACATTAAAGTACCATCACAAAATATATATATATATACAGTGGGTACGGAAAGTATTCAGACCCCCTTACATTTTTCACTCTTTGTTATATTGCAGCCATTTGCTAAAATCATTTAAGTTCATTTTTTTCCTCATTATTGTACACACAGCACCCCATATTGACAGAAAAACACAGAATTGTTGACATTTTTGCACATTTATTAAAAAAGAAAAACTGAAATATCACATGGTCCTAAGTATTCAGACCCTTTGTTCAGTATTTAGTAGAAGCACCCTTTGATCTAATACAGCTATGAGTCTTTTTGGGAAAGATGCAACAAGTTTTTCACATCTGGATTTGGGTATCCTCTGCCATTCCTCCTTGCAGATCCTCTCCAGTTCTGTCAGGTTGGATGGTAAACGTTGGTGGACAGCCATTTTCAGGTCTCTCCAGAGATGCTCAATTGGGTTTAAGTCAGGGCTCTGGCTGGGCCATTCAAGAACAGTCACGGAGTTGTTGTGAAGCCACCCCTTCAGTTATTTTAGCGGTGTGCTTAGGGTCATTGTCTTGTTGGAAGGTGAACCTTCGCCCAGTCTGAGGTCCAGAGCACTCTGGAGAAGGTTTTCAGTCCAAGATATCCCTGTACTTGGCCGCATTCATCTTTCCCTCGATTGCAACCATTCGGTCCTGTCCCTGCAGCTGAAAAACACCCCCACAGCATGATGCTGCCACCACCATGCTTCACTGTTGAGACTGTATTGGACAGGTGATGAGCAGTGCCTGGTTTTCTCCACACATACCGCTTAGAATTAAGGCCAAAAAGTTCTATCTTGGTCTCATCAGACCAAAGAATCTTATTTATCACCATCTTGGAGTCCTTCGGGTGTTTTTTAGCAAACTCTATGCGGGCTTTCATGTGTCTTGCACTGAGGAGAGGCTTCCGTCGGGCCACTCTGCCATAAAGCCCCGACTGGTGGATGGCTGCAGTGATGGTTGACTTTCTACAACTTTCTCCCATCTCCCGACTGCATCTCTGGAGCTCAGCCACAGTGATCTTTGGGTTCTTCTTTACCTCTCTCACCAAGGCTCTTCTCCCCCGATAGCTCAGTTTGGCCGGACGGCCAGCTCTAGGAAGGGTTCTGGTCATTCCAAACGTCTTCCATTTAAGGATTATGGAGGCCACTGTGCTCTTATGAACCTTAAGGGCAGCAGAAATTTTTTGTAACCTTGGCCAGATCTGTGCCTTGCCACAATTCTGTCTCTGAGCTCTTCAGGCAGTTCCTTTGACCTCATGATTCTCATTTGCTCTGACATGCACTGTGAGCTGTAAGGTCTTATATAGACAGGTGTGTGGCTTTCCTAATCAAGTCCAATCAGTATAATCAAACACAGCTGGACTCAATTGAAGGTGTAGAACCATCTCAAGGATGATCAGAAGAAATGGACAGCACCTGAGTTAAATATATGAGTGTCACAGCAAAGGGTCTGAATACTTAGGACCATGTGATATTTCAGTTTTTCTTTTTTAATAAATGTGCAAAAATGTCAACAATTCTGTGTTTTTCTGTCAATATGGGGTGCTGTGTGTACAATAATGAGGAAAAAAAATGAACTTAAATGATTTTAGCAAATGGCTGCAATATAACAAAGAGTGAAAAATTTAAGGGGGTTTGAATACTTTCCATACCCACTGTATATATAAAAAAAGAGACATTTCTGATAAAATAGCCAACTACTGTAACAGTCTAGGTATGCTATTTATCCAGTTTATATTGGATAAATAGTACACAAGTCGACAATGATGGACATCCCTACTTTCAATCATTTCGTGTGAATGACCACAGTTTTCATGCAAGCTTGGAAAATATAAAATATGTAAAATTATTCCAATCTGACCCCTCTAGACTTCAGATTCATCACCCCAAGGTGACTCTACGACAGCCTAACTCCTGTTAGGCCTGCTGTCTGGGCTGCTGTGGAGTTCAAAGGCAGTCATTCGCCAAGTTGAGGTGTTTGGTTGCTAATCCTTGTATCAGAGTTTTTCTCCGGAGGTTCAAAGAGTGAAGGTCAAACTCATGTTGTCAGCTCACTAAGCCACATCGTTAACTCTTCATCACTGTGCCTCATTGGTCCGTGAGTGTATGTGCGTGCAGGGAGGATGTTGACCTCGGGCTAATTTCCTTTTGCCTCCATTGACTCTTTTTTAATGACAAGCAGACAACTGCCACTTCTGAAGGATGTCTGTTCAAGGGGTGCTTCATTAAGCCATGCCTCAACCCACGCTCAAGCACGCAAGCAAACACAAAACATGCCACCACATGCAGCCATCGTTACTGTCTCTGATCAGTCTGTTCTGTCAGCAAATTCTGTCAGACGTGATTTCCAGATCTGCTTTCCTTTCTTACTCTCAGAGGCATTTAATTGATATTTCTAGTCTTTGAACCCAGCCCTGTTCTTCTAAAAACAACTGAGGCTTAATATGTGGGATCAGCAGATTTTAGTGACAGGTGCATACAAGATAAAGCAACTGTTACACAAAAGTACTTATGTAAGATTATTTTTTCATTTCAAGAACATTAATTACATTTAAGTTGAGAAAATAATTGAAAAAATATGATTAAGTTAACATTTTTAAAGCTGAAGGGTTTGTGTGTGTGTGTGTGTGTGTGTGTGTTTGTGTGTATATATTTATCACTTTGTGGGGAACAAATGTCCCCATAAGGATAGTAAAACCCAAAATTGTTGATGTTGTGGGGACAATTTGTCAGTCCCCATGAGGAAAACAGCTTATAAATCATACTAAATTATGTTTTTTGACAATTTTAAAATGCAGAATGTTTTCTGTGAGGGTTAGGTTTAGGGGATAGAATATAAAGTGTGTACAGTATAAAAACCATTATGTCTGTGGAAAGACCCCATAAAACATGGAAACACAACATGTGTGTATGTCTGTGCGTGTGTGTGAAATACTTTCAAACTGGGGTCCAGGCACCCCCAGGAAGCTGTGAGGGAGTCTGTGGAATTTCAGAGAGAGAGAGAGAGAAAAAAACTATATGTACCAAATTTGACATTTTTATCATGTCAGTTTAATCAAAATTTTTCTCTTCAGGCTTATACATTTACATTACTCAAATATTGGGTAGAAAAAAGATACGCTGTCAACGTAATACAAAGTATTATAATGTTTTCCATATAAACTTTTTGTAATTTGGCTTTAGTACAATAACAATATAAAACCTAACTCTCTTTAAGGTATCACATTAAAAAATTCTCACCCAGTTTAAATTGGTCTTTACAGATGAAAATAAATAGCAACCTTTATATATTTTAGGAGGGGGTACCTCACAATTCGAATATTATATTTGGGTGTTGGTATCAAAAATTGGAAAACCCCTGTGGATAGACAAATTAACTTAAACCAATTATAGGTCAATTGTCCTGTAATCACTTTGCAAACACTGACTATTTAGTACTTTCAAAACATTGCTCTGTATGTTTGGGCATCCTGACCAGCCTGACATAGCGAAATTGGGGGTGAGTTTAGGGCGCCCTAAACCAATGGGGTGAGTTTAGGGCGGGACTATCTGTGCCCTGACCAATGGAAAATGGGGGAAGTGTTTGGGTAAATTACATACTTCGCCTAAAATGACGGCTAAGAAAAATCATTATCTGGGTGCAGGAATTTATTTGATTAAAAAAAAAAAAGAATTCCAGCTAGTTTTGAAGATTTATTTACCATTGGTGTCATTGACTGGCATTTAAACCAGGAATTTACTGTTTCCAATGGGTTTTATAACACATTTAGTAAAATCTATGAAGAAATTCAATTATGTTTTATAGATCATCAAAACTATCTGGTGGCCCCAGCCATAGATTTATGAGCTAGGTGTGGATGGGATTCCCTCCAAGAAAATCAAGGTCACCCAATCTCATCTGGAGAGCTCTTTACCCTCAAACCTCTGCTCATCTAATCCCTCACTCTTTCTTTCCCTGCAAATGATTAAAAATGCTGGGTTTGAACATTTTAATTTTGTGCTGGGAATGCTTATTGTGAAATTCTGAGGAGAGTCACCTTGATTTAAAATGCCTTGCTGTGATTAAATGACTTTATTTCTTCCTTGAAGTCACAATGGAAATGCAAAAAATGTTTGACATGGTTTCCATGCGTATATTTGTTTTATTATATAAAAACTATTTACAGCAGTGAAATCACTCACAGATAACTTTTCCATCTTGCCTAAACTCGATTACCACAGGAGACACAATGCTGCTCATTTCCATAAAATCATTGAATGTATAGGGTCATTGGAATACTTATGAATGGGAGAAATCGTAACATTGAATATGGCAGCTCTAGGACTGGAAGTTCTGACTTAGAGTTAAAAGAGTCAGCCACTTTTTGTTGAGACATCATCTGCTGGTTTTCACTGAGAGCGTGCATGCGCATTAAGCCCAAAGTTGGATACTTTGGGTTTAATGCGTATGCACGCTCTCATTGAAATGTGGTTACGAACACGACTTGCCTTAAAAGGACTTGAAACTAAATAAAAATTAAACTTTTCTCAACTTTGTCAAGTCACTGGACCAGTGGATTCACTGTCGCTCATGTTGCCAGAAATGCTCTCTCATTGAAAACGAATGACTTCTGGTCACTTTGTCGCTTGACTCTGCATTACTGTCTTGCATGAGTACAACCCTGTTAAATTAGCCACCAGGGTGTTTTTGCATTTTCAAGATAATTTCTTCTTTTTTGAGTGAATGAAAATAAAAAACTTTGATGTCTATTGCTAAGTGTCTTGGACTCAGAACAAACTGGCAAACACATCTGCCCTTGCAGGGCACTCAGATAAACTGGTTGAGGCAGATTGGGGCAGATACCGTGTTTGCGAAGTCTCGTTCCAACTATAATTGGGTGTGTGATAATGGCATTAAATCTACAGGGAAAGGGGCAGAGAGGGAGAGAGAATGGGGAAAATGAATGAGAGAAAGAGAGAACATGAGTCTGAAATGATGTAATGTAATGTGCTTGGCCATCTAGTGTATGAATTGTCATAACATAGTAGCATCTCAAAAGGAAAAATACCTATACGACACAAAATATTCACTGTTTTTCAATAATTTCAAAGGGAAATTACATTTCAAATGCATGTGATGTGTTGCTGCTAACTTTAGCATGTTATCCAATCTGAGTCCAACACTGTGTGCCTCAAATCATGCAAATTTTTTATGTGGTATGATGGTGAAACATTCAATTTATATTTGTAATGTACTGTCTTCTTTACAGACATTTTGATAGTTGCCATATCCGCCATCTTGACAATGTTTTGATTGAAATGTTTTTCTTAATAAGCCCTTCCCTTCTGCTACATATAGATAACATCTGGATACTCGTAGTCCACTATGTCTCTTTGCATTTCTTAGTGTAATCACACTACTTATGCGAATGCACATGCAAAGTGGGACATACCTAAAGTGTGTTTCAGAAAGTAAGGCCACACAGAAGACATAACTTTGACACCAAGTCTTTTATCACTAAGGACAAAGCCAGTTCCAGTAAAGCAGATATATAATTTGAAAATTAATGAGCCGTGCTTTTTCTACCGTTGCCATTTAAGACACTTTACACCCATCAAACTAACCTGCCCACCCTTGTTCCCTACCTGCCGCTGGCTGGGGCACTGTACTCTACAGTTTGATTCATCACTGGAATGCCCTTGTTGTAAATGAAGTGAGAGGTGCATCAGCATAACGTAAATTTAAAGCTTGTAAAATGTTTCATTCACTGGTTGATAAAATAGGGCCGCCACATGCTCGGTCATTGCCCTCGGAACTCTGTTTACCAGCTTCCCTTCATGAGTTATTAATCTGCCCACATGTTTTAATGCAGAGACTCAGCCTTCCGCCAGGCACGACTAAACTTCAGACACACCACTAAAACACAGCATTCGGTGTGAATTCATTACACTTCTAAAGCACGGTTTGATGCAGAGTGAAATATGGTGAAATATAAAGAGCAGCCTTAGTCCTTCATATAGCTTTTAAAAGAAATAATTCATCCAAACTTGACAATTCTGTCATTCAAAACCCGTTTGGTGTTATTTTCCTCACAGAACACAAAAGCAGAAATACTATTTTTCTTACAACAACAGTTAAAAAAAATAAATAATAAAATATCATAAAAGTAGTCCACCCAACTAATGTGCTATATTTTAATTAACTAAGTCATACAATTTGAACATACTGAAATTTAAGTAATTATTCACTTGCGAACCACTATGACCAGCTGACCACTGGGCCATAACCTCTTACATATACTGCACTGGTCGTCAACAAAGTTCACCATCATTTTTCTCAATGTTGCGAGTGTGATCTTAAATCTCTGCTCTGATATCTCAGCTTTTCTAACAAAATGAATGCTGACTTAAAGAGAAGACATTTTTTTTTTCTTCTTTGAACTGAGCTGAAAATCATTCTTCAAAAGTACCTGCTACAAGATGGGAAAATAACAGCAAATCTCATTACTGTCACTCTGTCCGTGTAAGAAAAGCCATTCAGAGTATTCTGAGGGTTCTAGGGTATCTGCACTTTAGTTAATACATGCTGAAAGTTTTTCATGGCTGTCAAGGCATAATAAAAAAAACATTCTTCCATTTATCAGTGGCACCACACAATTAAGTATGTGCATAGCATGTATATAGAAATATTGTTTTTACTGTTGCATATCCCATACAGTATATGTTTACCTCTATAAGTAAAGTATATTTTACATACTGTATATACACTCACTTAGCACTTTATTAGGAACACCTGTACACCTACTTATTCAAAATTACTGACAAGTGGCATCCCAATCAGACAATTTTTCATCAATTCAAGCATTAACATATTTCCCTCTAGCACTACTGAGTATGTGTAGTCAAGCAACCTGTTAGACACAGGTTCTGGTTCCATGATGGGTACCAAGAAGTATTCAGATTCACATTAACAATGGTGAGCGTAATTCAGAGGTTGCATTTTCACTCCAAAATTACAAATTTTGCTCCACTAATGATAAGGTGTAGGGTTGGGGTTTGGGTTAGGGGGTAGAGTCGATAAAATATGCATTCCTGTTGACTGCATTACATAATTTACAACTAAAAATACTACTCAGCCTTGGCACCACTCTCTGGACTTTTCACTCAGTCAACAGTAGCTGCGCCCATCTATTCAGCAACACTTCCAACTTCAGCCACTAGAGGGGCAGTAATTCAACTTTGTCAAGCACAGACTGATTTCAGCAGCAAAACGTTTTTCCAACTGTTGCTGAATTCACAGTATGATCAGTCTGCTGATTTCCGAGCCGAGTAAATTTTTAAATGTAACTTCCATAAACAATGTGTATCTTTGATAATTAAGGTGCATTATAATTGTCCGCAGAATGCGACTAAATTTGGTCGGTCCAATAGAGAGCACCCTCCTTAGATAATTTGCTTTAACCTTTTCATAAGTAGGGTCTAAATTTGCCTGTAGTGCCCCCTGGAGTTTTTTCATGTGGCTCTGCACAGCTGGTAGAGGTGCAGAGAAGTAATTTTAAATGAATTTTATATTAATTTATGATTTCTTGTCATAAAATCTTTTAATAAAATACCTTATATAATATAGTAAACATGTGAACAAATGGGATATGTCTGCTGTACTGTATTTGTTTTATTAATTTCATTTTTATAGCTGTAAAAACGAATGAACATATAATATCAGAAGTCATCTTGTAACGTAACTGGCTGTTGCAGAAACACATATGTGTGACACTAATCTGTGTGGCCCTGTTATCAACATCACATATGTTTGATTTTATCTATGAAAGGGTTAAATGAAAATTCAGACATGATTTACCCACCCATCCTCATGTTGCTCGTATGACGTTTTTCACAGTGAAACATAAAATGAGCATTTATCAAAATGTAAAATGCTGCTCTTTTCCACACAACAACATAATCGTGCATTATCTTTACTGCCATTAGTGCACCCTCCAAAAAAAAGGTGTCAAATGCCCCTGAGTATGTAGGATCTGTTATATTTGATTCTTTTGTTTGCACTTTTTTATCTTTTTATTTTTATTGTGTGATGAATTACAGCTCTACAATATGTGGATGTGGTATGTGATTGCCATAATAGGCACATCTCTTATTCTTTGCTGTCCCTTGTTCTCAGTTCCACAGAGACCAGTCTAAACATTTTCCTGCAGTTCAACCAATAATTACTCTAATTAAAACACCAACATGAACATGCATAAGCTCAGGGATCCAAGAGGTAGTGCGGACACGCACGCACACAGACACACAACCGCTAAAAATAAACATGACATTTTCTCCATAAATTAATAACCAAGACCAATTCATCTGTATCTTCCATACATCTCTGATATCATATTTTATTATAAATGTAGTGCAACTCACTGAAGTGACTTTTGTGCTAATCTATTTTGTGCTCTTTGAATGTCTCTGTAATAGATCATTTTCTTTGCATTCACATGTGTCTTGCTTTGGTTTGATTCTCCGTTACTCTCTAATAACCCCCCTGCAATCAAGCCCAATTCAGCACTTTGCCCAGGTGAAAGAAATGGCAGCTAGGAACATGTAGTTTGTGGCACTTTTGCTCTCACCTCCCTGACAAACATGGCATTGCACTGAGTCATCCTTCCCCATGGTTCCCTTTATGCCTCTTAATAAGGCGCTGACACAAATGGCACCAGTAACCTCTCCTCCTATTTGCCCTCTGAAAAGACTCCAAAATAACTTGCTCCTATCCAACCATGGGTAGAAAAATGCCACAGTCTTCAACGTGGGCAAAAGTGGAGGTTCTTTGGAAGAAAAAGTTATTCAAAGGCTCATCATTTTTTTACAATTCATTCCTTTACATGATTACATTATATACATTAAATGTCACTATGTATAATTGTAACATTTGAGGTTGTTACCGATCCTTCCAACCACCCTCTCCCGAATACTGATCTTCACCCATTTCTTCACTGCTCATTTCCTGTTTACCACATGTATATATATATAGCCATGCAGTTCCATTGTTCATTGCAAAGTAGTTTACCCCGCCTTACAGAGTGTTTTTCCATTGCTTCTCGATTCATGTTTTGACCATTGCCTGTTTTTGTGGATTTACTGCTTTTTTGATTACCCTTTGTGTTGTTTGCCTGGTTGGACTGTCTATTTGGTTTATAGGATTTTTTGCATGTTTTATGACTACGTCTCTTGCCTGCTGTTTTGGATTGTTTGCTAGTGTCTCTTTTAATAAACTTCTTGCACATGGATCCTTACACTGTCTCCATGGCCATTTCGTTGCAGAATGCTTTGCCTACCATGGATCCAGCGAAAGTCTCACAGCACCAGGCTGCATTTGCAAACCAGTGCAAGGTTTTAAAGGGTCATCAAGAACAGCTGAACAACCTATGGAACACCAACGAATGTTTGACTCACTACATTCACTCACTGCCAGCTCTCCATTCTAAACCTGTAAGCTTTGCTCTTCCTGACAAATTTGATGGTTCTGCTGAGAAATACTGGGTTTTTAATGACAATGTAAAATCTATTGCTCGAATCAACCTGATTCATTTTATCAAGATGCCAAGAAATGTACCTTTATGATGTCTCTGCTTACTGGTAAAGTATTCGTGGGATACGGGCCGCCTCTGTTTGGGACACAGATCCTCAAATCCAAATTCCTGAGGAGTATACTAAAAACTTAATTGAATTCTGCAAAGTCAAAGCTAGTCAACTTCCTCCTCGCCGTCCATGGGACTGCGCCATTGAACTCCTGTCTAATACAGCTCCACCGAAAAGCAAGGCTCATCCATTGTCACACCCCGAGAACCTAGCTATGGAAAATTACATTGAGGAAGCCCTTGTCTCCTGTTACGTCTGTCCACCCACCTCTCCAGCAGCTGCAGGTTTTATCTTTGTGGAGAAAAAGGCTGGAGGTCTACGTCCATGTATTACTATCAAGGCCTGAACTATGCCACCTTAAAATACCGTTACCCACTGCCACTTTTCCCCTCAGCCCTTGAACAACTCCTTGAGACTAAGATTTATACTAAGCTTGATCTAAGTAGTGCTTAAAACCTCATCAGAATCAGAGAAGGAGATGAGTAGAAAACTGCATAAATCACCACCAGGGGGAACTATGTATATCTGGTCAGACCATATGGACTTGCTAATGCCCCGCCCCTTCTGTTTTCCAGTCTTTTGTCAAAGAGATTTTCAGAGACATACTGAATCAGTGTGTGGTGGCCTATATTGACCACATCCTCATCTACTCTCTAAACAAGGAACAACAGATCCAGCATGTCAGGACAGTCCAGTCACATCTCCAGGAACACCGGCTGTTTGTCTAGGCAGAAAAATGTGAGTTTCATATCTCCCATACCACTTTCCTAGGTTACAATATCAGCCACCAAGGTCTAGAAATGGATGTCTCTAAAATTACATCAGTTACAGAATGGCCTCGACCTTCCACAATCAAAGAACTACAGCGGTTTCTGGGCTTTGTCAATTTCTACCGCTGCTTCATCAGAAATGTCAATGCAGCACCACTCACATCATTTCTCAAGGGAAAACCCAACAAGTTGTCCTGGAACGACGCCACATACAAAGCCTTCATCTCCCTCAAGTCAAGCTTCACGACCGCTCCTATACTGAAACCCCCCCCCCGACCCCAATCTTCCTTTCATCATTGAAGTAAACGCCTCTGATTGTGGGATTGGAGCAGTCCTGTCACAATGTCACGGAACCCCAGGCAAGCTTTATCCTTGTGCATTTTTTCTCTATAAAGTTAAATTCTGCTGAACTAAACTATGATGTGGGTAACAAGGAGTTACTTTATGATGTCTCTGCTTACTGGTAAAGCATTAAATTGGGCTGCCTCTGTTTGGGACAAAAATCATGAAATCCAGGCCTCGTTTGACTACTTCATTCAACAGATCCACGGAGTCTTTGCATATCCAGCGGGTGGTCAAGATATCCCTGTTCAGCTGCTTCATTTACACCAGGGCTATCGATCTGCAGCAGACTACATAATTCTGTTCAGGATGTTAGAAGCTCAAAGTGGGTGGAATGATGTCACTCTGAAAACGTTTTTCTGCAAGGTGCTTCACTAGGAATTCAAGACGGAAATGACATGTAAGAGTAAGGGTTCTACTCTGTCAGAATTCATTACCATGGCTACCAAGATGCTTCGTAATGCTCCACGGCCCCAGTTTAACTCCGCTTCTAAGTCTACAGTCTCAGCACAGGCATCCACTGAATCACCAAACCTGTACAAGTTGTATATGCGCATGTTTCTATAGAGGAACACCAACGTCGATATAGCAAAAACTTTGCTATTACTGTGGTGAACCAGGTCATCTCAATGCTGCATGCCCACACAATAAATCAAGTTCCCATGAATCAAAGTTGAAAGTGAGTACCGCAAACTTTGTATCACCTATTCTTCACAGTTTTTTTGTTGCCTGTAGAGATCTCCATTGGTGATCATATAATTTTTTTTTACAGCTTTAGTGGATTCTGGGGCTGCTGTGAATCTCAAATCAAGAGATCGTACAATAATTCAATATACATACACCATTCAATGCATTACAACAATTAATATCACCACATTTGACAATACTCCCATTGGTACTGGTATAACCCAACAGACTGTTCCCATAACCATCAAGAATGGATTATTTCATGTGGAGAACATTTCACTATATGTCAAACTCACCCAATCATGTTCTTATCCTGGGTCATCCTTGGCTGGCCATCCAAAACACTTCTATATCCTAGAACCAGTATGAGCTCTTATGAACTCATACAGAAAGTTAAATTCTGCTGAACGAAACTATGATGTGGGGAACAAGGAATTACTTTCCATTAAGGCAGAACTCGAAGTGTGGCATCACTGGTTAGAGGGGGCAGTCCACCCATTCCAAGTTATTACTGATCACTAGAACCTTGAATAAATCAAGGCAACCAAGACACTGACTTCACCCGATGGTCATCGTTCTTCACCAGGTTCAATTTTACCATCACTTACCTCCCTGGCAGCAAGCAGAATTTTCATGCAGGCATGATCCACCCCACATCCAACCTGATCCTGGATCAATCCTACCACCATCTGTCATCATTGCACTGATTAGTTGGGGTATCATGGAAGAAATACAATGAGCACACAGCACAAAACGTCACAGCCTGACTGCCCCCCAACCAAGCACTTTGCACTGCAAGCTCTACATCTGAGAAATATCCAATGGGTCCACACTTCATTGAGCACAGGACACCCTGGCATCCAAAGAACAGTCACTCTGGTATGTAATTCCTTCAGGTGGCCATCAGTAATTTGTGATGTTACTAAATGTGAAGTCTTGTCAAGTGTGTGCACAATCTAAGACCCCCAGGGAACTGCCCACGGGATTACTCCTACCACTGCCAATACCCCAAAGACCATGGTCCCTCCTATCCATCGATTTCGTCACGACATGCCAATCTACAACGGATACAACTCTATAATGGTAATTATCAACCGATTTTCAAAATCACGTAGATTTGTCCCTAAAAATGGTTTACCCACGGCTGTGGAGACTGCTAATGCTCTATTCCACCAAGGATTCAGAGTCTATGAATTACCAGAAGACATTGAGTCTGATCGAGGTTCACGTCCCAAGTTGGGCAGGCGTACTGTAAGCAACTGGACATAAATTTGAGTCTCACCTCAGGCTATCACCCTCAAGTCAACGGACAGTTGGAATGTTTAAATCAGGAGATTGGCAGATATATTTGGAGCTACTTTAGCCGTGAACTGGAGAAGTGGAGCAACTTCTTGCCCAGGGGAAAATATGCACAGAATTCTCTCACTCAGACCTCTGTGGGGCTAACCCCCTTCCACTCCAGTGCCAGTGGTGGACAATTGGATTAGGCGGAGCGAGAGGGTGTGGTACAGCGCACATGTCCGTCTACAGTGATTGGTCCAAGCGCAACACTTTTAGGCAGAGGTGCCCTCACCCCAACCATCAGCCTGGATAGAGGGTCTGGTTATCCACAAGGGATCTCAAGCTGTGGCTACACTGCAGGAAGCTCAGTCCAATGTATGTGGGTCCATTCAGAATTATCCGTTAAATAAACAACTTACTGATTAGAGCATCCTGCTAACTACCGCATCTCTTCTTCATTCCATGTGTCCTTGCTGAAACCAGTCCACAAGGCGTCTAGCCCTGAAATCCAGAATCCCGAGCCTCCGCCTCCATTGGAGGTTGATGGAGCACCAGTGTATATGTTCAGAGAGATCATGGACTCAAGGCGACGAGGGAGCCAGATGCAATACTTGGTGGACTGGGAAGGCTACGGACCGGAGGAGAGATTGTTGGTAGCCACCAAGGCATTCTGGACACGTCCCTGATCAAAGAGTTCCACCAAGCCCATTCTAATCTTCCAGCACCACGACCAAGGGGATGTCCCAGCAGAAGAACACCAAGAGTTATTCATAGAGGGGGGGGGGGGTAACATCTGTAACATCTGAGATTGTTACCCATCCTACCAACTACCAGAGGGAGCCCTCTCCTGAATACTGATCTTCACCATTTCTTCACTGCTCATTTCCTGTTTACCGCATGTATATACACTCACCTAAAGGATTATTAGGAACACCATACTAATACTGTGTTTGACCCCCTTTCGCCTTCATAACTGCCTTAATTCTACATGGCATTGATTCAACAAGGTGCTGAAAGCATTCTTCAGAAATGTTGGCCCATATTGATAGGATAGCATCTTGCAGTTGATGGAGATTTGTGGGATGCACATCCAGGGCACGAAGCTCCTGTTCCACCACATCCCAAATATGCTCTATTGGGTTGAGATCTGGTGACTATGGGGGCCATTTTAGTACAGTGAACTCATTGTCATGTTCAAGAAACCAATTTGAAATGATTCGAGCTTTGTGACATGGTGCATTATCCTACTGGAAGTAGCCATCAGAGGATGGGTACATGGTGGCCATAAAGGGATGGACATGGTCAGAAACAATGCTCAGGTAGGCCGTGGCATTTAAACGATGCCCAATTGGCACTAAGGGGCCTAAAGTGTGCCAAGAAAACATCCCCCACACCATTACACCACCACCACCAGCCTGCACAGTGGTAACAAGGCACGATGTATCCATGTTCTCATTCTGTTTACGCCAAATTCTAACTCTACCATCTGAAATATCTCAACAGAAATCGAGACTCATCAGACCAGGCAACATTTTTCCAGTCTTCAACTGTCCAATTTTGGTGAGCTCTTGCCAATTGTAGCCTCTTTTTCCTATTTGTAGTGGAGATGAGTGGTACCCGGTGGGGTCTTCTGCTGTTGTAGCCCATCCGCCTCAAGGTTGTGCGTGTTGTGGCTTCACAAATGCTTTGCTGCATACCTCGGTTGTAACGAGTGGTTATTTCAGGCAAAGTTGCTCTTCTATCAGCTTGAATCAGTCGGCCCATTCTCCTCTGACCTCTAGCATTAACAAGGCATTTTCAGCCCACAGGACTGCCGCATACTGGATGTTTTTCCTTTTCACACCATTCTTTGTAAACCCTAGAAATGGTTGTGCGTGAAAATCCCAGTAATTGAGCAGATTGTGAAATACTCAGACCGGCCCGTCTGGCACCAACAACCATGCCAAGCTCAAAATTGCTTAAATCACCTTTCTTTCCCATTCTGACATTCAGTTTGGAGTTCAGGAGATTGTCTTGACCAGGACCACACCCCTAAATGCATTGAAGCAACTGCCATGTGATTGGTTGATTAGATAATTGCATTAATGAGAAATTGAACAGTTGTTCCTAATAATCGTTTAGGTGAGTGTATATATATATATATATATAGCCATACAGTTCCATTGTTCATTGCAAAGTAGTTTACCCTGCCTTACCGAGCATTTTTCCATTGCTTCTCGATTCATGTTATGACCATTGCCTGTTTTTCGAAATTTACTGCTTTTTTGATTACCTTTTGTGTTGTCTGCCTGGTTGGACTGTCTATTTGGTTTATTGGATTTATCGCCTGCTTTATGACTATGTCTCTCTGCCTACTGTTTTGGATTGTTTGCTAGTGTCTCTTTTACTAAACTTCCTGCACATAGATTATAACACCGTCTCCATGGCCAGTTCATTCCAATAATATAATGTATCTATATTAATAATAGATGCACATGTAGCTACAGGCAGTAATCACTGACTGTAAAATGATTAGTTCACCAGAAAGTAAAGTTATCATTTACTCATCCTTATGTTGTTTCAAATCCAGGTCTGTTTGCAGAACTTTAGCCAACATGACAAATTTACATTGGTTTTATGAAATTCATTGAAAAGCAATATGGCCAGAAATATTTTCTTACCTGACACATTCTGGAAAATCTCTCAAACTTTTTTTCCTATAATCAATTTAGTTTTCTTGGTTAATATACAGGATTGGTTTTGGCATTTTCTTTTTTTTTTTTCATTATTGAGTGCATTGGCTTAAGGTTTTTTGCTTCTCTTAATCTTCAAGTTACTGTTATTTGAACGGGGTTGTGTCAGGAAACACTTTGGAGTTTCACATCAAAGGACGCCAGTAGAGTGTGCGTCAGTCCAGACTGGAAAAGCAGTGCATAATTAGGAGTGCTCATGGGAAAAGAAGAGCAAATTAATCACTGAGAGACTTATCAGCCTCAGGGCACACTGACGCACTAATGTGTTTCTACATCTTTCCTACTTCAGTACTGTAAGTCAATTGTGTTTGTATGGTTGCCAACTTTCTACCAGCCAAAAATGGGATAGTCCAGCTCTAAATACAGGACTTTTCTTTTTCCTGCGATGCTCCTGCGCGAGATGCTTCGCAATGATTAAAAAGGTTCACCTAGAATTTTACTTAGGAGAACAACTGAAAAATGGGCGGACATTTAAAATGAAAATCGCTTTCATACAACAACCAGGATAAGCCAAATTTCTATCAATTTTCACTTTTAATAAACACTACCGTTTTCAAGCGTATCATTTTCTGTAAAGCATGCTTTAAAACGATGTGTATTGTGAGAAGTGCTAAACAAATAAAATGACGACTTTTCTTCCCTATATTTAAATGACGTTGCCTAGGTCCAATTTTTAATCTAAAAACACTAACACTTTTAACCCTTACTGCTTATTGATAGTCCATTGGCTATTCCAAAGCTATTATCTTTTGAACAGCAAGAATATTCTAAAAGAGCAGCATACTTTAAAACAGCAGAGTTCCAGTGAGTCACAAAAGACACTGTTTGACAAAAACAAAAAGTTTTATGTCAAGTTTCATGCAGTGGACTCCACTCAGCAGCAACAGTAGAGTGAAGGGCTTTGTTCCATATTGGTGCATAATTTACAACTGAACTATTGTGTACCCTGTGGGCAGGACCTTTAGAGATGGCATCCATTAGATCATTTGAAGCAATTAAGTTAAATGTGTGAGCTGCACACCAATGGTGAGGTAGTAAGAGATAATACATAAAAAAAACATATCTAGCTCATTTTAAGCGCATAAAACATTAGATGAACAAACAGTAATGTACCTGAAATCAACAGCAATGACATTGCTAGGTCAAAGCTAACAGCTCAAAACTCTGACACATTTTTAACCCTTGCTACTCTTAATAGTCCATCACCTATTCCTCAGCTGAGGTGCATATCTTACTGTTGTAACGAAAAAGGTCCACATGCTCAAAATGTTTATCTGTGAGACTACTGCCTTCAGGGTAAGAATATGATGATATTGAAATAAAAATGATCAATAAATTGTTAACAATTTACTGCCGTTGCCTAGATGTTATGTAATCATGTAATCTATAAAAAAGTAACTATAGTATGATTACAAGTATTTTAAACAAGTATTTTGTCATTAAATCCAATTACAAGTAATTTATTTTGTAATCTGATTATGTAATTTAGATTACATGTAATCCATTTCTATATACCACTATATACCATAGTCCTGAATGATTAAAATTTTCATGCACCATGGTATTTACATTGTACTTAAGAATATCACTTTAAGTGTTACTTTAAATACTTTAATGTACTTTGTTAAAAATGATTTGATACTTGGGTTACCTGTAGTAATCGTTCGCTTCAGGACGCCTTTATTAACTCCTGGAGCCGTATGGATTACTTTTTTGCATTCAAAAACTAAGGTACCTTTCAATCCCATTATAAAGCTCGGAAGAGCCAGGATCTTTTTAATATAACTCCAATTGTGTTTGGCTGAAATAAGAAAGTCATATGCACCTAGGATGGCTTGAGGGTGAGTAAATTATGGGATAATTAAAATTTTTGGGTTGAACTAAACCTTTATGTATGTAGTACGCTTTATATATCTATGTGTTGGTACAAAACTAATATGCTAATCTGAAACCTCTATGTAAACCTCAACTTTTCAATATCCACAGAGCCATATAATCTATTCAGGAACCCTATATAGTGAAAATGGTTCTTGATAAGCCTTAGGTGGATCAAAAAAATATTTTAATACTAACCGTTATTTTTTCTGTGTTGAAAAAGTTTGTGAAAAAAAATAGGAGGCTTGAAATTTCAGAGAAGGTCAGAGCAATTGAAAAGAGAGAGCTAGCCAGCCAGCCAGACAGACAAGTACAGACAGAGCAAAAAATGCAATAGTATCCTCAAATTCATCTCTTCACGACATGTAGACAAACTATTTAACACACAAGCACAGAAGACAGCCATCGAGTCTTAAGTCATTGTTCTATTCCTGATGAATTCTCCTGGTTGAAAAAATAATCAGTCTGTTGTGCATGAAAAACCCTTACAACACCTTACTTTACAAATCAATATCAGAATGTTTTTAAGAGCTGTAAATCTTACACTCAGTACTTGAATTGAACAGAGTAGAGGACTATGGACCGCACACAGTTTGCTATGTTCATGCTCCCTATTCTTGTCTGCTTGATTCAAGTGTCAACTTGTGACTGATCCTCACACAGGCTTCTCCGTGCCACTTTTGTCTCTGCTCAATAGAGTGCAAGGCCTACCTCTTAATCATTGATCCAATTAATTTAGGGAACCTCTCTGCTAAACAAAGGGGTCATTGAGAGAAAAAGCTTACACAATTGTGATGACTTCATACCGAGTATGTTACGGTGATTGACGTTTGGGCTAAACGAGCTGTAGCTCTTTTGAAGGGCTCAAATTTATGGACTTTAGGGGCCTTGTTCATTAAGATTGGCCACAGTGGGAGAGCTGAGGTTTAAAAACCTCATTAGCGTTGCTCTGCGAACTGCCCCAAAAACCTGCTCAATAACTTTTCTACCATTCCCAGTTTCATTGGTGCCCACCTGTATCTAAAGGCCTTTCCCACTGAAGGAACTTAAGACCATTTTAGGAAAATTCTCAGAACTTCTACTTTTCGTCGTTTTAGCACACAAGGAACTGTACTTCCTCTTAGCCATTTAGAGAAACTTATTCTTCCTACTCTGGGGTTGGCATTTTGGGAGATGAGGGACTGTGGGAGGTGCTGCAACCTGTGATTGGTCAAACACATATAATGCACAAAGCAATGAGAAATGCAGAGTCAACAGCCACCATAAGTAAACAAACTTGTAGCTGCTAGCCCGTTGCTCAGAAGATTCTGTTACTTTGGGTGCTCCCAGATGGTGGCGCGTACAGATGCAGCAGTAATGTGCTCCCAGATTAAAACCAATAACAAAATTTAGGCAACTCACCTATGATGCCTCATAGTTGTACACTGAGCCATAACTTCCGACAAAAGCGGTGTTGTTTCATTGTCAAATGTCCAAATGATCAAATCAAGTAAAATGTTTAGTCCAAATCACAGTATTACATCAATAAATATCCACAGACTCTTGTTGCATCATTTCAAAGCACCTGGCAGCTGTGCCTAATCTTTCACATATTACGGTAATAACTTCAGTTCAGATGTAAACATTTCTTATCCGGTATCAAAATGGAAGCACGCCTCTGGCCTTTCGATTGACACCTCATTTGACCCAATAGGAGCTTCCATGTCCTGTCCACAGCCTTCAATACCCAACCACCATCTGTGTCGAGTGTAGGGCATACCCACTTTCCTTTGTTTACTGATCAAACCAATTACATTGAAGAGTGGAAATGACTGGCGATCGTATAGCCAATGAAATTCTGAAAACAGTGATATACGGCTTTAGTGGAACTATTAGATGGCGGCTCTGTTATTCCTGTGCATAAAAGTTTCCTCGAGTTTACCCCTGCTGTCGCCTCCGTGCGTAAATGCATGCAGAGCTGCTTTGGAACTGTTTACACATTTGGCGATTTAAATATGGTGAAAGCAGGGCCTGAAAAACAGGATTTTCACCCCAGGATGTGATATAAGAAGGCATTCATTGTCAAAATTCTGAGTTTGGAGATGAAATTTCTGAAAACAATACAGATGATTCAGAGGCAGATGGAGAGATGAGACACGGCTCTGGACAAGTAAGTGTTTTCTTGTGTTTATAACATATATTACTGTATATTCCATAAATAAGCTTTAGTTTGAATAATGAATACACATTTTGTAATTACCCTTTGTCCTGTGTTTCCTCAGTGAGTGTTTGAACCGTTTGTGCGTGTTTTTAGTTCATTGTTTGTTTCAGATCTATTGACATGCTATATAGATGTTTTGTATATTTACTGTAAAATATATATATATATATATAAAAATTTATTATTATTTTGTGTGTGTTAAGCTTAAATTTGTTAGTCCAAGCATGTCCATTTTACTTTGTCAACACAAAACTTCCAAAAACTGGGACTTCATTCCACCGGAGATCTGACAAGCTGAGGGGACCACTGGAGTTGCCACCATCCTGACTGGAAGGCGACATAGGCGGCATAGGGAAAGGAAACAAAAGTGGGGCAAAGAGCCAGCCTTTGAGCAAGGCTTAAGGCAAACCCACACAAACTAGCTCTGCCGAGTCTCTTCCTCACAAACTCCTGGTTACTCGTCAACAAGATGGATGAAATCAGGCTAAGGATTACATCACACAACATAGATAGCTGTGTAATGATCATCATAGAGACTTGGCTCAACAACACTGTTACACACGGCTATCGAGCTAGCAGGCTGCTCTGTTTACCGAGCAGATAGGACAACAGACACCGGTAAGAACAGAGGTGGAGGAGTGTGTACATATGTAAACAATGACTGGTGCACCACTATGGATATCACAGAGACACATTGTTCTCCAGACCTTGAATATTTAATGGTTAAGTGCAGGTTCATACCCAGGGAGTTTACCATCATTATTATCACAGCTGTATACATACCCCAACAGGCTAATGCTAAGTTAGCACTGGAGAAGCTGCACAATGCTATTAGCAGCCAGCTGACTGTACAGCCAGAGGGGGCCGTGATTGTGGCGGGGGACTTCAAATCTCACTGATCTGAAGACAATACTGCCTACACAAAACGTCAATTTCCCAACTAGAAAGGAACATCCTGGATCAAGTTTACACAAGCATCCTTGGAGCATACAAAGACACTCCATCCCCTCACCTGGGCCTATCAGATCATGTTTCACTGGTGTTGACCCCGTCCTATAAGCCTCTAATCTGCAGAACAAAGCCACATATTAAAACTGTCAAGATCTGGAGCGAGGAAGCCACCACATGACTGCAAGATTGTTTTGATCTTACAGACTAGGCTGTATTTGCAAGGGGAGCTGACCTTGGGGAATATAGCACATCAGTCCTGGCCTACATAGACTTTTGCACTGAGACTGTTCTAACAATCAAAACTATCAAAGTGTTCCCAAACAAGAAGCCATGCCTGGACGGTAAAATATGGTCTCTGCTCAAGGAACGGGATGTAGCTTTTAAATCAGGCGACTCGCTGGCATACAGTAATGCTAGGAGAGAGCTGAAGAATGGCATCAGGAAGGCTAAGCACAAGTTTAATTAGCGTATTGAGGATTGTTTGAAAACAACAACCCGTGCAACATGTGGAACGGAATTAAAGTCATCACTGACTTCAAAGACTGTTCTCCACAAATCAATAATAACCCTTCACTCCCTGACACCCTGAGCCAGTTATTTGCTCGCTTTGATGATCAAAATAGCAAAGTTGGAGCTCACTCTCTATCACTAAGGGATGAGCAATCACTCCTAAAGCATCACCAGGTGGGAAATAATTACATCAACAAAGAAGCAGGACCTGAAAGACTCTCAGGTTGAACACTGAGGGCATGTGCTGACCAGCTAGTGGGGGTATTCGCTAACATTTTCAACCTTTCACTAGAACTCGCCATAGTCCCCACCAGTCTTAAAACCCGCCATCGTCCCTGTGCCCACAAAGTCTGCTGTGAAATGCCTCAAGAAATACCACCCAGTTGCTTTAACCCGTCATTATGAAGTGCTTTGAGAGACTTGCATATTATAGCACATCAAGATCATTATCCCCATGAATCTAGACCGACCACCAGTTTGTTTACTGAGAAAACAGATCTACTGATGATGCTGTCTCACTTGCACTTCACACAGCCTTGACTCATTTGGAGCAGCCAAACACCTATGTTAGGATGCTGTTAATTGATTTCAGTTCTGCCTTCAACACCACTATCCTGCACAAATTCATACAGAAACTGGACAACCTTGGCCTAGCCACTTCACTCTGCTCATGGATTATGGACTTTCTCACCAACAGACCATAACATGTCAGAATAGGTAACCACACCTTCACCCTCATCCTGAACACAGGCGCACCACAGGGCTGTGTGCTCAGCCCAGCCATATTCACCCTTTTTACTCATGACTGCGCCCCAATTCACCACTCCAACACTATAATAAAGTTTGCTGATGATACCACCATTGTGGGCCTCATATAAGGAAGAGAAAACAGCCTACAGGGAGGAGGTCCAACATCTTGTTGAGTGGTGTACAGACATCAAACTGGCCCTGAACACCACAAAAACCAAAGAGATAATTGTAGACTTCAGAAAATCCAGGAAGACCACCCATCCCCCTCTGCATATAAATGTAGAGGAGGTGGACAGTATCAATGACAAAGTTCCTTGGAGTATACATAACAAAAGATCTCACATGGTCCATCAACACCTCCCACCTGGTGAAGAAAGCACAACAAAAGGCTATTCTTCCTAAGAAAACTCAAGCAGGCCAGACTACCGACACAGCTCCAGGAGAACTTTTACCGGAGCACCATAGAGAGCATCCTCACCCACTTTACCACAGTGTGTAATGCCAGCTGCACTGGGGAAAACTACAAAAACCTGTTCCGCATAGTTAAATAACACAGTGAATCACAGGCTCTGAGCTCCCAAACCTGGATACTGTGTATGCTAGTCGAATACACAAAAAGGCTAGCAACATCATTAAGGTTCCAATCCACCCGGAACACAAGATGTTTGTCCCTCTACCATCGGGGAAGATGTACAGTCATCAAGTCCCATACAAACAGACTAAAGCGCAGCTTCTTTCCCAGATCTGTCACTTTGTCAGTGATGCACAATACAATTACACTGCTCCTATTACAATGTGCTATTTCTTTTCAATGGTCATGTGCAATATTGGAATATATATATACACACACATCTTAATTTAATAAAACATTTTTTTTAAATATTTTAATACCATGTTTAGGTAGCAAATAATATATTTTTTGTTCTGTCAATATATTTGTACTTATTCTAGCTTTAATACTTCATCTATTTGTCTTTATTCTTTAAGTATAATATGTCTGCTATTGTTTTCTGAAGGTTGTCACACTAAATTTCATTGTATTGTATACAATGACAATATGTATTTTCCAATTCCCTTAACAGATATTACATAAAAGCAACAAAGTATCCAAAGAGTATCACCTGTTTCACATATTATGGGTGAACAGAGCTGCTGGGTGATTTCAATGGGAGACTTGGTTTGAGTTTTCATCGCATATGTACTGTGTGTACTGTGTTACTATACAGAAAATGAAGTGATTTCTGGATTACTACATTAATGGACATAAATAATATGATGTTTATCGAGAGTGGGTATTTAAAATCTATTATAAACTTAACCTTCACGAAATGTAAACTACATGGTGAAAGTGTTACGTGCCCGTTACGGTACATTTTACTTGCATCAAGATGTCTTTTTAATTTTTTTAAGTCAATGGGTAAGTAGTTGTGCAGTATTTTGTGTTGAATCATGAAAGCCTTTATTGTAAAGATCGTGTTGATATATTGGCTTGTAGTGCATTTTCAATATGTTTTCTGCTTGTGCTTTTTGAGCGCTTCATCTTTCCTCTCACTGCAGCTTCAGTGATGCAGCACCGCGTGGCCAGTGTAAAGACTGTAACATGAAGACACAGTTAGTGTAAAACAACTCTGATTCTGGCTTTCTCAATCAGTGTTGTTGATTTTGTTGTTGTAGTTGCTATTGAATCACACATGCAAACAACTTCAGAAGACAAATGATCGACACTAGATGACGTCACTATGGGGGTTCCTTTTGTGTGTGCGTGAATGCAAGAAGTAAGAGTCTCCTTGGGTATGCAGCTTCTCTTAAGAGTTCTATTCTAGAAAGTTCCTAAGGGGAAGTACCAGGACAGTATGTGGGAAAGGGGCATAACTTAGTGAGCTTTGGTGGATCGTTATGCCTGCAAATGTTTGCCAAGGATATACAGTATACCTGGAATTCAATGTTTTAATCATTGCAACTTCAGCAGAAACAAATAAGGAACCGCCTCAGTAACTATACACTTGCAATGTATGGAAAGGCTAACATTCTGCTTTACATCTCCTTCTGTGTTCCATGGAAGGAAGGAAATAATATGGGTTAGCTAAAACATGAGGGTGAGTAAAGAATGACAGAATTATAAAATGTTGGTAGACTATCCCTTACAATAATTGGAGGATTATGTATAATACAGGATGTAGCCAACCCTACTCACCACTCTTCACTGCAACACTGGGTAAAAGATCATTAGCTAAAGAGATGTTGCTTTGTTAATTGTCATTGATAATATGAAATGTAATGGATTACTGAAAGCACTTAAGTATTTAATGATTTATAAGCAGACCATAAACAGAAGACAGCTCAATATGAAACAAACAATACTAAATATTTTTATGTAATGATTTACTGAAAGCAACCCAATAGAGCTCAATACATACATATGAAATTGCTGAGATAAAAAGACAAGGATATTGATTGTATTCAGCTTAATGACATACACCGATCAGCCACAACATTAAAACCCCGAAGGTGGCAGCCCAGTCGAGTCTTCTGTGTCAGACGCCTGAACGCTCTCCGATACAGCGACGGTGTCATCATCCAACTCATGGGGCTCGAGAGAGAATGCAGGCTGGCTCGAGCCTGGACGGAAGCAAGCGAGCGTGCCGTGGCTTATTGGTGTATGTTGTTAGAGAGCTAGCTTTGAGAAAGACATGAAATTTATATTACAGTGAGGCACTTACAATGGAAGTAAATCCATAAACATTAAAATACTCACCGTTTCAAATGTACATCCAGGTAAGTATTCGGGTACAGTACAGAGTCTTTGGAGACAGTCTATGATAAAACAGTGAACCAAGGCAGAAGGCAGAAATCCATAAATGGTAACTTCCAAATTAACACTTGCCCAAACAGGTAACTTCAGTTTCAGACAGAGTCACAGGTGAGTCATGTTCATAAACAGAGGAGCAGGTTAGTATATCAAACGCAAAGTATTTTCAGAGTTCTCAAAGTCAGGTTTCTTGAGCATTCAGAGAGGCTTGTAGTATAACAAGTAAGTTTCAAACAGGTAAGTAGATATGCAGTAAACTCGGGTTTCACAATGTAATTTATCTTGCACGTCTGGCACAGACTGTAAACAAACAGGTGAGATTAGCACAGGGGAGTAGAAACACTGTGTTCTCAGAGACAATTGTAGTGTATACCCAGAACAGATCATTGACAAACAGGTGAGTAGATATGCAGTATTTATGGAATTCTCAGAGTAACTTATCTTTTATCTCCAGAACAGATCATTATCAATCAGGTAAGTAATAAACAGAAAAGCAGTATTCCACTGCAGCAGGGCAAAAGGGAAGTCCAAGGTAGCTACAACAAGGCCAGGTACTGACTAAGTGTGAAAGTGAGACTTGAGTGCAAGTCTTAACGAGGCGAAGCTGCAGGTGTGGGTGATTAAAATTCGGGTGAGTGAGAGCTGGTGACTGACTGTGAGGGAGAGCCCGGTGCGCTTGTGACACATTCACTTTCATTGTAAGTGCTTCACTGTACCTCGATTTTTGCTTTTATTTATTTATTTTTTTAATGAAAACTAGGGATGAGTCGAAATATTTTTTGTGGTAATCAACACTGTGGCACAAATGCTTTCGATTGAATTGTAATTGTTAACTGTACATTGAGTTAGTCAAAAGCACCTTCCTTCCAAATATATGCTATTTTAAAAATAAAAGGAAACTCCAAGCTAAAAGGAGGAGCAAAGCTTAGCCCAGTAACCTCTGAAAATGAACAAACATCTTAGAGTATCTTTGAGAACATGCAACTTTGGCTATGCCTCCACTCTATTGTTTCCAACAGGATAATTCACTTTTTCAATTACTCTGCTTCTAATGTTCCAATGTCAATGACAAGGTTTGTAAATATTCAGAAATGCTTAGGGAGGTTTGCAGAACAAAAATTGTTCAACTAGTCAGGTTTGTTTATCCCGTCTCTGGTAACCATTAAGAATGTTTCGTATTAATTACTTTGATAGGTGCACAATGTTTTCTTGGGATGTAATATTATTTCCTTAAAGGAGGGAAATATGCATGGTCCTCATTAATAAATCTGTTTTTATGTTAGGGTTGTTTTTCCTGGCATTGCCCATTTCTGGAATCCATCAGAGAGAACAATATACCCCCCATAATCTTAATAGGTAAACATACAATAGCTTCAGTGTAAATCGGGTCTCATAACCCCCTTCTGGCCAGGCATCTCTGGGGGAGTGTACTTTCACAATGACACAGGACTCTAAAAAAGTCTAAAATAAAAAGCTTGTTTCCATTGACTACTGGGTGAATACATGCACACAGGTGTGCAGGAAGAGGGCCAATGGAGAGTCTGGGATAGTGGCATCCTGGTCACAGAGAATGATGCTTTTATTCTTACATTTTTGCTAACTTATTTTTACGTGGCTCATATGTATCACAGCAGTTTCCTGGTGAAATAAACACTAGAGGCACTACAACAACAACTTTTATTCAAACAAATCAAACGGCAGATTATCAGGTCATAAATACTTTTTGCTCTGTTCCTGACACAATGCTATGACAACAAAATACTTACTATAGTGCATGTTACATGTAAGGCGATACATTTGAACATTTGCATTACATGACCAACTAATCTTATTTGATTGCAATCATGTTAATAACTGATAACTCAAGTTAATAACTCAACTGATAGGGCATTGAACTTGCAACATGAAGGACTGGGGTATGAGTCCAGAAGATAATAAGATAAAGTTGTAGACGAACCACAAAATGACGTGGTTGTTTCAGCAATTGGGTTTTTATCACACATTTGCTTTTATGACACTATTGGTTAGGTTTGGGTTAAAGGTTTAGGTTGGTTGAGGTAGGTTTTATTGATTTAAAACGTTATAGAGCAATAGCCAAAAACTAATGTTTGGAGGAACAGATTAACATGCTTTTAGCGCTACAGAGTGGACATTTTACCTTGGAACTGCTGAGATATGTGTACTGAACAAGGTTGGGACTACTTTTAAAATGTATTCTACTACAGATTACAAAATACATGCTGTAAAATGTAACCTACTGATGTACCTGCTGACAAAATCAAAAGTTGTATCGAAGGGGGCAAGATATTTGGAGCAAAGCGGCTACAATACGTAAGAAACAAAGAAATGATGGATAGTCTATCAGTAATTTTACAATTCGATGAAGAAAAAATGCCAGACAGAGTTAAAATAGGCTACGTAAGTTATACAGTAAGACCATACCTAGCTCCACAACTCAAATGTCAGAAAAATGGACATGTCAGTGCTGTTTGTAGAGGTATACAACGATGTTTGAGGTGTGGGGGCAACCGTGAATATGGTAAATGTGAAGAAGGAATGAAGGCAAAATGCCGTAATTGTGGCAGTGAGCGCTGTGCTGGATTTGGGGGATGCGCTGCTCACATGAAATGCTGTGAAAGTTCAAAATGTTAGAGTATCTGAGAGATTCTCTATGAGACTAATGCTGAGGCAGTTCAAAAAGTAAAACAAAATGAGCAGATGCAAGAAGAGACAAAACAGTATGTGGCAGGGCGGAGGGCGGGGCCGGGTCGTGATCCTACGTATTAGGCTAATCAAGCCTCTGAGGTATAAAGGTAGACTGCAGAGGATCGTGCGGGAGAGAGAGATTGTTAACGGATATGTCTGTCATGTGTGTGTTTATGTTGTCTTTTAAGTTTACCATTAAAACTATTATTTATATCGTCAAGCCGGTTCTCGCCTCCTCCTTTCCATTGATCCCTTTACACAGTAGTGGATTGGGAAAGTCCTGGATCAAGAAAGAATCAGAGAGGACAGATTGGCTATTGGAAAAAGTGAATTTATTTCATTTATATTAGAAATTATAAACTGTTCAGGGCAAACAGAAAGCAGAACTGAGAGAATCAAAATCATAATCAGAGCAGCTGAGAGGTACCTGAATGTAGAGGGAGACCTATTAAAAAAATAAATGACAAACTAAAGGCTAAAGTACTTAGACACCATGTGGAAATACTTAACACAATGATTTTAATTATTCTGCAATGGAACGCCAGATGTCTTCTTGCAAATGGGCTAGAGTTTAAAAAGTTTATTGATAAAAAGGAACAGAAACCACATATGATTTATGTTCAAGAAACATGGTTAAAACCTCAGTTAGAGTTTGTGTTGCAAGGATAGAGTATTGTAAGGAAAGATAGGACAGGAAATGGAGGTGGGGTGGCCACATTTATTAAGCATGAGATAGGATATAGATCTATTAATGAAAATGGAGAATATGAATCAGAGATTGTAGATTTATTTGCAGAAAAACAAAGTACTAGAGTAATGAATTATTATAACCTTTGTAATAGATTAAGTAAAGAATTGTCATTGGGATGGGAAACCATAAAATAATTTGGTGTGGAGATTTTAATGCACACAGCACTTTATGGGGAAGCAATAATAATGATTATAATGGGAATATTGTAGAAGAGAAGATAAATGATGGCAGAAATACAAGAGTAGATTTGACATGTGGATTTGGATCAGCAATAGATTTAACATTGGTATCTGAAGTGTTGGCAAAGAAATGTGTGTAGGATGTTTGGGGAGATAATATAATGGGTAGTGATCATTATGTAATTACATGCAAAATAGGTATGGATGTTACTGAATATAATAAATACACGGTTCCAAGATGGAGATTTAAAAAGACAAATTGGGAGGCATAGAAATATATTAGTGAGGTAGAATTAACAGGATTAGTATTAGATTTGGTGGAGGATATATTAAAGAGTTTAATTTACTCTTTTACATAAGAGTAAAATATGTGAAGTTTTGGATAAAACAGATATTGTCATAGGAAAAAAGGGAACGTGTAAAAAGAGGAAAGCTGGTCCCTGGTGGACAGATCAATGTAGTATACAAAATAGAAATAGCATTTAGAAAGATCAGAAAGACGTATTTGTATGGAGACTTACTCTACATAGGACTTACATTACGTATAAGAAAGCACAAGCAAAAGTAAGACGGATAGTTCGAGCAGCTAAAAGGAACTACAAAGAGAGGAGATACTGACATTAGTGAAGTATGGGGAAATTTAAGGAAATATGGGTGGAATTTATGAAAATCAAAGTTTACCTGTCTTTTTGAAAATTATAGAAAGAATAGGAAGAATAGCTGTGACACTGAAAAAACAGAAATGTTGGTGGAAGTGTTTGTTATGGTACATAGTGACAATAATGTTTCAGAAGAAATAAAAAGGTATAGAGAGCAGAATAAGAGCCAGAATCCAGATGTGCTGGTAAAAAAGAAATTCTTCTGGAGACACTTTATATACAGAATTTACCTTATGTGAACTAAAAAGAGCTTTAGGGGGAGTTAAGCATACATATCCTGGCAAAGATGATATATGTTATATATGATTAATGATTCAACATCTGTCAGATAGATCATTAAACATCATTTTAAGTTTGTTTAATAAGATATGGAATGCAGGTAAACTTCCTTCCTCATGGAATTATTGTGCCAGTAGGGAAACCTGGAAAGGATAAATCCTATCCAAATAATTACAGACCCATTGCATTAACTGCTAATTTATGTAAACTGATGGAAAGAATGATTATATACAGACAAAATTATATATTGGAACTAAAAGGACTTGTTCTTCATCAGAGTGGATATCTGGCAGGTCAGGGTACTATGGATGCTGTGTTATGTCTGGAAGCAGATATTAGAAAAGCACAAGCAAATAGAGAGGTAATGGTAGGTGTGTTTTTCGATATTGAGAAAACATATGATATGCTTTGGAAAGAGGGGCTTCTAATAAAGCTTAAAAGTATGGGAATTGGAGGAAAGATGTATAACTGGATTATGAATTTTCTTCTTGAAAGAACAGTACATGTTAGGGTAGGATCAGATTATAGGACTTACAAGACATACAAGATAGACAATGGAACTCTACAAGGGAGTGTATGTAGTCCAGTATTATTTAATATGATGATAAATACAAATTTTGTAATATTAAAGGAGACATAGGATGGTCACTTTATGGAGATGATGGGGCAATATGCAAAAGAGGACTTAATATAAGATATGTGTCATTTTAATTTCAAGCTGATTGAGCATACAAATTCTGCGATGTTTATCAGAAGTTGAATGGGGAGCTTGTAGATTGTCACTGAAAATAATATATTGTACATTAATAAGATGAAGTTTTGATTACTGGAGTATAGTTTATGGATTTGCATCAGCATCCATAATTAAAAAGATAGAAGCAGTGAAGGCTCGCTTTTAAAACATCTCCAATTCCAGCATTGCAGGTATATGTCGGGAAGTTCCTTTATATCTTCGTAGGTATAAATTGAGAATGACTTATTGGGCTAATATGAAAGGTCATAAAGAAAGTCATCCAGTAAAGAGTGTGTTGGAGGAGTGTTGGGAACTTGGAAATAACTACATTAAAATCTTTGGATGGGCTGCTTATAGGGAAGCACACACAGTTGGTACTGCAGAATATGCAGTCAGCCCTACTGTGTTTTATCTAACATTCCCCCATGGATATATCCTATACCTATTATTGACCTACAATTGCTAAAAATCAAGAATGAGAACGATGTCCCCAAGGAGGTTATTGTTCAGCAGTATTTAGATCAGGTGTATTCATCAAGGCAACATATATACACTGATAGATCCAAGGATCCACTCTCTGGTCACACAGCTGCTGCAGTATATATCCTAAAATCCCAAAACCGTAATAAGAAAATAATAACTGTTCGTATATCTGTGTATGCAATGAAATTAAATGCCATGTTGTTAGCTCTCTAGTATGTAGAAGATGTAAAACCCAGGACAGTAGTAATATATACTGACACTCATGCAGCATTGTCAAGCCTTGCAATTGGACTACATTCTTCAAAGCAAAACATTATCTATGAGATTCTCGCAAGTTTGTTACGAATAAAAAATATAAGCTTAATAACGTTTTTGTGGGTACAAGCTCATGTGGGAGTGGAGGTTAATGAATTTGTAAACTAGCTAAACAAGCACTAAAACACATGGATATAAACACATGGATATGGATAAGTGACACTCAGTAAGGAAGAGATTAAAGGAAATAAACATGTTAATAATGAATGGCATATAGCATGGAACACTGAAACTAAGGGCAGACATCTGTAAATTTTCAGCGACAAGTAGGAAATGGGAGAATATATTTGTGAAAGTGTCCACAGCAGAATGGAGGAGGACACAGGAAATGGGCTTCTCGTGGCACAGGTAAGATCTTTAATTGGCAACTTCACAAACTTCACAAGGGTTTCACAAACTCATTAGCCTCACAGATAATAACACTCGTAAACTCATCAGCTTCACAGACACAATGGACTTCATTGTGCCAGGCTCTCTCTCCCCTTCTGCTGGTGGCGTGGCTGCTTATATGCCGCTCTCCCCATGTTCACTGGAATTAGAAACAGGTGTTAGACATAATCTAGCTCAGGTGCAAGCGCCCTTACTGCTTTCTCTCTCTCCCTCTCTCCGGAGAGACCCTTGACCACTCCCCCACTGCCACAATTTTATTATAATAGTAGGAAGGAAGATTCAGTTATCGCTTGCATCCGAATAGGTCATACTGAGCTAAATCGTTCATTATGTATAATAGGAAAATATGAAACAGGACAGTCTAATAATTGTGGTCAAGCAGAGACAATAGAGCTTGCACTAATAAAATGTACAAATATGGAAAAGAAAGTTCAGTGCTTATTAAAGTAGTAAGAGATGCAGGTGAAGAAGCGTTTAATCTACAAACATTGGAAGCTGGCTTGCCAACCTCCATAAAACATCGTATGAAGAAGAAGATGACATTTGCAAAGTCTTGGCAGCATTCTAGCTTGCAATTCTGAGCATTTCTATTGTTACCTATTTTTTCCTGGTTTTGAACCTTGCCTGTTTGACTCAAGTTCTGTACTGTTTGCATGTTTCAGAATGCCCTTGTGATTGATGAACCCAGACTGACTGTAACAAAGAAGGAAGACACCAGGAGCTGGATTCTTCAAACACAGGTAGGGAACTTTTAATTGGTAATTTCCCTGGTTTAAAGCTTCACAATAACTCAGTGACTTCACACTAACTCAACAGCTTCACACTAACTTATTGGCTTCACACAATCACATCAGCTTCACAGTAAGGCTCTCAACCCAGTATCTCTCTCTCTGCCTTCTGCTGGTGGCGTGGGTGCTTTTATGCCGCTCTCACCATGCTCACTGGAATTAGAGACAGGTGTTCAGCTAATTCTCAGGTGTAAGTGCCCTTACCGCTTTCTCTCTCTCTCCGGATGGGCACTTGACCATGCCTCCGCTGCCACACTGACTTTACTCTGTGGTTGACTCAAACTCTGGATTTGTATTAGATTTTTACCTTTATTCTGATCTATGCCTGTTCTGACTACTGTTTTGGATTACCCATTTTTTCTGAACATTTTGTTCAGAGCATTAATTGATTCAGGAGTGGCAGCTAATTTTTATTGACGCTGGCATAATGGAAGAGCTGCGATTGCCAAGAATCCTCTGCTCACGACACATCAATGTCACTCCCATTAACAACCAGCCACTAGGAGATTACCTTATGTTGTAACAGACTACTCTTCTAAAGCCACAGATTGGACTGTTTCATACTGAAGTTTTAAAGTTTTATGTCTTTCCTTCTCCCAGGAACCCTATGTTTCTGGGTTATCCATGGCTAGCATAGCACGAGTCCACAATTTCGTGGAGAAATGAAGAGGTAGTAAATTTTCAGATTATAGTTTTGCACATTGTTCTTTGCCTCTTAAAATCCTTTTTAGATCCACCAATGTTGAAAGCCCTGAGCTTCAAAGTGAGACCACAATCCCTGAAGAATACCATGATCTCAAGGAGGTGGTCAGCAAGACCAAGGCTGCCCAACTCCCACCACACTGACCTTGGTACTGTACCATTGAGTTACTTTTGGGAACTTCTCTCCTAAGAGTAAAGTATACCCTTTGTCTTTGCCAGAAAGTCAAGCTATGGAGGATTATGTGAGCAAGGCATTGGAGCTGGGTTCATCTGACATCAAGTTCTCCAGTGGCAGCAAGCTTCTTTTTTGTTGAAAATATCATTTAGATAGATTTGAATACTATCACTATTAAGAACATCACCCCTTACCTCTTGTTCCCTCTGCCTTATAAAAGGTACAGGTGGCACAACGTTTACCAAGTTTGATTTGAGAAGTGCCTATAATCTCATTAGAATTAAAGAGGGGGATGAGTGGGAAACTACCTTCATTACCACTAGGGGGCACTATGGGTATCTTGTGATGCCTTATGGCCTGGCCAACTCACCATCCGTCTGACAATCCTTCATTAATGAGGTCATAAAAGACATTCAGATCAACAAGTTTGTAATTGTGTACATTCATGATATCGTCTAGGTTAATATTGTAATAGAACATTTTACAACATTTAAATATAGAAAGAAGGTCCTTCCTCAGGGGAATTCGCCAGGGAGGAGCTGTCGCGAGGAGCATGAGATCCGAGAACAAAGTCCGAGAGGGCCAGTAGGGGGCCACCAGAATGACTTGTTCCTCATCCTCCTTGACCTTGCACAGCACCCGTGCAAGAAGGCTCACAGGGGGAAATGCATACTTGCGCAGCCCCTGGGGCCAGCTGTGTGCCAGCGTGTCTGTCCCAAGGGAAGCTTCCATTAGGGAGTACCAGAGCAGGCAGTTTGAACAGGACTAACTTTGCTTTGCCGAACCATTCCCAAATCAGCTGGACTGACTGGGGGGAAGCCTCCACTCTCTGCTGAGCATACCTTGTTGCAACAGCACGTCTACTTTTATGTTGAAGCTGCCTGGGATGTGAGTGGCGCACAGCGATCTGATTCGCTGCCGGCTCCAAAGGAGGAGATGGCGGAATGAGTTGTGACGTGATGGGAGCGCATGTCGACTCAGTGATTTATGTAAGCTACCTTCGCGGTGCTGTCTGAATGGATCAAGACGTGCTTGCCCCGAATTAGTGGGAGGAACCTCCGTAGGGCAAGAAATACAGCCAGCAACTCTAGGCAGTTGATGTGCCAACGCAGCGGGGGCCCTTTCCAGGAGCCAGCGGCTGCGTGCCCGATGCACACGGTGCCCCAACCCTGTTTGGAGGCATCTGTGGTGACCAGAAGGCGTTGGGACTCCTGCTGAAAGGGTACTCCTGTCCGTAGAAAACAGAGGTCTGTCTAGGGTTTGAATCTGGCGGCAGGCGGGGATGATAAACACACGGTGCATTCTGTGGCGCCATGCACATCTTGGGACTCGGATCTGGAGCCAGTGCTGAAGTGGTCTCATATGCATCAACCCCAGCGGTGCAACTGCCGTGGAGGATGCCATATACCCCAGTATCCTCTGGAAATATTTTAGAGGAACCGCTGACATGTCCATCAGAGGACCGACATGTCCATCATGTGTGTGTTTGTGTCTTCTGTTTTAATTTCAAACTGTTTTAAATTACCCGCCCTCCGCCCTGCCACAGACAGGCTCTATCGCATCTTTAAGAAGAAGGATTGCGATCTCCGCACGCAGGGTGTTGGTGTCTTTGCCGTCCATCAAGGTAAAGTGGACGCCGGCAAAAGTGGGCGGGGGCCTGGCGAACTGAATCGTGTAGCTGAGTCGGATGTCCTGGCCAACTAGCGCGACGGGTTGGGAAGTGAAAGCCACATGTCCAAGCTCTGTGCGAGGGGCACTAAGGGGACGATCATCTTCGATGTACCTGGCAAGGCTTCACAGCGGGGCGGGGCAGGTAGTGTGCCGTTGGGAGGCAAAAGGTGTCCCGAGGCTCTGGTGATGAGAGAAGACTCAAGCACTTACCTTGGCTGTGAGCAGCGCCCTGACACAGGAACCAATCATCTAGCCGTGAGGGGTGAGGGGGGGACTCATGGCGGTCCGGGCAAACATAGCGGACATCTGCACATCAGGCTCACCCTGGACATGCAGTCCTGCAGAGGGTCCTAGGATTTGCTAATTTTTATTGACATTTTATTTGTGGATTCAGCTCAGTAGTAGCACCACTGACGTCCTTGTTAAAGGGCAAACCTAAGAAGCAAGCCTGGTCTAAAATAGCTGAACAAGCTTTCGCCATACTCAGAAAAATTTTCTCCAATATTTAAACATCCAGATCCCAACTTACCTTTCGTAGTAGATGTACATGCCTCAGATAGTGGGACTGGAGCAGTGCTATCTCAACACCATGCAAATCCAACAAAGTTGAATCCTTGTGTATTATTTTTCAGAAAACTCACACCTGCAGATATAAATTATGATGTGGGAAACAAGGAACTGCTCTCAATCAAAGAGCCACTTAATCAGTAAAAACATTGGTTGGAAGGAGCTCGACATCCATTCCAATCCTTACAGACCACAAAAATTTGGAGGACATCAAAGCAGCTAAAAGAAACCTCTGACAGGCAAGGTGGGCCTTCTTCTTTACATATTTTCAGTTTACTGTTTCCTATTGCCCAGGCAGCAAGAACTGTGTCGTTCCACATTTTTGACAGTGTTTCCAATAATCAAACCCCTGAGCTCATCTTACACCCATCCTTGATTGTGGCGCCCATAAGATGGGAGATCATAGAAGAAATTCAATGAGCTCAGCCTGACCCACTAACAGCAGAATGTCCTCAAGTTAAGCTGTATATACCCAAGTCCACGAAAAGACAAGTAATTCATTGGGTGCACACTTCCCTCAGTTTGGGTCATCCAGGCATCCATAAAACTACTATTTCTCTTCCCCCAAGATATCATGAACTATGTCATGGATTGTGCTGGATATGCTCAGGCCAGAACTCCTTGGCCAGACTCCTGGAGCCCTTACCTCAACCACAACACCCATGGTCCCACATCACCATACTTTATCACTGACCTTCCTCGTTCAGACCACCACACTACAATCATGGTAAGTATTGACAGATTCTAAAAGGCTTGTCGTCTGGTCCCTTTGAAGGGACTTCCCACAGCAATGGATACAGCTGAAGTATTGTTTAACTAAGTCTTCAGAATTGATGGTCTTCCAGAGGACATGGTGTCCGATCAGGGGGTCCCAGTTCACTTCAAGGTTATGGAAAGCATTCTGAAAACATCTCAATGTGAATGTTAGTCTCTCCTCAGGATGCCACCACCAATCCAATGGCCAGGTAGAACATTTCCAGAGATTGGAAGGTTTCTATTCAGCCAAAACTAAGACCAATGGAGTTTCTGCACTGGGAAGAGTATGCTCAGAACTCCTTAACCCACTCCTCCACTGGCCTCATGCCATTTCAGTGTGTACTAGGATATCAGCCACCACTGTTCCCATGGTCTGGGGAATCCTCTGATGTCCCAGCAGTGGATAACTGAACCAGGAGGAGTGAAGAGATATGGAATGCCACCCATGTGCATCTACAAAGAACCATCAACAGGCAGCATCTGCAAGCCAACCGATGCATGAGACCTCATCCAGCATACCTGCCGGGTCAACTAGTGTGGCTGTCTACCAGAGACCTTCGTCTGCAGCTATCATGTCAGAAATTGAGCCCATGGTATATTGGCCCTTTTAAAATCCTCCAAATTATTCCAGTTACTTATCATCTACGGTTACCAGCCACTTAAAAGATCTCTCCAGTTCATGTGCCACTGTTGAAACTGGCTCAACCCTCCATCACACCCAAGACAACCCCCCAAGAACCTCCTCCTCTGTTAGAGATTGATGGAAGTCCAGCATATATTGTCAAGGACATCTTGAACTCATGTCAGCTGGGGATGTTCTATTTGGTGGACTGGTAGGGGTATGGCCCGGAAGAAAGATCTTGGATACCATCTGAGGACATATTGGACCCTTCCTTGATACAAGACTTTCGTGGAAAACACCCTGATCATCCATCCCAAGGCCCATAACTCTTCCTCCTCACCACTTGAGGGAGCATTCACCTGAGTATTGAGATCTAGCAATTCACCTCCTGTTTTCAACATATAAATAGAGCGTCATTGTTTGATGACATTTGTGAAGTCTTGCATTCTAGTTTGTAATTCTGATTCAAAATGTTTCCTGGTTTCGATCCTTGCCTGTTTGATTGAAGTTCTGTTCTCTGCCTCACGTTTCTTGGTTTTGTTTGCATAAGTCGGACTGCCCTTGTGATTGTTGAACCCAGCCTGACTTTACTTTGTGGTTGCCTCACACCATGGATTTGTGTTGGATTTTTACCTATGTTCTGATCTATGCCTATTATGACTACTGTTTTTTATTACCCCTGTGTTTTGAATATTGTCAAACCTCCAGCTAATGGATCCTTCTACTGCTTGTGCATCAGCCTTGTTGCAGTAATCTAAATACATTGGATTACATCTTCAGCTCTGGCAGATTTTTTTTTCACTTGTTTTTACTTTAAATAAAGTAAGGTAAGTCAAAATTCACTTTGACCTCATTTTAAATATATTTCTAGAGAAAAAAAAAATCTAATGTGGATGTTCTTAATAGAAAATATAACCATGCCTGATAACATTTGCATGTAAAAGGGCTAGAAATAGCATTTTAGCTTAGCATAAATCTAGGTGTTATTATGTCAATGTTAACATAAGGTTAACCACTTCTGCTGCTCCAAACTTACTTAAAAATACACAGTGTGCAGAACAACATCTTCTGATCCTAAAACATCATATCAATCTTTTCAATTGGAACAGTGTGAAAGTGCCCTCTTTCTGCTCCTATAAATGGAATTTTATTAAAAAGGGACATTTTCTATTGATCATGGCAGCAGTAATTCATTAAATGTTCACCAAAAGATAAAGAGAGGTTTAATTGTAGTCTGCTGCATCCTCCACAACTTAGCACTCAGAACCAACCTGCTAGCTTGTGAATTGCACCATGCAAATTGCATGCAGCACTAAATGTTTGGGTGTATTTGTGTTGTTAGCTGATTTGCATAATTCCTTCTGTGAATCGGGTGCTAAAACAATGCAGACAGTGCATGGTAATAAAAAACACTATTAGCTGGAGCAATTCATTCTTAGTGAATTCCCCTCACTATGAATGTACTCACTGTGTCTCAGCTGACATATTTCAAATGTGATGTAATGGTTAAAGTACAATCTAAAGCCAAACATTTTAAACATATGGGATTCTATCAGGGTTTAACACTTTCCAGAGACACTGTGTGTGAAAGGATTTGTGTGTGTGTGTGTGTGTGTGTGTGTGTGTGTGTGTGTGTGTGTGTGTGTGTGTGTGTGTGTGTGTGTGTGTGTGTGTGTGTGTGTGTGTGTATGATATATAGCAAGACAGACAGCTATGAAATCTTCTCAGGGGATTTTCTCCACTGTTGACAAGTAGCAGGAACTATGCTGTGTGTGAGTGTATATGGATGGCAGGTGTAGGGTGGAGGAAAAGTTTCTTTCCCCTGTCCATAAATACAGTGTTTGATAAATATCAAGTTTCTGCAAGGGAACAGAGGTTTTTCCTGAGATCCTCTGGTGTAGCTGTGCTTTGACACTGAGTGATTCTGAGGCATCACATCAGGTGTCATATGGATTCAACAGGGACTGTTCATACACCCCAGATGGGCAAAACAGATTTTGTCCACTCTATATGCCCTTTACAGTTGCACATATGGCTGACACGTTTATCCAAAGTGACTTACAATGTATTAAAGGTACACATTTGTATCAGTTCATGCAATCCCTGGGAATCAAACCCAAAACCTAGTGTTGCTAGCACCAAACTCTACCAGCTGAACTGCAGTAACACAATAGGTCTCACCATACACTGCAAAAAATACCTAAATATTCTTAAAACATGTCATGTGTACTTGAGAGGCAAAATGACATAAGATATTATGTCTTGTTTCTGAGAAATCGAACAAAACTTAGTAAGGTTTATGCTTTGCTAATTTGCCAGTGGGGTAGGAAAAACACTTTGGTTTCATTTTCATGATATCTTGTGTCATTCTGCTTTTCATGTAAATGTATATTGTGTTACACGGGAAGATGGCATATATGTTACAACTGAATGTTCCAGTACCATGACATCGGCCCCATTCTGCAGAGTTCCTGAAAAGTGCCATCTCAAAAATCAGGCATTTTTTCATGATTTTATGTGTGTTTACTTAGCAGCATGGTAGACCCAAGTTCTCATCCCGCATTGAACCAGGAAAAAGGAAACCATGTCTCATAATCGGTGATGAGAATGATTCAGAGGTTCCATTTTCCCTCAATATTACATTTTTACTCCACTGATGGTTAGGTTTGGGGTTTGGGGGTAGAGTTAAGTAAATATGCATTTCTCTTCACTGCATTATATAATTTACAGCTAAAAACAACTTGCTTTAAAATTCTCTTTTGCAACCCCTCTGTGGTTATTTCACACAGAAACTGGAGCTCACGTGCCCATAAGTTGGTTCAAAATTCAGTAAGCACAGGCCAAATTTTGCTTGAGAAAGTCAACCTACTGTTTCTGAATTCCCAGTGAGATCAATTGATCTCACATGTCTCCTCTAGAATTTCAGATGAGATATATAATGTCTCACACTGTACTCAGTTATGTCTGTAACAGAGCTTTCAATATGAATTAAATCTTTTCTCAGCAAATTATACTGTACTAACCAAATTCATTTTATAGCTCTATTCTCTTTATGTCAACTATTGTCTCATGTGTTTCTGTTTAAATTTTAGAAGAACCATCTCTGATAAAGTTGATACTTAAATTGAAAATGGCCTAACTTAGAACAGCATTAAGCTTTGAAAGAGCAACAAACAACTGAGCAACAAAAATGCCTTTGGGCAGATATGCAATCAAACGTAAACAGCTTTATCAAGAAAATACTTCCAAATGCAGAATACAATCCTTTCTTTTGCTTGTTACTCACACACGTAAATAAGACAGATCTAGTTTCATCACATTATTGCAGCAACCATGTCTGAAACTTTTACCTACAGTTCAAGCACCCCATGCTATCTAGATGCCTTTGGAGAAGTTCACTCATTCAGAGGCCTTGAAAAGAATCTACATATTCTGTTTACAGTGGGCCTCTCCTTTCTCCGCCAGTGCCTCCTGTCTTTCTCTCCTTTTCCTCATTGCCTGACTTAAGCCTGGAAGAGATGAAGAGTAGGAGAAGAAAAGAGAGGATAGTCTCCCCTGAGGGTCCCTAGTGAGACAGAGGCAGACTTTCAGAGCTACCCGTCATATTGTATATGCAGTGAATGGACTGTGGGTCCGGGGAGAGGTGTTGTTCCTCCCCTTTGTTTGTGTGTGTGTTTTTCCTCTAGTCTCTCCCACTTGCATTTGTTCTCCTGCACTCCTGAAATATTCTCTCCAGCTGCAGAAGGCACACATGGAGTGATCTGACAGAGGGAGGCCACGAACCATACATCTCCTGGAGGATATTCACAGAAATGAGGCTTGAGTAGCTCTTCAAAATGGCCGTGTGCATTTTGAGAGCCCAGGTTGGACCCATCAGCCCCTTAGCGGCTGTCGCACTGTTAAAAGCCCATAGCAGCATCTGTACTTTTCTTAGAAAAGACACTCTTGTTCATTTAGGGATTGGATGGACTCCTGTTTTCTGCATAACCATGCTAGGAGCACAGGCAAGTGGATTCCCATGCAGATGGTTTTGTGGGCACACCAAGTCTCTGGAGGTGTCATGGGGGAGTACATTTACATTAAAATTTATACATTTGACAGACGCTTTTCTCCAAAGCGACTTACAGTGCACTTATTACAGGGACAATCAGGGAGCAACCTGGAGTTAAGTGCCTTGCTCAAGGACACAATGGTTGTGGCTGTGGGGATCGAACCTACGACCTTCTGATTAACAGTTGTGTGCATTAGCCCACTATGCCACCACCACTACAGTAATAAAGCAGGTTTAGCTTGGCAGTTGCGGAAACAAACAGTGGTGCAAGAGCTGCAAGTATTTGCAGATGGACCTTCAACGATGCAGTTAGTAAGCTACATGCTGTTGTTGATAAGAAACAGTTTCTGGGAGTGCCTGAGCAGATATCAGTATTATGCATGATGATTCATGAATGTTTGTGGGTCATTAAAGTGGGGGTGGCACAAGCTGCAGTATATATGATTTTGTACTCACTATTGGTGTATTTAAGCCATACTCATAAGTAAGTCATACACATCTGGGATACATGAGAGTGAGTAAAAGATGAGAACATTTTTATTTTTGGTTGAACTATCCCTTTAAAAGCAAATTAATAAATGTAAATATCTGGTTTCGGTTAAGGTTAATGATTGGAGAATGGGCTCCATTCATTACCTGCAGTACCTTTCCTTTGTAAATTGTGCATTTGCAGGGCTGTATTGGTACTCTTACAGGTGCTAGTGAACAAAAACACGGCAACCCAAACATTTTTGAATGCTCGAGATTTGGTAATAGCAAAGCAGACGTTAGACTCATTGTACATAAGCAATGCTCCTTGTAGATGGACACTTCTCGTACACATGCAAATGGGCAAAAAATGTCCATTGCACATTAGAATTGTTTAATGCAAATACTAGCAAAACTTTCGCACTGTACAGCCCCGATTTGTATTTATACAATCAGGCTGATTGTGATCTAATACCGTTTGTGTTTGCTATAACCTACAATGAGTGAAATGTGCTACTGAATAGCTGTTTAATGGTCACATTACTCTATTAAAAAGTCAGCTGTAAGTATGTTACACAGAGTGCTGATCATACTGTATGTTTAATCAGTATAACACTATTCAACTAGAATATGCTGTAATACTTATACCATGAAATTACTGGGCTTTCCTCTTTGCTTAATGTCTCCATTTACATTGTTGTCCCTTGGGGTGGGAAATTCACACTGTGAAACAGACTAAGACTGTGCTCTAACTGTCTCCCTCTCATTCTTTCTCCATCCAAGACTTGGGTTACATTTGAAATATTTGATATAATTCAAGCAGTTACTGTGTTTTAGATCATTATTGATTGAGTCAACTCTCCACCTGGTGTTCTCTGCATTTATGCCTCAGTATTACATTTTAAAATCACATGCAATTACACCCAGCAGTAATCATTGCAAACAACAGCCTTGACTGTTCTCCTGCCGTCTGTAGGATGAGGAATGTTATAATGGTTATGTTTTAGAGATCCAATATGATTAAATTTAAAGTGCTTGTAATGTAAATTATGTGTAGTAAGGCTTGAAGTACTGAATTTAGGTCAGTGGTGCATTTAAGTTTCTGACTGGTGTAATACGTGGACACTAACCACTTGGGCCACAAACCCCTGTCTGATGCATCCGTCTGGAAGACAAAAGGGAGAGAGAAGTCAGGAGAGTGTAAGCTTTCACACTCTGTCCATGACCCAAGTGAAAGCCCAGATACTGTACTTCCACCCATCCAATTACACACTTCTTAGGATTTACTGTGAGCCCCACCTATCTCAAAGACTTCAAGACAGCACTCAGATGCTGCAGGTGCATTACTGTGTAGAATAATGTCATCCAGGTTGGCAGAAGCAGCGTACATTCTATCCATTAGCTGCTGAAACATAGCCGGAGCCCCGAACAAACCGAAAGGAAGGGTGACAAATTGGTGTAAGCCAATTTCAAGGCAAATGGCAGATAAGGGGATCTGCCAATATCCTTTTTTTCAAATCCTGTGTCGAATAAAAGCAAGCCACACCTAACTGATTGAGCAGTTCATCAATCTGAGGCATCGGGTACACATCTAATTTAGACACCGCATTTACTTTTATATAATCCACACAGAACAGGACTGAGCCATCACTCTTCGGAACCAACATCACCAGGCTGGCCCAGTCACTGTGGGATTCTTCTATTACCCCCATATCCAGCATGGCCTTGAATTTTTCCCGAACCACTTTTTTGTGTTCAGGCAATCGGTAAGGACAAGTGCGTACCACTACCCCTGAGGTCATTTCGATATGGTGCTCTATGAGATTCGTATAACGTGGAAGAGTTGAGAACACATCGGAGAATTCTTCTTGCAACCTGGTAACCTCCATGATTTGTGACAGTGAGAGGTGGTTTCCACAAGTGACTCGATCGGTGGCTTTTAAGTTCACCTCCGGTTGGTCCAAGCTCCTCCCTCTCTGGAACCACCATCGCTGAAGTCATGGGGACCACCTCTCTCCATGGTTTAGGAGATTGAGGTGGTAAATCTGATGTGCCCTGCCTCTATCCGTTCGTTTAACCTCTTAATCGATTTCCCTGACTTGCCGTGTGACTTCAAAGGTTAATTGCTCCAGTGTGTAGAGTTTTGCTCTCAGGTCAAAAATTTATTGAATTTAGTTTTTGCTGTGTGAAGGTCCCTCCTCCCTGTTTTCTTTTAGGATCTGAAGTATACCGTGCGGTTGATGTCCATACAATAATTCAAATGGGGAGAACCCCTTGGAATACCTTTCAAACTGCAAATAATAAGGACTCCAGCCACTTGTCCCAGTTTTGAGCATCTTTATGCACAAACTTACGAATCATATTTTTTAGTGTCTGATTAAATCGTTCGACCAAGCCATCCATTTGGGGGTGATAAACACTGGTCCGAATCGATTTAATCCCCAATAATTCATACAGTTTGCCTAGTGTGCAAGTGCCTTGATCAGTGAGGATTTCTTTCATAATCCCCACATGGGAGATTATTCTGAAGAGTGCCGTAGAGGCACTGCTTCCGGATATTGCATTGCCTAGTCCACCAGAACCAACACAAAGCGATGCCCTCATGCTTTTCGCTCTAATGGACTGACAAGATCCATACCAATTCTTTCGAAGGGGACCTCGATAAAAGGAAGCAGGAGCAATGGCACTCTTGGGGTGGCCAGCGGGTTCACCAGCTAACATTCAAGGCATGCCGCACACCATCTGCGAACATCCCTGTGAATGCCTGGCAAATAGAATCGGGTCATTTGATGGTTCAGTGTTTTTTATTTCCCTAAGTGACCTGCCATCAGATTATAATGAACATTCCTGACTGCTCTTTGGTACTAACAGTTGGGTTGTATCTTCCTTTGTCTGAGCATCCTGCATCATTTGATTGAACCAATCCTTGAAAAATACGGATATGCGAGTGCAATGTATTGACGGAGGTGTTGACCATCAATCACTTTCACTTGATCAAAGTCAAGCCTAAGGATCTCATCTCAAGTCTGCTCCAGAGGGAAATCCTCTGCAGGGAATCCCCTAAAGAATGCAAGACTTTCCCCTCCCTTACGTCATCCTGACAAGGAGCTGAGCCCGGCTCTGCCTCCCCAGCCAGTGAATCGCAAGCCACACACTGAGACACTTTTTTACAGGACACATCAACACAAATTTCCCTAGAAAATTTGGTAAATGCCAGCCAATTCATACCCAATATTAGTGGATTGGTGAGGCGGGGACTAACCGCAGCCTTGACACTATACTTTTGTCAACGAAATTGAATAATCATTAATAATGGGTAATCGTGAATATCCCCATGCACACACCTTACCTTCACCTGCTGGCTTGTATCAAAAGCCTCGTATTGAATCAAGCTTTGGTTAATTGAGGTTTGATTTCAACCTGAATCCACCAAGGCTTTATATACATCCCCTTTATACTCACAGGTATCTGGTACACTCCTGCTCGATCGGGGGTGGATGTCTCCACCTCCATTGTGGGGCATCGATTAGGGGAAGCCAGCACGATGATTGGTCCACGGGACCAGGCAACAGGTTTTGGTTCAGGAATTCCCTGTTTCTGGGGAACAGGAATGGGATGAGAGTGTGAGTGACCTCTCCAGCCCTGGATACACCATCATATGGTCTCTAGCTCCAGCAACGCCGGTTGGTGGCACTGGACCCACTCTGCTGTCCCATCCCATAGCAAGTTGATGAACCGCTCCAATACCACCAGATTGAGCAGCTCCTCTGCATCACAATCTTCAGCCAGCATCCACCCTTGGCAGGCATAATGGAGCTGTTGGGAGAAGGTGAATAGACTGCTGTGCTCCCCCAACGCCAGTGACCGGAAGCACTGGCGATGCTTCTTCGGGCTATGGCCGAAACACTGTAAGATGTTTCTTTTCAGATCCACGTACACCAGGAGATTTTTGGCCAGCAGTTGATGGCCCTTGAGTTGGGCTTCCCCAGACAACAGCGGCAGTAGGCTGACCGCCCACTGGGTGCTCTGCCATTTCCATGCTTCGGCCACTTGCTCAGAGTGCACAATGAAAGCCTCCAGGTTGTCCTGAAGTTCCATCTTGAACAATGTGACATGCGGCACGGCCATGAGTGGGTCTGGGTTGTGGCTGAAGACCCCTCCTGGTGTACGAAGCTCCATAGCACCTGCCGATCCTCCGCTTGAACAGGGCCTGGAACCGCTGCTCCTGTTCTACGTGTAACTCAAGCAGAGCCTAATGTTGGGCTTGGCGGATGCTGGTGAGAGTCTTTACTACTTCAGCCAGTGGCGAGGACTCCATGATGGCATTTCTTCCTCCTTCGATTCCCAGGTGACTCTTTTCATGAAAGAGGAAGTGAGAGCTGGGCAAACAATCCAACGTAAATTTATTTGACTCACAAATATTTGCTTTTCAGCAACATGAAAGGCACACGTGATTCTGCTGCGTGTGTCTCTTTCTCTCTCTCTCTCCTCCAGTGGTCTGGATTGCCCTTTTAAATCCCTCTGCACTCTCACTGCAAACACAAAACAGCTGTTAGAGGTGATTTCCCACAAGTGTCAAACCTTACCGCACTCACTGACATTGCTTGGCCACACCCCCATCACCATACTGGCATATGCTTGAAATTGAAATTTCAGTAATATATCACCTCAGTTGGCTAAAAGCTCAGAGGACATTACTTCGATCTGGCTATGGTTAAACATATTAGAGTTCAGTATTTTACATGTACTGTACCAGAGATGTCAAGTTTAAATGAGCTGAGAGAGTAACATTTGTTAATTCAGAAGAACAGAGCATTGGGGTTTGTTTTTCCAATTCTGACATGGATTTTACTGTAACATCATTAAGATGGGAATCAACTGGCGATTTTTAATCCATAGTTTTGACTCTGAATTTTGACTGAATGAGCTATGTCCAAACACATTGTAAAATAGCTCATATATGCACACCTATGACCACACATCAATTGAGTTGTACCTTAAAGGGATAGTTCAACCAAAAGTGAAAGTTCTGTTATAATTTACTCACCCTCAGTTTTATGTTGTTTCTCACCAAGACCTATCATATGTCTTCAGAAGACTTGGAATATGATTTGCATGTCACATGGGCAACTTTATATTTGTATTTTATAACTTTATATGGACAATACTTGTAGGTCCTTTTTAAAGTGAATCCAAATCAACTGCCATTATATTGAGAAGATGGACCAGAATATTTATAACAGTAATATTCGGAGTTCAATACAATATTAACTGCGTTTTATAATATACTATTTATACAAAAATGCTATTGACTAATTGACTATTGAAACTGCTACTGTCTCATATTTATTTAAAAAAAATCAGTTACAGTGAGGCACTTACTATGGAAGTGAATGGGGCCAGTCCATATACGCTAAAATAAACACTGTTTCAAACGTATAGCCACAAGATATAAACATTATATTTGTACACATGATTTTAGAGTGATGAAAATCACTTACTAAACTTATCTGTGTAACTTTACATAGAAAAGGTTAGTAAGCCATTTTATCACACTAAAAATCATTTAGCATGTATGTATACGGTTTATAACTTGTTTCTATACTTGTGTATTTTTGCATTATTAACTTCCATTTTATGTCCCTTTCTGTAACCCCAACCCCCTTGTTTTTTTTTAATAAACAAGGGATGTCAAAATTATATTTTGTGGTAATCAATATTATGCTGTTAATTGAGCTTCACTGAACCTAGAATATTCCTTTTTTTTTGTGTGTGTGTGTTCAGCATAAGAAAGAAAATAATGAAGGTTTGGAACAACATGAGGGCAAGTAAATTATGACAGAATAATAAGTTTTGGGTAAACTATTCCTTTGATACAGCAAGTTGAATATATAGGAGAATAAACTATAGTACTTGGTGGAAGATTTGTTTATTATGATAATCAAATTATTGATTGAACATGTAAACTATTTTATCATATTACTGATACTGCCGCTTTATTATAGTCATAAAGCATGATAGGCACCATGATGGTCTGAATTAATTGCCCCATGTGGATTAATAAAGCTCTAAACGAACGAAAACAAAACGATACTGTGATTTTACCACGATTAAGGTTGTTTTCACCATATTGAAAGGTCTCTCATGTCTCATTTTTAATAAAACAAATTGTAATGTTGTAGCACTGCTCCTTTCACTCTTAAAACTAGTCCTAAAGTAACTTTCACTTGGATAACCTGAGGAAATATGAATCCTGTAAAAAATGGGTGTTTACAAGTAGTGGCATGTTGGCAGCAGAATGGGTAGCAATGATCTTGCTGTTATAGTCATCTCTTCCTCTCCCCTTTTCTGCACATGTTGTCTTGACTCTGCGGTTTGTCAGTTTAGCACAAAGAGTCCTCTCTTGATCAGGGAGCGCTTACCAAGGCCTGGCACTAGCTTGGAGACAGTCCAGAGTAATCTATACCAGACAGTCTCCCTGCGGCTGCATGATTTGATGTAGAACACACACAAATAATACACACATGCGCTCTCTCTCTCTCTCTCTCTCTCTCTCTCTCTCTCTCTCTCTCTCTCTCTCTCTATCTATCTATTAGTTCTGAAAAATTACCTATGCTGTGCTGTATGAACGCGTTTCTTTTTCCTTGTTGTTTTCACCGGCTAAGACGTGATTTATCTTGTTCAACCATATTGTACAATGTAATTGAACAAGGATAAAATATGTGCCATTTTTAATTGACTCCATTTCCTTGGCCCGTATCATCAGTTTGTTGTTTGGAATAATTTGGTTCATATTTAGAGTATACACACTAACTATACACTCAGCAGTAACAGAATTTCAAGGCTGCCCCGAGGGAGAGACAGTGTGCTTGCCAACAAACTGATGTGAATAAAGGTCTACCCTTTGCCTCTACTTTATGCTAACAGTACTATGTTGGAATTTTCTGTTCGAGGGAACTGTTTGCACAATCACCATGGCAACTGATGATGTGTTAATGTAAAAAGCACACACATTTGCACATGGACACATATTTGACCAGAGAGGCATTTCGTATATGAAGTTAACTGTTCAAATCATTAAAACTCCTAACAACATTGCGGTGAATTTGCCATAATATGCCAATCGTTAAGTTCTCACAGACACGCTAACCCTAGTAATTTTTTACTATATCAAAAGTATGGCCTTGTTAAAAGGATGCAGAATATTACCATCATACTGTCATTAAAAGGCAAGCACCAGTATTACTATTGAACAGATTTAGGGTGAGGAATCCGAACAAACCTCTAACTCTCCATATTAAACTTTGGCAAGTAACTTGCTCCCTGATTGTACTATGGAAATGAGTCATACCTCAAATTGTGTGGTTTGTAGAAGTGAGGTTATTATATATGCTATATATGCTTTTTGTTTTCTAAGTGTTTGGACATATGATTTCTGCTTGATGGGTGATAAAACAGACAAAAAATACCTTAGACTTCTTTTGAAGGACGGACCATACCTAGGCATATCTAGTGACCAAAATATCATAAAGGGGCTGGGCTATTTTTGACAACCACCTAGAAACCATCCTGAACACCCTAGCATAATGGTGGTGAATTTAGCATTGGGCTTAAAGTGTTTAGCTGGTCTCTCAGCTGGTTAGACTGGTCTGTTTTGCTAGTTTTAGAGGGGTTTGGGACACTTTTCAGCTGGTCAGGCAGGCTGACTAGCTAAACACCAGCTAGGTCAGGCAAAAAAATTAAAATTAACAATAATAATAATAATAATAATAATAAATAAAAATAGCTAAACCATCTTAAACCTCTATTAGAGGTCACCACATCGAGAGACTCTTGTCACATCCTCATTCATTTCAGCTACGCCTACAACAGTGAATGGATTCTCTAGCATTGCTGTCCCAACTACCCCTCAAGTGTAATAACTACCCCTCTAGTTCTGTGAATGTCATTAAATTAACTTCCCTAACCTCAGCCAAATATAAACTCACAATCCTCCAAAATTACAGTTGTGTTTGGTAAGAATACAGACTTGCTCTGTCCTCGGGTGGGTTTGGAAGGGGGCAAGAGTGTTATGAATCCAGCAGCTGTGGTGGTGAGTGTGATAGACAATGGTGTATTCTCCTGCATGCCTGTGCAGGGCCCAGTGCCTGGAGAGGATTTATCGCTCCAGAGTGTGCGGCCCCGAGCAGTGTGGAGCAGGAGATGATGTCATAACTTGGCGTGGTTCCAGCCTTTGCTTGATAGTGCAGGTCTTACACCAGGCTATAGGCCTCACAGTACCACACGCAATCCCATCATACCCCACATGCTGCACCCATTTATGCAACACACAATGCCCCAAAACTCCACACTTACTTCCATCTTCCAGTCACACCAATTCCTCAAGACCTAATCCCTTGAAAACCCCTCTGAAATCCGTATACAATATCTGTCTGTCCCAAATACAAACCCTTCAATAAACCCCAACAATGACACTAGCCACCCAGCAAAACCATTCAAAAGTACCACCCACACTGATAACATTATCCATCACACAAGCACCTTAAAATACCCACATACAGTCTCCATAGATCCAGCACACAAACACCTTATAGAATACCCACACAGACATAATTTGCCAACACACACCTACAAAACACACAGTGAGCATTTACCCAACACATAAAAACCAGGAAAAAACCCAACACTTATTGTCTATCGATTCAAATCCCTAAAATACCCATGCACAGAATTCAGAATTACCTAACAAACACTATTTATTCCCCCAGCACACATCAAATACTCATATAGAGCCAACTTTAACCCAACACACAAACACCACAAAATACTCACAACCAACATTTACCCAACATTTAAACACCTCAAGGTACCCACACTATCAACATTTACAGAACACACAAAAACATTCACATTTTCACACACAATCAATATTAACCGATCCCATAAACACCTTCAAATACTCGTATTTCACTCGTAGATTCCAGGGGGGATGGGGGGGATGTAACCCGCCCCAATAATCAAAACAAGCAAGTACAACCCCCCCCCCCCCCCATTATTTATAACATGATTAATGGAAATATGTAAATGCTTCACACTGCAACCCCCCAGAACAACATTTACTAAACATACAAACAACTTAAATTCTCACACTTAGTCAACATTTACCAAATACACAAACACCTTCAAATACTCACACAGATTCAAACATTACATTACAATACTTGGGGACAGTAAACATTTGCTTAGCACTGTCACCTCACAGCAAGAAAGTCCTTGGTTTGAGTCCCGGCTCAACTAGGGCCTTTCTGTGTGGAGTTTGCAGGTTCTCCCCGTGTTTGCGTGGGTTTCTTCTGGGTGCTCTGGTTTCCCCCACAAGTCCGAAAACATGCAAGTTAAGTGAATTGGAGACTCTAAATGGCCATGTATGTGTGTGAGTGAGAGTCCCCCAGCCACTGGGGGTTGTGTCAGGAAGGACATCCGGTGTAAAACTTGTGCCAAATGAAATATATATGCAGACTATCACGAAGCGGGACAAACGCTAGGAAAGAGAGAGTAAACATTTGGCTCAGTACACATACTGTTCAAAGTACTCACATATTACCAACATATACCCAACATTCAATCACCTCACAACACTCACATACAGCTTTTATCAACCCAGCATACAAACACTTACAAAAATAAATAAATATTTTCCAACACCTCAAAACCTCCACCCATACACAATATTTACCAATATATAAGCAACATTTACAATAATATAGCATAATTTACCCTGCCACACAAATACTTCAACAACCCCCACACAACTCCTTTAATTCACCTCGGCATTCTCATGAGTATTAGACACCACACTCTGGACTTTCACACTCACCTCAAACTGCCACAAAGTGCTGAGAGAACATGACTCTTTTCAGCCATTTCACATCCTCTAGAGTTACAAACAATAATTAACAAATAAATATTTATCCAAGAAGAACTGAATCTGAATTAAAATTCTTTAATATTAAATATGTTATGTATACACATATAAATATAGTCATAATGTCCTTAAATATATGGAAACACTTTATTAATGTATACTACACCTGTACACTCATAAGCATTTTAAAGTACAACAATTATGTGACAGACTTCACACGCACATACACATACAACACCACTATGTTCTTAGTCTCTACAGTGCTGCCCGGCAACAGACAGCATGACAGTGTGAATCACCGTGACGACCATCTGGGGCTCTGCAAGAGTTTTGCCAAGAGAGAAAGAGAAGAGAAAAGAGACACTACATTCCTTCAGTAAGAAGCCTTATTCTCTCTCTCTCTCTCTCTCTCTCTCTCTCTCTATCTCTATCTGAGGCTTACTAAAGTCACAAACCACATGAAAGATCCAGTGAAGTGTGCACATTAGAGTCAGAGAATTACACCGATGTATATTTATAAGAACTTGCCAATTGTATTTTACAGTAGATTTAGTCTTGGACATCCTTATTTGTCAACAACCTATTTTCATGTGTATGCATGTTTGCATGTGTGGTCCAAAGTCTTTGGGAGCAAGAAAAAATGGTTGGGACTGTGTGTTTGTGTTTGCGTGTGCTGGGGGGAATGTACCAATCTGTCATGGCCAGTGCTTTTCCACTATAAGACATTGGCACTACCCCCAGGGACCCCCAGCCTTGTGTTAATTGAATAGCAGGGTGAGGGGAGGCTAGGAATTGTATGCATGGAAAACTGAGGAGTTTATCACCTTTATTTGCATAAAGGGATTAATAGGCCTTACCTCTGCATTACCCAGGGCAGCAAGTGAGATGAAAGAGGTAAAAGTCGGTTTGTCTTTGTGAGTGTGTGCGTGTGAGTGTGTGCTTGCATAAAAAACACACCTGCTTGGCACTGCTGTGATACTGAGCTTGATGCAGTCTATAGGGACCAGTGTAAATGGACATTCAGACATACAAAGAGAAAGGGAGAAAGAGAAGCTCTGTGTGTGCTGTCATTGTTTGATAAAATTACATTCATTTATTATTCATCATTGCTGTAGCTCCACAGGGTCATTTGGGTCACATTTCCCTACATATCACATTGAAATCCAGCTTGGAGTTTCAGAAAGAGCCAAATTACATGCCTTTCTTTCTTCTTTTCTTCTTTCTTTCTTTCTTTCTTTCTTGGAATTTTTTTTTTTTTTTTTTTTTACACCCTAGGTCTGTGGTAATACACAACATGTAACAGATTCTGTTGATACAACTTTACTTATTGTAACTTTTTGTAAAATGTAACATTATTATTATTTACATATTATATTATTATTATTGAGTCCAGAAAATTCCTTTTAATATCTAATTTTTGTTTTTCCTGAGCTCTAGTTTTGCTGGGCATCCATGCGATGTTCGGAACAGCATACTAACATACTACTCTAACTATTACAGCAGTATAAAGTCTGTATAGAATACTCAGAAGAATTACTACATTTGTTTTAATGTGCTGTATACAACAAAGCCCGAACGGAATGTGTCCCAAAAAGCAATTTTCTCGACTTGGACTTTCTCACATGAATCTTGATTAAGTCATGTGACAACAATGTAAAATACTAACGTTAAAAATGTTCACATAATATTTACAGTTTCACTTACTATTTAAACAATTCTAGACAGTATACTTCATAGTATTCAGTTAGTAGGCTTGTATTAAATATGTAGCACTTTATTTTACTGTACTGTTCACCATTTACATGCTATATAATTACATCAACCAAAGTAATTACTAGGTACTAACCCTAAACCTAACTCTTACTCCAACCTTAACACATATTTAGTTAATCCTACTCAATACTTTCTTAGGTAAGTACACTGTAAGTATACTGAGAGTGCACATACTGTGAAATAAAGTGCAAGCATTAAATTGTGAACAACCCCAGTTTTCCTAGACATAGTCTAAGTTCGGAATAGCATACTAATATACTAATCTTACTAATCTTAAGAGTAGTATGGTAGTATGCTATTATGAACTTGTACGCAAACTGCTTTTACCATGTATGTATATAAAGAATATACATATATTAAGAGTAGTATGGTGGTATTATTTTTCAAGAATAGCAAATGTTTTTCTGAACATAAAGGTACACTAAGATATACATAGTACTATGGTAAAATGCCATTCTGAACTAATTTCCTAAGTATCTACCTGTAGTTCTCTTACGAGAGGTTCTCTCGTATTGCGTAAGCTAGCTTACGCTACGGGAAAGATCCATCTTTTCTGAGATATTGAAGCCAAAAAATTATCCTTAATTTTGTATCATTTGTCAGCGCAGTGCAGCAACTGCAGACCTTGAGCGGGCTAGCTAGCGAGCTCATTGGTTGCTCTGCGGCAACTGCTGCAGCCTATAGACGAACTTGCGTGAACTCACGCCCAATGAGAGGCGCCCGCGCGCTCACTGTCCCAAAGCCCGCCAGAATGGGCGTAGCTAGGGTACATATAAGCGCAGTTCGTAGGCTGGAACCCTGATTTTCATCTCTTCAGCGAAGCTCTTCGCATCTCTGAAACTGCAAGAAGCGTCGCCGTTCGAGGGGCATCAAGCAAGCTTGGACAGTGCTCGAAGAAGCCGGCCGCCGCCACCTTCAGCCATCCTGCGAGCTACGCCATCCGGCGACCTATCCTTTTTAAAGCAAACTAGTTCCTCAGTGAACTTCACAAAAGAGCACAAGCGTCTTTTTAAAGATGCCTCGCACCTGCGGTTCATGCCGCACCCCTCTCAGCGCCGGAGACCGCCACATCATCTGCGCTCTCTGCCTGGGACTGGGGCATGCAGAGCTCGCCTTCGCTGACGGCGGATGCGACCTCTGCGAGGAGCTTCCGATGTCGACCCTGCGGGCTCGACTCGAAGCACTCAGGACCGAAGCCGCCGCGCCGGTCCACGAGCCCGTGCGCGCGTCCCCTCTCTGCCCGCTCTGTCACACGGCCAGCAAACACCTCTCTATGTGTAAGTCCCGTGCCCATGACTATGCTCGCGCATCACTTAACAGATGTGACTCTTTCCCCATTCATCTCAATCGGGAAGTCACTCACAGAACAGCATGTCCCTGCTGTCTGCGAGCAGTCATGCATAAGCACAATAAGCGCGCTCACACATTCTGTTCAGCCCGCTGTGTACGGCAATCAGGGCGACTCGGCCATTCACCCTCTAGCGTTACGCTTCAAAGCGTGGGAAGCTATCCCAGGGATATGCAAATGGGTGTTAAGCACAATAAAACAGGGCTATTTGCTACAGTTCGATCGCCGCCCTCCCGCATCAGGGCACGGCTCGAAACTACTGTGAACACGGAAGCAGCCTGCATGCTTCGTTCAGAAATAGCAAACCTTCTGTGCAAAAGGGCCATAGAGAGTGCCGCCTTCACTGAGCGAGTCAGGGTTTTACAGCCGTTATTTTCTTGTCCCCAAGAAAGACGGCGGCCTCAGACCAATATTAGATCTCAGGGTTTTGAACAAGGTGCTTGCAAAAGACCGTTCAAAATGCTTACAATCTGGAAACTCCTTGCGCATGTGCCAGGGGACTGGTTTATTTCTCTCGATCTGAAAGATGCCTATTTTCAGATTCAGATAAATCCCGTCACAGGCCATTCTTGAGATTCAGCCTTGACGGTCAGGTTTATCAATACACCATCCTTCCGTTCGGCCTGTCCTTAGCACCCTGTACTTTCACGAAGTGCATGGATGCGGCGCTCACACCCCTGCGGAGTCAGGGCTTGCGAATTCTGAACTATTTGGACGATTGGCTGATTTTGGCACAGTCACATACGGAGCTTCTGTCTCACAGGACAGTTCTCCTCAGTCATCTGAACAGTCTGGGTCTTGCAGTCAATTGGACCAAGAGCTCACTACAGCCCAGTCAGGCAATTTCCTTCCTTGGAATAGAACTAGACTCTGTGGCAATGACGGCTCGCTTATCTACACGGCGCGCGCATGTTAGGTTACATGGCCTCAGCCGCAGCAGTACTTCAGCTGGGTTTACTGTGCATGCGCCCACTTCAGCATTGGCTAAACACCCGCGCGTCTCGCCGGGCATGGGCCACAGGACACCAGCCGATCAGTGACTCAGACCTGTATATCAGCTCTGCAGCCTTGGACGGTGGCCGAATGGTATCAGCGTTGAGTGACGATGGGAGCTGTATCTCGCCGAAAAGTCATCTCGACAGAAGCGTCCAACACGGGTTGGGGCGCGGTCTGCGAGGGCTCGCTGGTTTTTCGGCCTATGGTCAGTTCAGGAAAAGCTCCTTCACATAAATTGTCTGGAAATGACAGCGGTCGAGTACGCACTCGTGCGCTTCCTCCTGGTCATTCAGGGTCACCACGTCCTGGTCCGTTCGGACAACAGATCTGTGGTATCCTATCTAAACCGTCAGGGCGGTGTCAGATCCAGGAACCTCTTCCATCTGACAAAACGCATACTAAGTTGGTCCCAGGGCCACCTGCGCTCGCTGAGGGCGACGCACGTGCCAGGCCACCTGAACGACGGCCCAGACAGACTGTCCAGAGACAATGTTCCCCCAGGGGAATGGTCCCTGCACGCTCAAACAGTCCAGAAATTATGGCAAATATTCGGCAGAGCAGAGATAGACCTCTTTGCGTCAGAAGAGAACTCTCACTGCCCAGTATTTTTCTCAAAAAGCGAGGACAGCTGGCCCAGGACTGGCCCAACCGCCCGCTTACGCCTTCCCTCCCGTCTCGCTATTGCCACAGGTAATGTAGAGGATCAGGGAAGCAGCGTCACTCGGTGCTCCTCATAGCCCGTGCTGGGAGAATCAGACATGGTTCCCGGAGCTTACGCAGCTGTCACTGACAGCCCCGTGGCCCATCCCAGTGAGAGCAGATCTCCTCTCTCAAGCTCACGGCATGATCTGGCATCCCCACCCAGAGCGCTGGGCGCTGCACGCAAGGGTGATCAACGACTACCCGTCACTTTGCCAGGAGTAATGAACACTATCATACACGCTAGAGCCCCTTCCACGAGAAGACTCTATGCGTCCAAATGGTCGGTGTTTTCAAAACGGTGCACCGACAGAGACCTGGACCCACGGACATGTGGGGTGTCGTCACTGCTCGTGTTTTTACAAGAGCTGTTGGATAAGGGCAGATCCCCATCCACGCTCAAAGTGTACGTGGCGGCCGTCGCGGCGTTCGCCGAACCCCTGCACAGCCAGTCACGGGGAAAAAACGAGCTGGTCATCCGCTTCCTCAGGGGAGCTAGAAGGATGAACCCTCCGCGCCCCCCATCGGTTCCTATCTGGGATCTTTCTGTAGTTCTCGAAGCTATGAAAGCCCCCCCTTTCGAACCGCTTGAATCCGTGGATTTGAAATACCTTTCACTCAAAATCGTTTTTCTGACTGCTCTGTCATCAGTTAAACGTGTGGGAGACCTTCACGCGCTGTCTGTCTGCGCTGCGTGTATGGAGTTTGGACCAAGTGACTCCAAGGTCATTTTAAAGCCTAGACACGGTTATGTCCCCAAGGTGATCGGTACTCCTTTCAGAGCACAGATTATTTCCCTATCGGCTCTGCCAGCATCCGATAGCGAACGCGACACAAATCTCCTTTGCCCAGTCAGAGCACTGAGATTGTATACTGCCCGCTCCGCCTCTTTCAGACGCGCTGAGCAGCTTTTCGTTTCGTTCGGAGGGCGCAACAAGGGTCTCGCCACCTCGAAACAGACACTGTCTAGATGGATAGTGGACGCTATTGCTGCCGCGTACGCGTCGAAAGACCTGCCATGCCCATTAGGCATTAGAGCTCACTCCACCAGAGGCATGGCCTCCTCGTGGGCATGGTCCAGCGGGATTTCCATTCAGGACATATGTGTGGCAGCGGGCTGGGCTTCCCCCTCCACCTTTGTCAGATTTTACAATCTGGAAGTGCCCGCTCTGCAGGCAAAACTACTAGCGGTTTAATACGCTACAGCTCCCTTGGTGAGCTGCACTAATGGGACACATTCCACACAGACCGGCACCGCCGCTCTGTTTTTCCCTTCCCACTATGTGCTTATGTATCACACACACACTGACCCGCACTCTTGCCGGCCAAATATTATTTCCCCACTCACAAGGGCTCCCCTGGGTCCCCCACCCCCTGGGGCTCATGCAGTGGATGCTTGGCAGCACGGCGTTGACAATGGGTTCCCGTGAGCGTAAGCTAATTTACGCAATACGAGAGAACCTCTCGTAAGAGAACGTCTCGGTTACCTACGTAAACTCGGTTCTCTCTAGATGAGGGAACGAGTATTGCGTAGCTGGCCGTGCTCGCGCCACGAGCGATTTTCACTTCATTCAATGAAAACCAGGGTTCCAGCCTACGAACTGCGCTTATATGCACCCTAGCCATGCCCATTCTGGCGGGCTTTGGGACAGTGAGCGCGCGGGCGCCTCTCATTGGGCGCGAGTTCATCTATAGGCTGCAGCAGTTGCCGCAGAGCAACCAATGAGCTCGCTAGCTAGCCCGCTCAAGGTCTGCAGTTGCTGCACTGCGTTGACAAATGATACAAAATTAAGGATAATTTTTTGGCTTCAATATCTCAGAAAAGATGGATCTTTCCCATAGCGTAAGCTAGCTTACGCAATACTCTTTCCCTCATCTAGAGAGAACCGAGGTTACGTAGGTAACCGAGACGTTTTACTGGGCAATGTATTTTTCCTAAGCATCTAGTCAGGAACTTATAAAACTTACTGGCCAAAAAATAAATAAAGAAAAAAAAAATGGGTTTGTGTGTTTACATTTACATTTATGCATTTGGCAGACGCTTTTATCCAAAGCGACTTACAGTGCACTTATTACAGGGACAATCCCCCCCAGAGCAACCTGGAGTTAAGTGTCTTGCTCAAGGACACAAAGGTGGTGGCTGTGGGGATAAAACCAGCGACTTTCTGATTACCAGTTATGCGCTTTAGCCCACTACGCCGCCACCACCATTGTTTTTCTCTATAAAATACTGAACACCTGTTAATGCACAATTTGGCTTCTGAGAACATGAGCACCATAGCCAGTGGCTCAGTCACTAAGGTAATTGAGTTCTGACTCTGCTCAAGTGGGCTGAAGAGGACTAGTACAGGACAGAAGGGATCTGAGATTGTGACACAGCTTTCAGAGTTTCCGTGGGAAAGTCTGTGTGGAAGGATGTGGGCTTGATATTGTTTAAAAAGAAAACTTTAATCGTCCAATGCTGTTTTTCCAAATGTGGTTTCAATGTAACAGTTAATAATACATTTTCAACAGTGTAACATATTGGGATTTCAGTTCATGAAAACAATAATACATTTCAATGTTTGATTAGACATTTTTGTTTACTTATGTACGATAAACAATTGTAGTACTGTTTTGGGTCACCACTTGCTTTCCAAAGGAAAATCTAGCTCCTTAATCAAATCCAGTTGAGAACCACTGGAATAAAATAGCTTATAAATGTCTTAAAGCAGAATTATTTAGCATGAAAGATTTCCCTGCACTGTTTCTCCTTACAGGTGTTTTGACAGTTCTGCTGTTATAGTACTTTTCATAAATTATCACCCCTTCCTTTCTTTAGCTCAATCTATTTTTATTTTCTTCTACATTCTCTCATTTTGTTTGTGTAAAGTTGTGGTGGGAACAAACACGTCTCTAACCTGCAGATGCATCACAGTTGGAAAAACCCTATTAAAACTTAATTTGCCTCTTCTAACTATTCCACTTTTTCTCTGCCTCTCTTTCCCCAATTCCCTTATCTCCAAATTTTACTTTCCTATCCTAATTTCTCTCTCTTTATGCCTTATGTTGTTCTGTGTTTGTGTGTGGGATCCCATGGGAGCTTTCTCTGTGTTAGCAGCTCTAAACAAGTTATCGCATGCTCCAAGCCACAGTATAGGATCTAGTAAAAAAAATATTGTGATGCTGATGCCTGGAAGTACTGTTAAAAGGGCTAGTTCACTCAGAAATTTAAATTATATAATCATTTACTCACACTCATGTTGTTGAAACCTGTATGACTTCCTTCCGTCCGTCCATAGAACACAAAAGGAGAATTTTTGAAGTGTAATGAAGCAGCTGAACGGCAGAGGTGGGTAGTAACTCGTTACATTTACTCCATTACATTTACTTGAGTAACATTTTGGGGAAAATTTTACTTTTAGAGTAGATTTAAAAGTGGGTACTTTTTACTCTCAATCAAGTGCATTTCTAATGATTTTTTTTGTACTCCTTACAATGTGTGGCTTTACTGTCATTACATTATTGAGTTTAATTTGAATTAATGTGTAATTTTATTGAGAGATTACTGAATGGGACTTTTACGAGAGCGGAAGTTCACAGCTGCGCGCGATGAGACGCTCCCACTTGAGTGATGAGACTGTCACTCAAGTCATCAGTGCAGGATGTGTGGGCATGAGGCGATCGTCACGACAAGAGTGGCTGTGTCCGCAATTGTTCACTCATTCACTATATAGGAAATAGTGAATGAGTGAACGATTGCAGTTAGTGCATTATATCTCAGCAGTAAGTGAACAAAATGAGTGAATTCGGACTAGAGTGTCGGAGATCTGGGGCTGGTGCAGAAAAGTCAGACATGAAATGTAAAAATACTTGGGCCTTACTTGTTATTCTTATTAAATAATATATGAAAACAATAAATCTTCATTCTGTTTGTCATTTTTAATACTGTGTGTTAATATAAAGAGTAAACACATATGATCAAATAAAGAGTACATTTTGAAATGTATCTGTATGTTTTGTCTCTCTATATATGCTATTATGTTATTTTAATCCAGTAATGATTTGTCAAACAGTAATTTCCTACATTCAGCATGAAATAAAACATTGCAGGATTGGTGGATTGTTGGAAATTAACCGTCATTGAGTTTACTTGAAATGTACACTTGAAATTAGAGGGCATTGTGGGTAAGAATGAGTGAACAAAAGTAGGGAACGAGTGGCTCACTCATAATTCAGACACTCCTACAAAATAGCGAAAACTCATTGCAATGTAGTGGATAGGGGGGTGGTTTCAGACACAGTGAGTTTTCCACGACTGGAGTTGGTGCCCTACGTAGGTTGTTTACTCTGCATTTAGAGAGCGGCAGTACTTCTGTATAGAACTATTGATCTAAATACTTACGACATGCTGAAATAAGAATCCAGACATGACTTTAAAAGCTATGAAATGGCAAAAGAAGGCATTATATTTCAGCATTATATAAAATGTCCTTGGACAATTTCACATTTTCACTGTTATAATTACTAGACATTTTTCCAAACCTCTCTTCTTATTGACAAATTCATCCAGATCTGACAAGAGCCCTTAAAGGGATAGTTCACCCAAAAATTACAATTCTCATTATTTACTCACCCTCATGAAACCCCAGATGTGTATTTCTTTCTTTTGTTGAACATAAATGAAGATTTTTAGAAGAATTTCTCAGCTCTGTAGGTCCATACAATGCAAGTGAATGGGTGGCAACATTTTAAAACTAAATAAACATAAGTCAGCATAAAAATAATCCATAACACTGGTGGTTAAATCAGTATCTTCAGAAGTGATTTGATAGGTGTGGACGAGAAATAGAGAAACAGATCACTTTCACATTCTTCTCTGCATATTGCCCCCTGCTGTCTAGCAAAAAATGACAAATATTGATCTGTTTCTCACCCACACCTATCATATCACTTATGAAGATATGGATTTAACCACTGGAGTCTTATGGATTACATTTATACTGCCTTTATGTGCTTTTTGGAGCATCATAAATTTGGCCTACAGAGCTAAAATAATCTTCTAAAAATCTGAATTTGTGTTCTGCTGAAGAAAGGAAGTCATACACATCTGGAATGGCATGAGAGTGAGTTAATGATGAGATCATTTTCATTTTTGGGTAAACTATATCTTAAAGTGATAGCTCAGACATAATTTAATATTCTGTCATCATTTCTCTACCCTCATGTTGTTACAAACCAGTGTGAGGCTTTGTATTATGTGGAACACAAAATATGTTAGACAGAATGTTTGGGAATGACGAGAAGGTCACCATTCACTTTCAAAATATATATATTTAAAAAAAACTTTCACTGAAAGTAAATGGTGACTCAGGCAATCATTCTGTCTAATATCTCCTTATTGTGTTGCATGGTAGAAAGAAAGTCATACAGGTTTGGAACAACATGATGGTGAATGATGGTAGAATTTCCATTAATAATAATCATAATTCTGTAGTACATGTTCAATGTGTATTATGTAATGGAATATAGGGGCGTAAACGTCTATTATGTCATTTTTGAAAGTAACGAGTCCAAATAAAAGAGTAACAAACTCTTTTATTTGGATACTTTCTTACTCGAGTAATTATTTATGTTAGTACTTTTACTTCTACTTGAGAATGTTTTTGAAGTAATTGTACTTTTACTTGAGTACAGTTTTTGGCTACTCTACCCACCTCTGCTGAATGGTGACTGTCAAACATCTGTTTTGTTCCACACAAGAAAGTAAATCATACAGGTTTGGAACAACAAGAGGGCAATTAAATGAGGACAGAATTTTTTAGTTTTTGGGGGGGAAAGTAGCTTAACTGTAAGAGCATGGCTCTAGCAATGCCAAATTCATAGATTCAATTCCCAGGGAACACACTGTTGTACCTAGAATGCACTGTAAAGTTATTTTGTATAATGGTGACTGCCAGATGCATAAATATATTTTCAAACAACTCTGGATTCTCTGACATGCAAAATAATTTTCAATGCAGTTGTAAAGACCTCAGGGCATTCATCAAACGGATCCAGATCCAGTTGTGATAAGTGATGACTGATAAACTGATGTAGTGAGACCCCCAGCCAATGTGAACATGACTACTGCTTTATGGTTTCCATAGTTGTTTTTTCACCTTGGAATGACTTAATGGTACATTTTGGTGTCGTGTATTATATGGTGTAGTCTAGTGATTCAAAACCATTGGTGGAAACCAAAAGATTGTAAATTCAAACCCCACAAGAACTGATCCATGAAACTTCACCACTGTGCCCTTAAGCGAGGCTCTTAACCGCATTATTCACTAGTGTAATGCAAGTTGCTTGGGAAAAAAGTATCAGCTGAATGGCAAATTAGTATTTTATTCAAATATACTGTAGACTGTAATATATTTGCTTTGAACAGGTAGTTTTAGGTTTACCCAAATGTGTTTAACAAATTTTCTAAGTGCTGTCATTATACAAATTTGGTTGAAGCCATACAGTATCTCTTTACAAGAACTTAATTCAAAACCATTAATAAAGGAACTCGATAAAGGAAAACACTTTTAATTTTTCCACAGTTACACTTACTTATTATCTTATTTTAGTACTACTGTAGTTAACTCTTTATATAGCTGCCTCGTTATTTGTTGTGTGCTGCCAACAGAATACAAGGTGTGCTCTGAGTGTCATGACAACAGCAAAGTGGCACTGATGTGGCATTTCATTAATGCAGAGCCAAAACCCCAAAATCTTTCAGATAAAAAAGTTTACATTATTCTGTTGCTACCCTTCAAGGTTTGGTATTTCCCTCGGGAAATGCAAATCTAGTTGGCATTGGTGTTGTGTTGTGTAAACACATGGAACTTCCTGCATTTCTAGTGGACTTTCTTTAACATGTACAGCTAAGTGATGACGTCATCATTTCCTAGCGAAAAGAACATCTCAGGCCTGATTCTCCTTGTTGATAGACTGATTTGTTGATACAGGCTCTGTAGAGACACACGCATATGCACACAAATCTATTCTCCAGTTCCTGGCTTTTCTGTCATATCTTGTTTCTGTTAACTATAGCATCTGGCCAGCATTATAATATTGCAGCATCAGCTGTCTCTCTCCACACACACACAGGATCACACTCTTTTTTTTCCCTGAGGTTACATCATAGTCATGACCTCATTTCCTTAGTGTTGTAGTCCAAAAACATTAAAACATAACAGCGTCCATGGGTGAATGTGTCTTTGTGACCTACCTATGTACCTACCTCCCAGTCTACAAAGGGGCCTAAGTTTGTTGCTGCGAGGCAACCTGTACCTTCACCCTAATCCTAATCATATAGAGCCTGTAAGTCTGACTACCCTGCAAGGAATAACCAGAGGCACCTTCTGTCCGTCCGTCCATCCGTCCGTCCATCTGCCCGCTCGCCCACTGTTTCTCTCTCTTACTTTAAACCCATAATCCACAACTGTCAGACTGTGCAAGGCCTATCCCATTGCCTATGTATATTCGAGCGCTGCAGTGATGTAAACCATGTGCTGCCACCTGTTGCAGATTTATTAAAAGATTGGAGTGGTACTTAGGTTTAGTTCTCCATCTGTTGTTCCACTCTACTTTCAAAGCCTCTTTTGTTCCAGATCTTCCAGACCAGGGCATTATTGTACAGCTGGTGAGTTGTAGGGAAGTTAAGTTTGGTCTGTAGTCTTGTCATGTTCTTACGCTGTCACTGGAGATGACATCGACATGACTGTGTGACACAAACCAGCACAAATGACCAGCCACTAATGATTGCTTAGGGTTTATGTATGCGGCAAGCATCAATCTGATTGGTTGGCCTTTTTGCGAGGTTTGCATCATCGAATCTTTAAAGGATGTTGTAAAGGGAACAATGGAAAGGAGGCAGCGAGAATCAGCTTGACAATATAAATAATATTTTAATGTAAAACGGAAACCAAAAGAAACAAACATAGGAAGCACAGCTGCCTGTAAACATTCTCTCTCTGTCGCACCGCCGTCCTTAGTCAGCCCTTATCCCTCTCGGATGCTTGATTAGCCTGATAAGGGGCCGGGTGTGTAAAATCACAGCCCTGGCCTCCACCCTGTCACAGATATTTAAAGGTGATAATGAACTTTTTCAATGTTAAAATACTTTCTCCTATTCCAGTTTAATATGCAGACATAACATCTCGGTTACGGTCATAACCTCCATTCCCTGATGGAGGGAACGAAACGTTGTTTCGATGTAGTGACTCAACTACAATCAAGGCAGATCTTTGAGAAAAGGCCAATGAGAATTGGCCAATGGAATTTGCATGACACTCCCCCAGACATACGGGTATAAAAGGAGCTGGCTCGCAGTCACTCATTCAGGTTTTGTGCTGACGGGACGAGACAGAGTCCCGGACATTTCAGCGGGTAGTACAGCGTTGTGGCAATGGGGATACAATGTCTCGTTCCCTCCATCATGCTAGGGGTCCCTATACAAAACGCCACAACTAGCTGAACTATGCCTGTGCAGGTGCAAGCAGGCTATGGGTGCGTAATAGCAGATGCACTTGGACTGTATGTAGCCTCCCCTAACACCCCAAAAAACGTCATATAGGTCCCCACATGTACATGGGAGATACATATCTAGTATGGGTGCAGCGTTCCAGCCACGGCCTTTTCTCTCTATGTTTTCTGTCCGCAGAGTATTTAGTTATTCGGCTTGGGCCATTTAACGCTCAATATATGTGCCGGGGAAGGTGTTCTTTTCTTTTCGTATTCTTTCAGGGGGAAAAGACACAATGGAGACCACATCCTGCCTGAAAGGGAGGTAACATGTGGTAATACATGGAAGAGGCACGGTGGTAGGTCTACAACCTGAAGGGGAGGAGCTCTACAAACGCAGCGACCGGGGCAGAGAGAGCTCTGCCCAAGGGAGATGTGGGTCTGCTGATAGGGAGTCCGTACTGCGGAAAATACATCACAGGGGTTTACCGGAGTAACCGGCACCTGTGGAGCACCTACCTCAGTACAGGGCATATTAGCACACATACCGGGTCCGGCTGCGAATTCCTCAGCTGAATTTGTGAGCCACAGGGCTAGGGAAGAAAGGCATCCAGGGTTCAAGGGTTTGTGAACTCCAGAGGAGGAGATGGCAGGTGAGTTACGACATGTGACAAGGATGTAAGCCGCCTTGGCGATTTATGTATGCTACTGTTGCGGTGTTGTCCATCCGGACCAACACGTGCTTGCCCTGAATCAACGGCAATAGCCTCTGCAGGGCGAGCAGTACTGCCAGCAACTGGAGGTAGTTGATGTGCCAACGCAGCCGCGTTAACTTGGAGGCGTGCCTGGACATTTACATTTTACATTTATGCATTTGGCAGACGCTTTTATCCAAAGCGACTTACAGTGCAATTATTACAGGGACAATCCCCCCAGAGCAACCTGGAGTTAAGTGCCTTGCTCAAGGACACAATGGTGGTGGCCATGGGGTTCGAACCTGTGACCTTCTGATTAACAGCCCTGTGCTTTAGCCACTACACCACCACCACTCCAACCCAAGCATCAACCCAAGTGGACACTTGCTGTAGGGGGACTCCTGCCCACAGAAACGAAAAGGACTGCCCAAGGGCTGAACAAGTTGCGGCAGACCTTGCCTATCTCGGGACTCGAGTCCGAAGCCAGTGCTGAAGCGGTCTCATATGCAACAACCCAAGTGCAGTGACTTCCGCCGAGGATGACATATGCCCCATGAGCCTCTAAAAGTGTTTCAGTGGAACGGCTGTCCTCCGCATGAATGACTTCACCGACTGCGCACGCTCGCTTGTGAGGCATGCTATCATTGAGACAGAGTCTAACTCCATGCCGAGAAAAGAGATGCTCTGAACCGGGGTGACCTTGATCTTTTTCCAGTTGACCCGAAGCCCTAGACGGTTGAGGTGTATGAGCAACAGGTCCCTGTATGCACACAGCAACTCTCGAGAGCGCACTAGAATCAGGCAGTCATCAAGGTAGTTGAGTATGCGGATACCCACTTCCCTTAACGGGACAAGAGCTGCCTCTGTGACCTTTGTGAAGATGCTAGGGGACAGGGACCGGTCAAAGGGGAGGCCTTTGTACTGATACACCTGGCCGTCAAAAGAAAACTTTAGGTAGGGTTTGTGTCGAGGAAAACTGAGACGTGAAAGTACGCATCCTTCAGGTCTACTGCCACAAAGCAATCTTGATGCCGGACGCACACCAAAATGCACTTCTGCGTCAGCATCTTGAACGGGAGTCTGTGCAAGGCCTAGTTCAGAACTTGCAGGTCCAACTCCACATATTGTCTTGTCACAAACGAATGTAGTTCCCTATCTGTCACTCACTTGATGTTGTGTTGATGTAGTAACCACTGCAGAAGGAGAGAAATGTGCCATATATCCAACAGCAATTAGCTTCTTTCGAGGTGAATGGACCGGCGGAGAAGTACAGTTGTCTGCTGAATCAACCGTTCAGCTCCGAAGAAAAGATCTGAATGAGTGGTTGCGAGCCAGCTCCTTTTATACCCGTATGTCCGGGGGAGTGGCATACAAATTCCACTTGCCAATTCTCATTGGCCTTTTCTCAAAGATTTTTGATGTTTGGGGCTTCCAAGAGCGACCCCTAGTGTCACTAGACAATAAGTTCTTCTGACCAATAGCAGATGTAAGTAGGAAATCTGTTCAGAAACAAGCATTATTTTTGCAGTTACATTTTGTGATGCTAGAGTTGTTTTGGTGATCAATTTGAGCTTGATATCACAATTAATTTATGACGAGACTTTATTTAGGCACAGTACCAAAGAAGGCCACTTAATGATTTTAAAAGGACACTTGATCTAGAAACTAAATTTTATAGTTCCTTTTGGATGTATAATATATGCACCACAACACACATAGAGATCCTTTTTTATTATTTACTACATTATACACAAGGTATACACACAGAGTGCTTTTGATGGAAGCTGGATTCAACATTTTGCAAATGCTCCTCATATTAGAGATATTGAATCATTTCAATATTTCGATATAATGAATAATATACTGTATGTGGAGTTGCATAAAACTTTTGTGGATCCATGTCGAGATGAATTGCAGAATAAAATAAATTTCTGCTAATCAGCAAACAGTGCCTCCAAAAGGGCACTTCAGGCAGTCACTGAGCAGCTCTCTTTGGTACTACTCATTAAATGTTTTTAAAACAATACATTTAATAATGGTCATAATATATATTTTTTAAATACAATAAAAACAGAAAATATCAGATGTCATTAATAATCTTTTTTTTTTTTTCATACTATACTTCACACTTTTCAGTTCTCCTGGTATGCCCAGGTGTACTTCCCTAAAGATTATTTTATTTTACAAACACTCCTTTGGCTGACGTTTTGTGATTGTCACATAATATTTAATATGGATAGTATGTGAATAGAGATGCAGGGCTTGTTTTTTTATTTGTATTTTCTGACTTTTTTGCCATTGACATGCAAGTGCCAGCTTTACAGGTCACATATAGCGGTTGCATTACAAATATCTGGCAAAATCAGTTGTAAAAATTCCATCAGGTTCTATTTTTATTCATCATATTAGTTTAAATTTCCCTGATATGTAGGATATTGGATGTTGTCTCAATATAGTCAACATTTTCAGTTAAAACATTACAATGCATGGCAAGCACGAGTCTGATGAAACAGGTGTTCTATTTAATAATTTAAGTGAGTTGGGGAAAATACTTTATTATTTTCTTTGGCTAATGTTCAGTCTTTACTTTGCACACTGTTGGTCTCTCTTGCGTGGTTTCACTTTGACACTCACTGGTTCAGATGACAGTGATTGAGCATTTTCGTGTGTTGCAAAGAGATGTGACATCTTGTCCCATATCTCTCCCACATCTGGCTCACTGCTTGCGGGTGAAGTCTCCATTCTCTGTACAGTAAATCCGCCTGTGTTGATTTATTGTGCTCCACGCGATCAGTTTTTTGTTAGGATGTGCTGTTAAGTCAAGCGTACACCTTCTGGAAATGTGTATATATACCAAATTTAGCCACGGGAATTGGGGAAAAACATTAGTAAAGTTTCAGGAAGTGCAAAAAATGGATACTGCATTAATTGCTAAGATTTTTCCGAACGCGTTTAACAGTCAACTATTAATCATAGAACTGAATACAGGCAGGTGAGCAAGAGAGAGTTAGAGAATTTATATATAACATCTAAAACGTTGGTCAACTTATATGTTGGTCAAAAAGCCATTTTCTGTCTAAGTGGGTGGTTCTTGGTCAGAATACTATAGGTGGACAAGTTAAAAGTCTGGCTTTACTGCTCTTGAGCCCATAATTTTTTCTCATAGTGCTGCAGTCTTAAGCAGTTTATGAATCTGTTCATAAACAAGTGTGTGTGTGCTTGTGCCTGTGCATCTTGGCAGTATTTAGTCTGTCGGAATGAACAGAGAGTTTTGATTGTATTCTGCTGCATGAACTGTATGCTTCCTTGATGTAAATATTTTCTTAGTCAGACTAGCAATGTAATTAGAGGATACAGTGAATAAATTGTGTGGGTTCCTGGCAGCTTTGAGGGTGGTATATATAGATAGTACCAGAGTTGATTTTATGGAGACACCATCTGTTACACAAACACACTCAAACTTTCTCTCCCATCAACTTTAGCGAGTGTCAATATCCTGTTTAGTCTGACAGAGGCAAAAGGACCTTCATGCCATTTTTTCCACAGAGAGGGCACTGGAGCCATACCTTTCCACCGCAGAAAAGGATGTTCTGGTCCAAGAAATCTTGTTCCTATGTCAGAATGTTGGGTTGGACAGCAGCTCCAGGCACTTTATTTTCTCCCTCTGTCTAAATAAATGGTCATATTTACAAACATCATTTATTTGAATTGATTGTTATCTTATAAACTTTAGCCACTTTATTTTCCTCATCTGTCTGAAAGACAAATATTACATGTGTGAATTTACTGCAAGAAATTGTATTGACCATTGCGTCAATAGCAGCTTTTGATATAAAAAAAATGCTAAATAAAATTATTTTGGATGTTAAAACATCTTAAAATGCATTAAAAACTTGTAAACAAAGACTGCAATATGATGTTTATTTGTGGGCTGGGTATGTAGTAAAAAGTAAGTTATATTGTAATTCGGCTCTCAATCAGCGGAAACATGGATTGGTTCTGCACGGCTGAGCACCAGCATAATTCTGGTGGAAAATGGTAACATATGTCTTTCACACCTTTGGCCTCCATTTTGACTATGTTATGGTCTGCATTCTCAGTCTCACAGTTCATGATTCAGGCTCTGGTTCTCATATCTTTGTGTGCTTTCTGTTGCAGGAGTGCTGAAGGTTTTCATTCTCAACAAATAGTCTCTGATTACATTATCTCGACATCAAAGTTCATACACCAGCCTTCAGTATACAAGTATCAATGGAGCTATGCAAATGCATGCTAACAGGAACAGGCATGTTGACACTGCGAGCTTGGTCTCAGCCAGTCGTTGGCACACTCTCAGATTGTGCTGCGATTCTGATTGTTTTTCCTTCTCTTTTGCAAACAGACAACTTTCTCTGAAGCCACAGGACATAATTCACTTCTTGCTGGTTCACACAGAATGGGATTAAACCAGTTTCCTGCCTTCTCAGGACCCCAGAACCACCTGGGGCATGACGGGGTGCTGGTTTTGGGCTCGGAGAGGAAGGTGGCCGCAAAACATTAGTTAGCTGTCAAGTTTTCCAATACGGAGGCACAGGATGTAGCCCAGATCAGGCTTCCCGTGTGAACGGCTACACTGATGGAAATCTCAGGGAATATGGGGGGAAACTGGCTTTGGGATTGAAACCGCTGCTCCTGAGACAGCGAGAGAAAGATCCATGGGGTTAATCTTCACATCACTCTTTTCCTCCCTCTGGTTTCATCTGTCGTTCTCGCACACACCAGCCTTTCACCCAGCCCATAATTGCTTTTTCTTCTTTTGTTCTTACACAGTGAGAAATTTGACAGTGTAAATAAACAGAATTTCAGAGCAACAGTGATGGCTTATGGAAAAAGCGCATATAAAGGCAGTTTGCCCAAGGATCCAGAGAGAACCATCTATAACAGATCTGTTCTGCACTCAAGGTGCAATTACTACTAAGGTTTAACAGACAGAGAGAAAGATCGAGAGACAGAGGCAAACACGAGTGTTTTAAGTAGACATTCAACATGTTTTCCTCCAACAATCTAATTTGATGTAAATCTTTGACATCTGGTTTTCTAATGAGGTAGGAAGATGATGATGAAATGACGCGCATGTCCTCATTTCTGCAGTTTTGCTTTGAAGATTTTGCATTAAAGTTCTCAAACATTATGAACACAGGATGTTGTCCAAGGGCATAGGCCTGGTTGGGTCATGTATTTAATTTTGCATAACTTTTCTCTCCCCTAAGTTGATTTTATAGACAACATAAAAAACAAACAAAAAACAATCATTCAATCATTCTAACAATCATTCAATCATTCTATTTAAAGGATAGATTATAATAGCTTTAGGACTCCATTTTCACAAGAGCACAAAGAGCAACACTATGTGCTACGACTGTGCGCTACATCTTATCCAATTTCATGAGTGCTAATCCTAAGTGCAATTTTCATGCCAGCGCAAAGCACAAGTGGGCGTAGGTGGCAAACTGTGGGTGTATTGTATGGTAATAAGGTGGCGCAAAGCGCAATTTGCCATTTTTTCTGAGAAATTGGTCATTGTGCTAAGAGGTTTCAAAACCACATCTGTATTCAACAGAAAGTCCAAATTGAGTTCCTGCATTTGCAGTTTGGAGATTCCAACAGCAGGTGGTAATAAAGTTCATGTCCAAACTTTGAAGATATGGTGGAACATCAAATTATGTCCCTGACAATAGCCTTTTTATGAAACAAAAATGTATGAGATTTGTGTTAAATGATTTATTATTATGTTTATATTTACCATTTTTTAAATAGCTTATTTATATTAGTAATTTTCCACCTGTTGTCATACAGTGATTTTTAAGTCACTCTAAAAGGGGCCGGTGGAAGAAGTTGGAGAGAGTTAAATGTTTGGATTTGGTGTGATTTTTTTTTTACCACTTCATCATTTTGATTATATTTTAATTTCGTTTGAAGTGTAATTTGAATTTAGAAATATTTTTGGTTTAATTTACTTCATATATGAATTCAAATTTTCAAAAATCGACCAGTAGAAGTGAAGTGCGTGCTAATACAATCACTGTTAATGCTAGCCATGATTTGTATCATGAAAATTTGAATTATACGTACATTCTCTATTATTTAACAGAGCCTGCATCCTGAACCACATTTTCCATGTGTATAAAAGGAGTGTCCTATTTAACAAGGACACATTTAATGCACAAAATAATGTAAGTCCATATTTCTATTCTTCTAATTCATTGCATACAAGTCATTTACTCTACCAACTTCATATGAATGTGCTGTCTTTGTTTATATTGTTGGTGCTTGAGGGAATGGACTATATAATATGACGCTTGTATGAAAATACCAAAACTTTATGGCCATGCCCATTGACTTTGTGCTTATGACGTATGGTTAGCACTGTGCTAAGCCACAAATAGGGCCCTTAACGCTGTGTGTGAGTGTGTGTGTTTGACTCCAAGATAAAGTTTAAAAGATGGTGGCTTGGAACAAAACTGGGGAGATCATTCACATGAAAAAGAGTGGAACAAAATGAAGGTATAGGGGTGATTGCAGTAACAAACGAGGTGGTGGAAACTTTACAGGAGGGTCTTTTCGAAGTGCGGTGAGTTAGATCTCCGAAGATCAAGTTGCAATGTGGAGATGAAAGCAAAGGATTGGACTCTGCACTTCATTGTCAATAGCACTGGCATAGAAGTTAAGGAGAAGTGTGCCGTGTTAACCAGATATTTAGCTCTTCAGTTTCTCCAACTAATCTCTGGAGTTTCCCCAATCGACAATCTCCACACCCAGCGAGTTGTGGAGAACAATCGCACACACACGTGCGCGCACACACACACACACACACACACACACACACACACAACGTTGTATTTGTAATGTTTGTGAATATGTATGATGTGTTAATGTTGGGATTCGATTTTGTCCACGTCTATGTAAAAATAAATTTTTCTCAATTCAGTTGATTTGGTTTGTGACTATTCTGTTTTTAATTACTATAATGATTAGATAAATCATAAAAAATATATATCTACATTTCTCATATTTAAAAGGTGGTTTTTAGTTTAGTTACAGCTATCCTGGACAAATGTTTTTTTTTTTTTTGACGGGTTAAACTAGTCTAGTGCCCAAATATATTAAATTATATATATATATAACTAGAGTGACACAAGGACATAATAATACATGTTTTAACATAATGCATACAGTAGTTTAAAGAGGTACAATTTTTGGCCCTAATGGAAGAATCACATAAATATGGAAATTTTTTGTAGGCTCCATTTAAGAGTTTTCCAATATTAGTGATATGATTCATGTCTTTCACATGAATCTATGCCTGTGCTGATGTGAGCCTGTGCTGTTGTGAGCCTGTACAGGGCGGGGTTAGTCCCTCTGAGGAACAGCATGATGAAACAATTTGTGTTGTACAGGTACAACACCCTGAAACTCATGCAAACTGGATACTGAACACTGTAGAGTGATGATATCATTTCTCATAACCCACATTTAAATGAGATCTAGAAGCAAATTTATGGTTTTGGTGCCTGATTACCAATAAGAGCAGGATTAACTTATGGCCATTTGTCGTTGAGCGAATAGCACGTCTCTGCCAAATGGCATGGTTTTATGGTCCTCCCTAATGCGTGACCTGGAGCATTTAGGAAAATGTTTGGCTAAGAATGCTTTTAGATGTTGTTCTTACAGACTAGTGCCTCTACTCCTAAAAAACCCCAACAACAACCCCATACTGTGATATAGAGCATAATGTGAAACACATTGCACTTTCTTGCTCTTAATCACACTCACTCTGGCTACGTTCACATAGTCAGTGTGTGACAACTGCATTTACTATCAGGTGTGACTTTTGAATTGTCCTCTATAACAGTTAAAAAGAGTGGCTTGAGTACTGTCTGTATGAACAAATAACTAAAGTCAAGCTTCTTGGACTCACAACCATATTCTGCTGCTATATGGGTGTGTATGTACAGACAAAAAATAAAAAAAACAAGTTCTCCATTTGAGTGGCAGTCAGAGTACTTTAAACAGGCCCCCTCAGGTTTATGTTTCAATGCTTTGTCAGGGTAAATATTGAGAGTAATACTGCTCAAATCAGTACCATCCAGTGCGTTTAGCTCTGTAAAGAAAGCTACAGTCCTGCAGGCCTCCTCTGAGAGGGATTTTCCGATATAAACACAAATAAGTCTAATGCAATACAGAGTGGACAAACAAACAAAACACTGCATTGTTCTGCATTTTAAAAGCCACATTTTACTAGCTGTATGGTAGCAGTACTCCTCACAGTACCTGATCCAGCTCCAGTTGTGTGTGTATGAGTGTGTCTAATCGCACAGATTGCAAGTAATGAACCTTGCTTGTGGTCATTGAGTTTAGGACTTTATTGCTGCTGTGGCCCAGCACATTTCACCATAGTTTCAATCCTCCTAACGACCGTTTCATCACAGATGTTTCGACAGCGCAGCACAGTTTGTACTGAGGTCCCTGTCTCACTGTTTAAATTGACTAAAACTTTGCTGTGCCCTCCAAAACAATTCCAAGTTTGTAAAGGTGAAGTGTGTTAAAGGGATTGTTTCCCAAAAATGGAAATTCTGTAATCATTTTCTCACCCTTATGTTGTTACCTGTATGACTTTCCTTCTCCCATGGAACACAAAAGGAGGTGTTAGGCAAAATGGTTAACCTCATTAACCATTCACTTTCATTTCCTCTTTTAATCCATACAATAAAAGTAAATGGTGACTGAAATTGTCAGTCAGTGATATCTAAGATCTTATGTAATATCTGATTTTGTGTTCCACTGAAAAGGAAAGTCATGGGCCCACGGGAACATTTTTGTTTGCTGTTTATAGAGACTAGAGCTGTCACTTTTACAAACTGCCCTGATGGAAATATGCTGATTTTTTACATGATCATTCTCTCTCTCGCTCTCTCTCTCTCTCTCTCTCTCTCTCACCATTTATTTGTTGTTTTTATATTTTGCGCGGTATATCATGTGAAATAGTTTTTATGTGAAACTGTTTGTGTTGCCGTTTTGACCAGGACTCCCAGGAAGAAGACTTTCCTGGCTAAATAAAAGGATAAATCTCACAACACTTATTTCATTATTATCTTTCAGGGAGTAGGAACATTTTCTGCATACCTTTCCATGAAAAAATCACTAACAACTCCTTTAATATAAGTTAACATTAACTAACAATGAACAGTAACTTTACAGCATTTATTAATCTTGGTTAATGTTGATTTCAACAGAGTGATACATTTTTTAAATCAAAAGTTGTATATGTTAACATTAGTTAATGCACTATAAAACAATTGTATTTTTATGAGCTAGCATTAACAAATATTAATATATGCTGTAAAAAAAATAAAAAAATAAATATATATATATATATATATGTTGTTCATGATACCTAATGTATTAACCAATGTAAACAAATTTAACCTTAATTTTAAAGTGTTACCATGTCACTTATAAAACATTGCTCTGTTTTTTTGTGTGGCACGATATGCATTCATCTGGTTATATCGATGGTGTGAGTTTGGAGCAGGACCGTCTTTTATTCTTAACAAAGCCAACATACTGTTATTCTACAGACATGGTTTAGGGTTTTTCCAAGACCCAAATTTCTCACTGTAGCTCCTCCTAGCTTTCAAGCTGCCTTCACCAAACCTTCAGGCTGTTCTGATTCGAGTTGCTATGACTTTTCTTACTGATCAGATTTATGGATTTCGCACAGCGGGCGATCATATATCCCCCAAATCCCATAGACTTACATTAACGAAATGTTCAAATGGGCCAATACCATTCCAACTCCAACTGTCTGTCTGTCTCTGTCTATCTATCTGTAACATTTTAAAAAACATTTTTAAATGAGTTTGAACAGGTGCTGTCAGTCGACAGAATTTTTAAATCGCGATTAATCTCATAATATTTCATAGTTAATCATGATTAATCACAGATTTTGAAAATGCTTACATTTGACTCTAAATATACATTTCCTGTCAAAATGCACTCTTTTTCCTTAGGAAAGAAAACAAAACAATATGTGACAATAATGCTTTAACATTTTCCAAACAAAGCCTTCCACAGTATCAAGAAAGAAATGCACTAAAATATCACCAATGAAAGTAACATTAAACGTTTTACTAAGTCTAAGTGGGAGATTGACTAATTGAAAGAACAAGTCTATCAATTAGACTATTAGACAATTAGACCCCCTATCTAGTTATTTTTGCAGTTCTGTTCAGTACCACTAGTTGTGCAGAAATAATACACTTCACCTTTAAAGGAGGTACAGTGACTGTGTTCTGTGTTACAGTCACATACTGTAATTGTGTAACTACTATGAAAGAAACCTTTTTCCTATAGTGTCTTATCTACTTCTATACTTTTCTAGTATTAATAAACAGCCTCTCTTTCTCACTCTGTGTGTCTCTCTTTCTCTCTTGCACTCCTTCTGGATTTTCTATCAGAAATGTGTTTTTAATCAGGGTTGTGTTCTGCTGGGATATGTTAATGTGGAACACTGCTTCCCAAACCCTGTGGGTCCACTGCAGAGCCAATGCATAGCCAACTTTGGGCCAATGCTGGCGCACACATAGACATCTACTGCATTAGGACTCTTTACAGAAGGGGTAGTGGAAAATATTTCCTAGAAAACCCCTGAAAGAAGTTGCCATGCAAAACAAACCCACTACAGTCAAAGGAGTTGTGGGTTAGAGGTGGATTACTGTACTTCTGCATCAGGGAGGAGTATGGACTCTGTTCTCAGAATGAAGATGCTGATAAAGAGAAGTTATGCTTCAGAAACTTCACGTTAATGCCATCGGATTACAAACAATGCTGGAATGCAAATGTGTTGAGATATTTCAGAACACCGCAAAGAACGCCAAGTGACACTTAAAGTCAACATGATATCAAAATAGACCCTATTTGCTTTCTTCACACTTCTTGTCATATTGTGCATGATTCATCATGTTATTCAAAAGATAGTTTTGTCTTGGCAATCTTTCATCAGAAATTTTAAACTTTCTCAAACCAAGTACCTCAATTCTTTCTGTTTTACTCCAAAATACGGCACATTATGAATGTATAATGGGCTGCGAATGGCACTTCATGTTGACCTTAAGGCGTGAAACGTACTCTACGCAAGAATGGGAATGCAGACCCTTCTATCTACATGAGCTTGATTTTGTACATTGTTGCATTCAGAAATGTGTCAAACCACAATTCATAATGCTACGCATTCCATTCTCAGTGTTGCTGCAAAACAATAGCATAACCTGCTTTCTTGCAGTCAGTTTTTTCTTTCAGGTCAAATACCGTCATTGTAGACATACAGTATGAAGAGAATCATGCTGAGCAAGTTAGTTAATGTCGATATGTACATAGCAAGCTACTGTACCTTAATAATAACACAACTGGTTTAATAGTACAAACATTTGAAGGTAAATCTATCTCCCCCTTGCTTACTGAGGTTTGTTAACACCACCAATGCAAGACTGCAGTTTAAGTATTTTCAACAATACTGTTAACTTGCAATGGGTTGCCAGAAGTAATGCGGTTGTATTTGCATACTTGCGTGAAGTATGTTTGTGGCTTGTGTCTTTCAATGTGCTTATTTATGAGAATATAGTATGTTAGTATTTCATTTCTGTATAAAATATTAATTAAAAACATGAAATTTGTGTATTATTGTTGTTTAATAACTATTATCATAATGATTATTATTGTAACTATGTGATGTGTCATTGTGTGTGTGTGTGTGTGTGTGTGTGTGTGTCTTACAACCTCTCCACCAGGTGCTGCTATTTGCTGTGCACATGTGGCCTCCAAAATGAGTCCCAAAAAGAATGAGGTATGTGTGGCAGAAAGAGTGAAAGAGAGAAAGAAAGAGATTGAGACCGGCTGTAGTGTTCACATCTGGATTGAGTTAACATTCCAAACCCACAGACACAGCAACACAGCATGTCCCAGTATAGTCGAGCTATGCTGTTACAACTTACAACAAAGGTGTGTGTGTGTGTGTGTGTTAAGGTACATATGTATGTGAGGAGAACGTCCTCTCCCATCAATGTCTGAGAGAGCGCTACCAAGCCACTCCATCCTAAACATGCCACATTCCTTCTCATCTATCCTTCAACTGCTTTGTGAATAAAGAACATAAATGAGTGTTTATGTTGCAGAGCTACTGTTTAGGTCTTAAGTAGTCACATGACACTTTCATCATAATTATTTTAATCTCAAGATTATGAAATGAATCAACATATTCCATTCAACCTTTCTATTTTTGGTTTCTGTATACGTATACTTAAGAAATGTAATATTAAAGATTGACAATCTACCATTGAATTGTGATTGGTCTCGTCATCCTTGCATATATTTAACATTTAATGGATGAGTGAGTAAATATTTATTTATTTTTACCACTGCAGTGATTGTTGATTCTTGTGTTCAGCCGACTGAAAACAAGACGCATGGTAAGCATAATGACAACGACAAGGCAAGATTTCCTTTACCCAGAACCACAGCCTAAAATCTAAGTTTACCTATAGCTTTAACGTTATTACCGTCAGGAAATGTAAGTCTAGTTTTATTGTGTCAATATGTTTAGAAATGACTCTAAACACAAAGATGACATTCAAAATGTAATGTTGACCTTACAGGGGGAAAACAGTGTCAGGCTGTATTAGGTCAAAGGTCAACCTTCCAACATACTACCTTTAGCTGTTGTGTGTATGTGGGTTTATGACATAAGGCCAATGCACATTACCCCCCCACCCCACCTCCCTCTTCAATATCTGAACTCCAATTCACCTACCTGTGTTGAGTCTCTCTCTCACACACACACACACACACACACACACACACACACACACGCGCGCACGCACGCGTGTGTTTGTGTGTGTGTGTGGTTTACGAGGATGCTTTTTTAGATTACAAACTGGTATTTACAAGGATATTATGCTATAAATGTGGTTTATGAGGACATTTCTAGTGTCACCATAATTAAAATCACTTAAGCATACTAAATTATGTTTTTTTGAAAATGTAAAAATGCAGAACGTTTTTTGTGAGGGGTAGGGTTAGGGGACAGAATCTATAGATCGTACAGTATAATGTCTATGGAGAGTCCTCATAAGGATAGCCGCACCACTGTGTGTGTGTGTGTGTGTGTGTGTGTGTGTGTGTGTGTGTGTGTGTGTGTGTGTGTGTGTGTGTTTGTGTGTGACACCACATTGTAGTTTGGTGGTGTCAGTTTACACATGCAGGTCTGCACACAGCAGGCTTCAGCTGTGCCTGGCTTAAAAATGCACTTTACAGATACCAGAGAAGAGAGTAGAGGAGAGAAAAATTAAGGAAATTAGTGTACAGAGGCAGTGAAATGAAGAGGAGAGGTGAAATGCAGAAGAAAGAAAAGGAGAAATGCAGTGACATGAAAAGGAGAAAAGCAGGGAAGTGGAGAGGAGCAGAGAGGAAAAATGAAATGGAAAGGAGAAGAAATGAGACAAGCAGTGAAATGTAGAGGAGACGAGATGAGAAATGGAGAAGAGATGTTGAGAATAGAGGAGAAATGCAGTGCAATGCAGAGAAGAAAAGATTATTGGAGAGAAGAGAAATGCAGTAAAATGAAGAGAAGATAGGAGAAGTGCAGTGAGAAGGAGAAGAGACAAGAGGAGAAATGCAGTAAAATTCAGAGAAGATAAGAGAAATGCAGTAAAATGCAGAGGAGAAGAAAAGAGAAATACAGTGAAATGGAGAGAAGATGACAAGTGCAGTGAAATAGAGAGAAGAGACATGCTGTGAAATTGAGAAGATACAAGAGGAGAAATGCAGTGAAATGCAGAGGAGAAGAAAAGAGAAATGCAGTGAAACTGAGAGAAGATGACAAGTGCAATGAAATTGAGAGAAGAGCAGAAATGTAGTGAAATGCAGAGGAGAGCAGAAATGCAGTGAAATGGAGAGGAGAGCAGAAATGCAGTGAAATGGAGAGGAGAGCAGAAATGCAGAGGAGAGCAGAAATTCAGTGAAATGGAGAGGAGAGCAGAAATGCAGTGAAATGCAGAGGAGAGCAGAAATTCAGTGAAATGGAGAGGAGAGCAGAAATGCAGTGAAATGCAGAGGAGAGCAGAAATTCAGTGAAATGGAGTGGAAAGCAGAAATGCAGTGAAATGCAGTGGAGAGCAGAAATGCAGTGAAATGCAGAAGAGAGCAGAAATTCAGTGAAATGGAGAGGAGAGCAGAAATGCAGTGGAGAGCAGAAATGCAGTGAAATGCAGAGGAGAGCAGAATTGCAGTGAAATGGAGAGGAGAGCAGAAATGCAGTGAAATGCAGAGGGGAGCAGAAATTCAGTGAAATGGAGAGGAAAGCAGAAATGCAGAGGAGAGCAGAAATTCAGTGAAATGCAGAGGAGAGCAGAAATTCAGTGAAATGGAGAGGAGAGCAGAAATGCAGTGAAATGAAGTGGAGAGCAGAAATGCAGTGAAATGGAGAGAAGAGCAGAAATGCAGTGAAATGCAGAGGAGAGCAGAAATTCAGTGAAATGCAGAGGAGAGCAGAATTGCAGTGAAATGGAGGAGAAATGCAGTGAAATTGAAAGGAGAGCAGAACAGGAAGAGCAATCAAGAAATGGGGAGAACAGAGATTAGGAGGTCTTAGAGAGGTGAAATAATGAAGTAACAGTGAATTAAAAGAAAGGGGTGAAGCAGACAAAATGCAGTCATATAAAAAAGCTGGCAGGGAAGAACCAGTAAAAAGGGAGGAGTTTAAGAAAGAAGGTGAAAGAGAGAGATGTAGCAGGACCGGAGGGGTACAGAGCAGAGGTGGGGAAGGAAGGGGTTAAGCATTAGACTGGTGCAGCACAACAGGAAGGTTGTTTTTGGGTCCGACTCCAAACAGATGTTCGATTGTTTCAGAGCTGTGCTTACACTGTTGGACTGCGTTCCTCCACTCAAGGGAGGAGGAGGGGCTGAAAACTCAGAGAACCCAGCTGCAGATGAGAGACAGAGAGAGAGGTGGTGGGAGGGTGTAATGTTTTTTTCTTAAACAAAAAAGGCATGTGTGTGTTCCAAAAACACATTACCCCCAGGGAAGAGGGTAGGACAGAGAGATTCAAGCACTTTTTTTCTGCATAAATAGCACTTTGAAGTGGCCGAAAGAGGCAGGGGAGCCGCTGCATATGCAAGCAGCGCAATGTCAGAGTTGCACTTCAGATTTGGGAAGATGTGCTGTACCCTTGAGGCCTGGGGCTCACTGTATGCATGGGATATCACCTCTCTCCTCTATTAATGTATTTTATTACACACTTCTAAAATGACTGGGTGAAACTCACGAACCCCAGAAATCAAAAGAAAATTTTAAGAAATTATATTTTTATAACAACTAAGCATATTTTCCTCACCTATTCACATTATTGCAATGCAAAAATAATCTCATTACATTAATACAGTAATAGTCCCAACACAATGCTTTCCCCCCAAAATAATAAATAGTACAACTAATAATTAAATTGTGTAGACTTATAATGGTACTTTAAAAATGTAATTAACAATTTAAACTCACTGTGCACTTTATTAGGAACACTGTAGTACTAATAAAGTGCCTGACGTGTCTTCTGCTGTTGTTGCCCATCTGCCTCAAAGTTCAATGTGTTGTGCATTCTGAGATACTATTCTGCTCACTACAATAGTACAGAGTGGTTATCTGAGTTACTGTAGCCTTTCTGTCAACTCGAACCAGCCTGGCAATTCTCTGTTGACCTCTCTCATCAACAAGGCATTGTTGATGAGTCTGCAAAACTGCCGCTCACTGGATTTGTTTTTTTTTGTTTTTGGCACTATTCTGAGCAAACTCTACACACTGTTGAGCTTGAAAATCCCAGCAGATCAGAAAATACAGAAATAGTCAAACCAGGCCATTTGACACTAACAATTATGCCACAGTCTAAATTACTGAGATCACATTTTCCCCCATTCTGATGGTTGATGTAAACATTAACTGAAGCTCCTGCTCAGCGAGTGTATTTATATATTTTGTACATCAAGACACTACAAGGGTAAATGTGAATGTCCAAATACAATGTTACTAATGTACATTTACACACACGCACGCACGCACACACACACGCACACATGTACACACGTTGTGTTTCCATGTTTTATGGGGACTTTCCATAGACATAATGTTTTTTATACTGTACAAACTAAACCCTACCCCTAAACCTAACCTTGACAGAAAACGTTCTACATTTTTTAAATTTTCAAAAAACATAATTTAGTATAATTTATAAGCTGTTTTCCTCATTTATTCTGCTTTTTCACAATCCTTATGGGGACATTTGGTCCCCACAAAGTGATAAATACATGCTCTCACACACACACACACACACACACACACACACACACACACACACACACACACACACACACACACATACACACAAACACACACACACAAAAGTCATAAAACATTTTAAGAAAGTTTAAAATAATGCATCTGAGAGTGCCATGCACTGTAATGATTATTAAGTTGAAGTGCAGAAGTTCTTCAGTATATTTATATTTGTGGATATCAGCCATCAAACTGAGCAAAGGTGCAGTTAAAGGTGCATTAATCCAGGGCAGGCTGTATCACCCTGTGGCAATGGAGAGCAAACTCCATATTTATTTACACCTCAGTGTCACACACACACACACACACACACACACACACACACACACACACACACACACACACACACACACACACACACAAACGCACACAAAGTTTTATTTCACAACCACATGAAAAAGAGCCAAGCAGAAACAATGGCTGGCCAGCCTGAAGTTAATTACCCACATAAGACCAGGGTTGACCTCACTCTGAAACTGCCTTCAGCCAACATAATGTTAACTCACTCTTCCATACAGCACACGCACACATATATATTGTACTTAATGAAACATACACACCTCCACATGCAAATTTAACACACACAAACTCTACACACATTTTGCACATTATCTCACTGCTGCAAACCAACAAATCTAAGTAAATGCAAGTAAATTAGATGTCTGATCTTTGCTTTGGTTTTATGGTTTAATGAACATATTAATTATTTAATCTTGCTTCATCTGTAGACGTTATCCCCAGCTTAAACCTGTTTAGGATGGTTAACTGTAGGGGTTTGCAGCAAAGCCATTATCTGTATTTATATCTGTATCTGTTCATATGACAAAATTATCTGTATCTGTCTCGGGAGAGAACCTGGTGTGTTCGGGTGTAATGGTAAATGGTCTGCACTTATATAGCGCCTTTTTAACTTTAGCGGTATTCAAAGCACTTTACACCGCGTCACATTCACACACCAATGATGGCAGAGCTGCCATGCAAGGCGCTAGCCTGCCATTGGGAGCAACTTGGGGTTCAGTATCCCAAGGACACTTCGGCATGTGGAGTCGTGTGGGCTGGGAATCGAAACACCAACCCTGCGATTAGTGGACTACCACCTGAGCCACAAAATATTCCTTGTATATGCCTTTTCATAAAAATAGCCTAATAATAATCCATCCATCCATCCATCGTCAACCGCTTATCCTGTGTACAGGGTCGCGGGGGGCTGGAGCCTATCCCAGCTAACATTGGGCGAAAGGCGGGGGACACCCTGGACAGGTCGCCAGTCCATCGCAGGGCCACACATAGACAGACATACACTCACACTCACCTCCACATCCACACCTAGGGCAATTTTTTTTTTTTGGAGACACCAATTAACCTAGCCTGCATGTCTTTTGGATGGTGGGAGGAAGCCGGAGTACCCGGAGAGAACCAACGCAGACACGGGGAGAACATGCAAACTCCTGTGAACATGCTGTGAGGCGACAGTGCTAACCGCTGCACCACCGTGCCGCCCATCCTAATAATAATAATAATTATTATTATGCAATTATTATTTTAAAATGTATTATTTTATTCTTTTTTTCTTCTTACCAGATGAAGCTGAATTTGTAGGCTGCATTACTATGGAATATGTTGTGGTTTGAATATTGTGTGTGTGTGCGCATGATGGGGGGGGGTTACATTGTGAAGCATCTACATGTTTCCATAGATCATGGTAGACATATGGGGAGGGGTGTGTTGTACTTGCTTGTTTTGGGGAGGGGGGTTAATAAATGGGCATCCCTGCAGAATAACAAACAAACAGCTTGAACCAGCCTAAATTGTTTTGCTGGTCTATTGGCTGGTTTTAGAGGGGTCTTAGGCAGTTTTCAGCTTGGTCAGGATGGAAGACCATTGTAAAGGGATCAATGGAAAGGAGGAGGTGAGAACCGGCTTTTCAATGTAAATTATATTTTAATTAACAACTTAAAACAAGGACACAAACACATGACGGACATCTCTCTCTCCCGCACGATCCTCTGCAGTCGACCTTTATCCCTCTCGGGAGGCTTGATTAGCCTAATACGGGACCGGGTGTGTACAATCACGACACGACCCCGCCCTCCGCCCTGCCACAACTATTTTAAACCAGCTAAGACTAGCTTAAAACAGTGAAACCACCTATTTAGGGATGTGCCAGAAGCCAAATGCCTTATTCGTAAAGGCCCTCAGGGGGCTGGTTTTTATCAGTTCTAAGTTTCTGTTTTTCACTCAGTGAATGTCTTTGTTAGTTACATGGCTTCAATTTGATTAAAGCTCTCATTTGTTTGTAATGTGCATAGTTTTTTTTTTGTATGTAGAGACAACTTTAAGTAAGTCATTCGTAGGTTGATTTTTAAAGAAAGTAAAAACATTTTGTGTTGCAAGGAAGAGAGAAAGTCCTATGGGTTCAAAACAACAAGAGTAAACGATGACAACATTTTCATTTTTGGGCGAACTATCCTTAAACTTCTGCTCTGTGTTCTGGTCGCAGGCCAATTCCGGCAACACATTCTTGGGAGATATGAAATGAAGTTCATACTACAATACTTCATTGATTGCCTAAGGGAGATCCTGACCATATAAAACCCACTAAATCAAATATGTTAATGATACAAATATTGATATGTATCAATATGAATATCATATGATATTCATGTCTTCACAGATCTCTCAAAAGGCCTGACCATTGATATGACTAATTTGACGTCATTCTAGTGTTTTTTCAACCTTGAACCCATGATTCACCCAGACACATAAACAGACTGATTGCAGTGTTATAGGTTACACACTAGGCCAGATATGCCATTGAACAGGTGGCGTGTTTATCAAGGGTGTGTGTGTAAAATGTTCATGCTGACTCACAGTCTGTGTGTTTGAGCAGCAGAGAGAGCGGCTGGCATCAGAGGTGGTTTATCAGAAAGCTTTCTGTGTGCCTACTGAATTATCCCTGATTCACAAAGCAGACAGGATAGAGACAGAGTTGTAAAAGAGTTGTCTGATAAGCTTTAATCAAAAGCAGACAAATAATCTCTAGAAAAATAACATCTCATGCAGAGGTGGGGGAAAATAATAAATATTTCAAAGTATTATGATATATACCTCACGACACTGTATCAAGATTCTAACACCTAGGATCAATATTTGTAGTTACATTTTTCACATTAATGTTTTAGGGGGGAAAAACAGACTGAGCACCACTCAAAGTGTGTGTACTGCACCTTTGGGTCAACAAATGTTTTTAAATATTTGAAATATAGTATTCAACCAAAATGTTAAATCAGAACGAACTAAGAACTTAGCTCTATAACTAGTTTCGGTAGCACTTTATAATAAGGTTGCATTTGTTAACATTAATAAATGCATTAGGTATCATGAACTAACAATGAACAACGTTGTTAATGTTAGTTAATAAAAATACAATTGTTCATTGTTAGGTCATGTTTGTTCATATGCATTGGGCAGTGGTGGCTCAGTGGTTGAGGCTCAGGGTTACTGACCAGAAGGATGGGGGTTCAAGATGCCACTGTTGGGCCATTGAGCAAGGCCCTTAACCCTATCTGCTCCAGGGGTGCCGTATCATGGCTGACCCTGCACTCTGACTCCAGCTTAGCTGGGATATGTGAAAACTAATAGATTTCACTGTATATATGCAAAAAACTGTGTGTATAATGTGTGACCAAAATAAAGGATTCTATTAAAACTTTTCATGTGTTAGTAAATGTTGTTAACATTAACCCCCGCCAAACACGGAATTTTCCGTGTTTTATGAAAAAACGCTTCCCCGCCAAACACGGAATTTTCCGGGTTTCCGTGTTTTAGGTGTTATACAGTAAGGAAGACCCCTCCGCATGTTTTGAAAGAGTACGCAACTCTTTGATCAAAGAAACAGACTGCGATCGTCTCAAACATGAAGAACTGGAGTATTGAGAAGCTCAAAATATCAGACATAAACATGCCTTTTTATCAGCTTTTTGTCTGAAATGTGGTTTTTTGACAAAACCGACCTCTGTTCAAGTCGCAATAAAAAAAGAACAAATGAAGATAAAATAAAATCGTTTTTTTTGCCTAAAAGCAGAGGCTCAGATCTTTATTGTGATATATAGCATCTTCATATATTCAAGTATTCTGCGGGCCATTAAAATTTAGCGAAAATCGTCAAAAACCCTGGCGGTGGCTGGCAACTTTTTTTTAAAAACGCTGGCGGGGAAAGAGTTAACCAAGATTAATAAATGCTGTACAAGTATTGTTCATTGGCCCAAAATCGTATTTAATACTGTTGTTTTTACTACAAAAACGGTGGTAACTTGATATTAGCCACCACTTTTATAAATAAATAAATGAATTAAATTAAAGTTAAAAAATGTAATAAAATTATTAATGATAATTTGACATTAAAAACAATAACTGTTGAAATTTAGGTATTTTGGCAGAAACTGTGATAACTACGTTAAATATTATAAAGGAACAATTGGGGTAGAACATGATAATGTATCTCTTCAGTGATTGCAGTCCAAGTCATTTAATGATTAAACCACAGCCACCATATATACATGTTCAAATCACTTTAAAATTAAATGCTTCCCTACACATGCAATTCTTTATGATTCCAGACATTGAACTCCAGTTAGTTAGCTACTTCAAACTCAATTTGCTTTTCAACTTATCAGGAAAATTCATCAGACAGTTTTGTGCAGCATAATAATTCGATTTAAACTTAAAATGGGATTGTACAATCCAATTCCTTATCAATCACAACTCCTTTCCAACAAAAGCAGCTAAAGTGTTTGCCAATAGATGTTTCAAAATGATATGCTAGCCATTCTGTCTTTTCTTACATAATAAATGTTGTTTTGGATATGTTTATACCACTCTATTCCTCATTATTTCCAATGGCAAACTACAGAAAATAAAAAAAAAAGACCCCAAAGTGTCTCCATTCCTCTCCTTGTCTCAATGGCTATGTTCTGTATGGAATACTAGCTAATGCCTGATATCATTTAATGAAATAATGTGTGAAAGAGTGTATAATATGGAGCAATTGAGGAAAAAAAAAAATTCAACCAGTAGTATTCTACACTGTTGCTACATGACCTCACCATATTATATGAGTCCAGTTATCTTGGAGATAAATATTGTTAAGTCAATTTTTTTCCAAGTGAAATTGTCTTAAATCTTGACAGTCCAATCAAATAATTAATCAAGAAAGAGATTAGTTGGTAACACTTTATTTTGATGATCCCTAGTAGATATTTAACTGACTATAAGTGACTATTTAATTGGCTATAAATGACTTATCAACTGGCTTGCTTTAGCTAGTAAACAGTGTTTCAACAAACATTCAGTAGACCAGCGGTTCTCAACCTTTTGCAAGCTGGGCCCCCCAAAGCTGGTTCATTGCAGTTGGGGCCCCAGTGCCCCCCGCCCCGCCCCGCCCCATGCTTTATTGTTGTTATTATTATTATTATAATTGGCAGTAGCACCAGACTTCTAATGTGAGCTTGCAGGCATTATTATTATTATTATTATTATTATGAGTAGTAGTAGGCCTATCATCATTACTAGGCTATTGCTAATATAATTATATGAGGTTACATGCTTTATTGTTGTTATTATTATTATTATTATTATTATTATTATTATCATCATCATCATCAGTAGGCCTATTATCATTACTAGGCTATTGCTATAATTGGGAATTGGCACCAGACCTCTGATATTAATTTATGCTTTATTATTGTTATTATTACTAGGCCTAATAGTAGGCATCATCTGCATTTTTTACAGAAGCTTGCTGGTAGGTGATGTTAATGTGAGACCTGAGCCTGCTTTGCCTTGCAAAGATCCTCAATTCTTGGCTCAATGTTTGATAAACTTAGCCTCAAATCATCCTCGATTTGTGCACGATTAGTGTATTTAGTTTTGAGTGCAGTCATTTTTGAGAATCCTGCCTCACACAAATATGTCGACGCGAAAGGAAGGAGAATCTTCAAGGCGACGTCACAGAGTTCAGGGTATTCCTGCATCAATGCTGTCCAGAATGACGAAAGAGGGCAGGAGCTAAAGAGTTCCTTCAGTCTACTGTCACTCTTCAGCTCAATAAGCTGTTCCTGCATATCAATTGATAGCTCGTTTGCTGTGCACACAAACGGATCTCGAACCCATGCAAAAGAGCGATAATCCTCTTTAAAGTACGTTGCAAATTGTTTTCTCATTGCTGACAGGTGCTCAGACGTTGATTGAAATAGGGAGGAGAAATCGTGTGACGAGTGATAAAGTCTGCAAGGCTGGGGAACATGTCGCAGTCCCCTCGACTGATGCGGCCATGCCAGAGGTCTAGTTTTTGTGTGAAGGCATGCACTTTGTCTGCAAGGAGCAAAATATGAGTTTCGCGGCCTTGCAAAGACAGGTTGAGGCCATTCAAGCGGTCAAATATATCGACCAAATAGGACAGAGACGCAAGCCACATAGTGTTATCCAGATGCTTCGCCAGATCTGATTTGATTTCTGTCAAAAACCACTTCACCTCCTCTCACAGCTCATACAACCGCTGTAACACCCGCCCCCTGGAGAGCCAGCGAACTTCAGTGTGCAGAAGCAGCTGTTCGTGCCCTGACCCCATCTCCTGGCAGAGGACCCCAAACAAGCGAGTGTTTAGCGGCCGTGATTTTATGAGATTTATTATTTTCACGGATTGGTTCAGCACGGAGTCAAAGAGAACAGGCATTTTTTTAGCAGCTAGTGCTTCGCGATGGACCATGCAATGTGGACTGTGGTACTGCACCGAGTTTGGCTGCTGCACTATCGCCTATCATTATTCTGCACGTCTTGTGCTGCCGGCAAAATGAGAGTCTCGGCGATTATATGCGGTTTACCCAGTTTACCGATCCTTTTGGCCACTACATACGATGCCTCCAAACACTGTTTAGACACAGTGCTGTGCACTGAAATGGTTGCCTGTTGCTGATGGAGGCCATCAAGCTTTCTTTTCAAATATTCAGCTGGTTTATTTTTAATGCCAGCATGCTTTGTTTCGAGGTGCCTTTTTAATTTGCAGGGCTTCATACTGTCGTTTGCCAGCACCTCGGCACACACGACACACTGAGGTCTCAGATCAGCCGTGACTGTAAACCCAAATTGCAGGTATGCTTCATCGTACCTTCGAAGCTTTTTTGCAGCTGGTGGTGCGTCGGTTGGCTTGTTGGTCCTCACAAGAAATTTCTCCATTTTGGTGTGTTTTCAATAAAGTTTAGGCAATATGTAACTGTGTGTGTGGTGTATGTTGAGAGACGTATCAGGAGCTAATCAGTCGGGACTTAGGCACAATCTTTAATTAAACGAACAAAATAATTATTTTGCAGACAATTCAGATTTTATTTTAATACTTAACGATTGTAGTCCTCGTCAGTGTGTGTGTGTGTGTGTGTGTGTGTGTGTCTTAGTCGTGTGGGTAGTTTTAGCTAAGTGTAGCTACTGCCTAGCATTTAAAAAAAAAGTACTGGCTAGGGCTGAGATTTGATCTTATCTTAAAAAAGAATGTTTGTGGGTTTAGTCTTTAAAAAGACTGTTGGGGTTTTGTAGTAAAGGCCTATGTAAATCGAGATTGATAAGACTAGCGAGAGCTGGCACAAGCGAACTTGGCACGAGACTAGACTAGAGTGAATGGAAAGCTATGTCGTGAGTCAATTTAAATGCAGTGATTTATTTTTGTGTGAGAGTGAGTGAACATTTACATTTATACCCCGCTCTGTAAGCCAGGGCGGGAACGGCGGCGGCCACGCGCATGCGCGATTCATTTGCAGCCTGGTTGCGGAGGGGTGTGTGTCTCCTCTCTGCTCTGACTGCTGCGCGAGGCTACTGAGAGACTGACCGCCTGTGAGTGCTTTTGGACGGGAGAGGGGCTCTCGGCAGCACCCGCTGTTCGTTGAGCACAGTAGGCCTAACTGCAGAGTGATTCGTGCTTTCGAGTCTCCAAACACCACAAAAGTCTCCAAAAACACCAGTAAAAGTCGCTGGATTTGTCGCTTTTGACAAAAAAAAAGCCGCCAGGAGGATGATTTGTTTGTGTTATAATCAGTGCTTGAAGTGGGGGGAAAAGGTGGCGGCACTCTCTTTGCATTGGCAAATCATGACATTTTTATAGTGAAAAACAAAACCTGGAGATATTGCTGTTACAACAATGTATTGTTATTTATTTATTAACAACATAAATGTATTTAAAAATGTTTGTGTGTGTGTGGCTGCGTGCTTGCGATCATTTCACAAAAACTAAAGGAAAGCTTTAACTGTAGCCTATATTCTGACTAGTTTATTATTTTATATATATATATACAACTAAATACGACCTCACATTTTATACGTTTGCAGCCTCTGAAACTTCCGTCCGTCATAAAAAATAATTCGGATGGATCGATTTTCTGCATGTTTCGCATCCGTAGCAAATATTTTAAGGGGTTTTGACAATTGAGAGCCACCAAATGACGAATATGAAAAAATGAATACGACAGTTTCGGAGTCAGTCAGGGTGCAAGGACCTTAAACTTTTGAGGCTTGCGCAGCTTCTCGAGGAGAAATCAAACAAATGAGCGCAGCACACACAAATAAACGAATCGGTTACTAACATAACCTCGGTTCTCTCTAGATGAGGGAACGAGTATTGCATAAGCTAGCTTACGCTACGGGAAAGATTCATCTTTTCTGAGATATTGAAGCCAAAAAGTTATCCTTAATTTTGTATCCATTGTCAACGCAGTGCGGCAGCTGCAGACCTTGAGCGGGCTAGCTAGCGAGCTCATTGGTTGCTCTGCGGCAACTGCTGCAGCCTATAGACGAGCTTGGGCGAACTCGCATCCAATGAGAGGCGTCCGCGCGCTCACTGCATCAAAGCCCGCCAAAAAGGGCGTGACTAGAGTGCATATAAGTGTAGTTCGTAGGCTGGAACCCTGGTTTTCATTGAATGAAGCTGAAAAATCGCCGTGGGCGCGAAGCATCGGCCGGTTACGCAATACTCGCTCCTCATCTAGAGAGAACCGAGGTTACGTTAGTAACCGATTCGTTCTCTTACGAGAGGTTCTCTCAGTATGCGTAAGCTAGCTTACGCTACGGGAACCCTTTGTCAACGCCGTGCGCGCCAAGCATCCACTGCATGAGCCCCAGGGAATTAAGGGGACCCGGGGAGCCTTTGTGATTGGGGAATTAATATTTGGCCGGCAAGAGTGCGGGCCAGTGTGTGTGTAGTACATAAGCACATAGACAGAGCGGCGGTGCCGGTCTGTGTGGACTGTGTCCCATTAATGCAGCTCACCGGGGGAGCTGTAGCGTATTAAACCGCTAGCAGTTTAGCCTGCAGAGCGGGTACTTCCAGATTGTAAAATCTGACAAAGGTGGAGGGGGAAGCCCAGACCGCTGCCACACATATGTCGTGAATGGAAATCCCGCTGGACCATGCCCACGAGGAGGCCATGCCTCTAGTGGAGTGAGCCTCAATGCCTAGCGGGCATGGTAGGTCTTTGACGCCGCACGCGGCAGCAATAGCGCCCACTACCCATCTGGACAGTGTCTGTTTCGAGGCGGCGAGACCTTTGGTGCGCCCTCGAACTAAACAAAAAGCTGCTCGGAGCTTCTGAAAGATGCGGAGCGCGCAGTATACAATCTCAGTGCTCTGACTGGGCAAAGGAGATTGGCGTCGCGTTCGCTATCAGATGCTGGTAGCGCCGACAAGGAAATGATCTGTGCTCTGAAAGGAGTACCGACCACCTTGGGGACGTAGCCGTATCTAGGCTTTAAAATGACCTTGGAGTCACTTGGTCCAAACTCAAGACACGCAGCGCTGACAGATAGCGCGTGAAGGTCTCCCACCCCTTTAACTGACGATAGGGCAGTTAGAAAAAACGGTTTTAAGTGAGAGGTGTTTCACATCCACGGATTGAAGCGGTTCGAAAGGGGGGGCTTTCATAGCTTCGAGAACTATAGAAAGGTCCCAAATAGGAACCGATGGGGGGCGCGGAGGGTTCATCCTTCTAGCTCCCCTGAGGAAGCGGATGACCAGCTCGTTTTTACCCTGTGACTGGCCGTGCAGGGGTTCAGCGAACGCCGCGACGGACGCCACGTACACTTTGAGCGTGGATGGGGATCTGCCCTTATCCAGCAGCTCTTGTAAAAACACGAAGCAGCGGCGACACCCCACATGTCCGTGGGTCCAGGTCTCTGTCGGTGCACCATTTTGAAAACACAGACCATTTTGACGCATAGAGTCTTCTCGTGGAGGGGGCTCTAGCGTGTATGATGGTGTTTATTACTCCTTCTGGCAAAGCGACGGGTAGTCGCTGATCACCCACGCTGTAGCGCCCAGCTCTGGGTGGGGATGCCGGATTGTTCCGCGAGCTTGCGAGAGGAGATCTGCTCTCACTGGGATGGGCCACGGCGCTGTCAGTGACAGCTGCTTAAGCTCCGGGAACCATGTTTGATTCTCCCAGCTGGGCTATGAGGAGCACCGAGTGGCGCTGCTTCCTGATCCTCTGCATTACCTGTGGCAATAGCGAGACGGGAGGGAAGGCGAAAGCGGGCGGTTGGGCCAGTCCTGGGCCAGCTGCCCTCGCTGAGAAAAATATTGGGCAGTGAGAGTTCTCTTCTGACGCAAAGAGGTCTATCTCTGCTCTGCCGAATATGCGCCATAACGCCTGGACTGTGTGAGCGTGCAGGGACCATTCCCCTGGGGAATATTGTCTCTGGACAGTCTGTCTGGGCCGCCATTCAGGTGGCCTGGCACGCGCGTCGCCCTCAGTGAGCACAGGTGGCGCTGGGACCAACTCAGTATGCGCTTAGTCAGATGGAAGAGGTTCCTGGATCTGACACCGCCCTGAGAGTTTAGATAGGATACCACAGACCTGTTGTCCGAGCGACCAGGACGTGGTGACCATGAATGATCGGGAGGAAGCGACGCAGCCGCATCGACCGCTATCATTTCCAGAAAATTTATGTGAAGGAGCTTTTCCTGAACTGACCATAGGCCAAAAACCGGAGAGCCCTCGCGAGACCGCGCCCAACCCATGTTGGACGCCGCCTGTCGTGATGACTTTTCGGCGAGATACAGCTCCCATCATCACTCCCCGCTGATACCACTTGGCCACTGTCCAGGGCTGCAGAGCTGAAATACAGGTCTGAGTCACTCTGATTGGCTGGCGGCCTGTGGCCCAAGCCCGGCGAGACGCTGGGTGTTTAGCCAATGCTGAAGTGGGCGCATGCGCAGTAAACCCAGTTGAAGTACTGCTGCGGCTGAGGCCATGTAGCCTAGCACTCTCTGAAACTTCTTCAGAGGTGTGAGGCTGTTCATTTGAAATGAAGCGGCTAGTCGCTGCACACGGCGCAGCTGTGTAGATAAGCGAGCCGTCATTGCCACTGAGTCTAGTTCTATTCCAAGGAAGGAAATTGTCTGACTGGGCTGTAGTGAGCTCTTGGTCCAATTGACTGCAAGGCCCAAACTGTTCAGATGACTGAGGAGAACTGTCCTGTGAGACAGAAGCTCCGTATGTGATTGTGCCAAAATCAGCCAATCGTCCAAATAGTTCAGAATTTGCAAACCCTGACTTCGCGAGGGGTGCGAGCGCCAGCGTCCATGCACTTCGTGAAAGTACGGGTGCTAAGGACAGGCCGAACGGAAGGACGGTGTATTGATAAACCTGGCCGCTGAAGGCGAATCTCAAGAATGGCCTGTGACGGGATTTATCTGAATCTGAAAATATGCATATTTCAGATCGAGAGAAATAAACCAGTCCCCTGGCGCACATCGCCGAGGAGTTTGCTGGTTGTAAGCATTTTGAACGGTCTTTTGCAAGCGCTTTGTTCAAAACCCTGAGATCTAATATTGGTCTGAGGTCGCCGTCTTTCTTGGGGACAAGAAAATAACGGCTGTAAAACCCCGACTCACTCAGGGAGGCGGCACTCTCTATGTCCCTTTTGCACAGAAGGTTTGCTATTTCTGAACGAAGCATGCACGCTGCTTCCGTGTTCACAGTAGTTTCGAGCCGCGCTCTGAAGCGAGGAGGACGGCGATCGAACTGTAGAAAATAGCCCTGTTTTATTGTGCTTAACACCCATTCGGATATCCCTGGAATATCTTCCCACGCTTTGAAGCGTAATGTTAGAGGGTGAGTGGCCAAATCGCTCTGATTGCCGCACACAGCCGCTGAACAGAATGTGTGAGCCGCTTACTGTGCTTATGCTGGACTGCTCGCAGACAGCATGGACAGGCTGTTCTGTGAGTGACTTCCGATTGAGGTGAATGGGGAAAGAGTCACGCCTGTTAAGTGATACGCAAGCATAGTCACGGGCACGGGACTTACATACAGAGAAGTGTTTGCTGGCCGTGTGACAGAGCGGGCAGAGAATGGGCGCCGCGACGTATTCGTGAGCGCATTTATTGACTCTAACACTCGAGTGGTTCGTGAACCGCTTTTGAGTGTGCTCTGATGGGGACACGGAAAGTGTAATGCTTGTGTGTAGAGGTGAACACTAGATCGTGCAGGCAAGCGGGTAATATCACCGGCTTGTTAGCTGCTGAATCCACCACTGCAGTAGCCTGAGAGAAGGGGACTGACAAGGGGCGTACGGGACTTACATACAGCTGGCCGTGTGACAGAGCGGGCAGAGGAGGGCAGCGCGACGGGCTCGTGGGCGCGTTATTAACTCTAACACTCGAGCGGGTCATAACCGCTTATGTGAGTGTGCTCTGATAGGGACACGGGATGTGTAATGCTTGTGTGTAGGGGTGAGCACTGGATTGTGGGCACATTTTCTACACATAAGGCATGTTTACTCTTTACAAGATTTCTTTGGGTTGCCGTGAAAACGGCGTTTGAGTGCAGGCAAACGGGTAGTATCACCGGCTTGTTGGCTGCTGAATCCACCACTGCAGTAGCCTGAGAGAAGGGGACTGACAGGGGCTAAGCTTTGACGGTGGTCCGGCCGTGGCGGGACTGAGCCGTCGCTTTCTCAACAACGCTAGGAGGACTTCGGTTGCTCAGGTTTCAGTACAATCTAGGCCGAGGCCCGCAGGGGCGGCTGTCTGAGCCCGATCGAGGGCGGCCGCCCTGTCGACGCTGAGAAGTCTGGCTTGTTGAGCTGGGCGCTGTGAAGAGGCTCGTGCAGGAGGCTGGTCACGTGGCAGCCTGCAGAGGAGCTAAGCGACGAGGCAGAAAGAGATTCAGATCTGAAACAGCCTCTGTCTGTAAGACGGCCATGGAATGCAGAGCAGATGCGGCTTGGCCGGGCGGCGGTATAGGCGCCGCCAACACAGGCGGAAGTAGTTCTGCAGGCCTTAGACGGGAGCACCAGCTTAGACCGCCATCTCGCGGAGGGCGGGCAAAGGTGCGGTGTGGAGTCTGTTGGGAGCCTGTTCAGGGGCGGTGACCACTCGAGCCCGAGGCGGTCGACGGCCTGTGTGAGGAGGCGCGCTAGTTCCCCTCGACTCGGGCGCTGGTCCTGCTGGATTCCTGGGCCGAGGAGGAGGCGTGTGAGCCTGACCACTCCTCGCTGTCCGAAGCAATGATGGAACAGCCCTTATCCTCCGCTTCATCCGAGATGGCAGCAGAGCAGCCGCCGGCGGCAACTGCGCTGGCCCCGAGTGGGCGGGAGGGTGAAGGCGATGCTCGAGGGAGGGGCTCCGGCGAGGCAATCGCTTCTACCACTGGTTCCGCAGCCTTTGAGAGCGGCGCTTTTACTGCGCGGCTGAATGGAAGGCGGCGCTGCGGCTTCGGTCCTGAGCGCTCGAGTCGAGCCCGCAGGGTCGACATCGAAGCTCCTCGCAGAGATCGCGATCCGCCTTCAGCGAGGGCGAGCTCTGCATGCCCCAGTCCCAGGCAGAGAGCGCAGATGACGTGGCGGTCTCCGGTGCTGAGAGGGGCGCAGCATGAGGCGCAAGTGGAGCGAGACATCTTTAAAAAGACACTCGTACTCTTTTGTGAAGTTCATAAGAACTAGCTTGCTTTTAAAAGGATACGTCGCCGGATGGCGTAGCTCGCAGGACGGCTGAAGGTGGCGAAGACGGCCGGCTTCTTCGAGCGCTGTCCACGCTTGCTTGATGCCCCTCAAACGGCGACGCTGCTTCCAGTTCAGAGATGCGAAGAGCTTCGCTGAAGAGATGAAAATCAGGGTTCCAGCCTACGAACTACGCTTATATGCACTCTAGTCACGCCCATTTTGGCGGGCTTTGTTGCAGTGAGCGCCGGACGCCTCTCATTGGATCGCGAGTTCGCCCAAGCTCGTCTATAGGCTGCAGCAGTTGCCGCAGAGCAACCTATGAGCTCGCTAGCTAGCTCGCTCAAGGTCTGCAGCTGCCGCACTGCGTTGACAATGGATACAAAAATTAAGGATAATTTTTTGGCTTCAATATCTCAGAAAAGATGAATCTTTCCCGTAGCGTAAGCTAGCTTACGCAATACGAGAGAACCTCTCGTAAGAGAACCACTGCAGTAGACTATCAATTAGCTGTATAACAGCAGCAAAATAACAGCTTATCGACTGACTTGCTATAGCTAGTAAACTGTGTTTCAACAAACATTCAGTACACTTTCAGTAGCCTGTATATAGATCATTATTAATGACCTTTTATTTAACTGATGTCCTCAACAATAATGTAAGTAGATCATTAATAGAGGTCTAGATACAAGCTACTGAAAGTCTACTGAATATTTGTTGAAACATTGTTTACAAGCTATAGCAAGCCAGTTGATAAGTCACTTATAGTCAGTTAAATATCGTCTTCAGCCAATCAAAATAGTGTTAACGATTAGTTAATAATTAAATTATTGCATACATGCACAATTGATCAAATTAAAATTGTGATATGTCATCGTGTGAAGATTAAACCACAAAAGGCTGAGAATTATGGTCTGAAAGCATAGGCGTATATTTAGGTAGGGAAGGTAGAGACGTGTCCCTACCAACTTTCAGAAAATCGGAAATGTCCCGACTAACATTTGGGCAATTTTAACACATATAAATACTTTAACTGTATAGTGTTTTTATTAAAATTTTAATGACTATCAAAGTTTCTTAGTGTAATTATTCATATGTAAATTATTGTCCTACCGCTTCTGCAGCTACACATAAAAGGCAACACGTGGCATCTGTACATTTTCTCAGAGCTGTTCGTGTTGTTCCAATCACTGTCTGTTGTGATTATATAAATACACAGGCAGATTTCAATCCACCCATTGAAATTAATAAATTTAAACAAGCATACTCTTCATGTACAAATGTTTCTAGTCTATGTCTTTTTCAGGAAAACACCTTTTAAACACCCTCCATAAGTGAATGACTGCCAGGTAAAGGTTTGGATTTTTCTTTTTAAATATCAACGTTTTGTAAATCATCCTCCTTCCATCCTCCCTACCATCTTTCAAACAAAACCTACACCCTTGTCTGTATGGGCTGTGTTCTTCAACAGTAATTCCTTGTAAAAGTAATTTTTCTGTTTTTATTTGATTAAAATTCTTTGAATTAATTTGATTAAATCGTTGGAATTCAGAAAAAATTAAAAGGGAAAAAAGGAATTTGGGAAAGAATAAAATGGAATTTGAATATAAAAATAAAAACACATTTCTGAATACTATATACTGCCAAAATAATACAAGTAGTATGGTAGTTTGCCATTCTGAACACAGCCTCTCTCCTGCTCTATCTCACTCTCCCTCGCAAATGGTGAATCTGTTTGGAGGCAGACGGTTGCCATGGTGCAGTTGCCATGCGGCTGGTGTCTGACTCAGACAGGCCCACACACTGTCAGTAGGAGGACAAGAGGTGAATCATTATGCTGGACGTGTATGAGTGTGTGTGTGACAGGGGGATCATGCTGTTTACAGCTCCATCTGTACAATATTCACTGTTTGAAATAATTTTTTTCATACATCTATTGTATATTGCCCAGTTGTGTAAATAGGCCTATCGATCCACTGTCAGTGTCAGCTCCAAAGATTTGGCATGCCTATTGGTGGATTTTGGCACCAAAATTATTTACTGGCACCATTCTATTTCTGTCCATTTATACTGACAAAGCTGTAAAGATTTAAGGACTATGCATCTGTGTGCACTTCCTCAGTTAATTGAGGATGGACTTCAAAGACTTTTAGTCATTAATCTTACAGTTCATACAAAATCACTTTGTTTAACCTTGTGCGGCCCAGCATCCACATGTATGGACATTGTATTTTGGCTTTGCTATACATAACACATTTAATTTCACCAACTGATCTCAGTTCAGTAGACTCTGTGCTGTCCGTAAAGTGTTAAACTTTTGATGCACAGAGTCATGTGACAAAATAACATGGCGGTGGTTGCAGAGGAGTATGTGTTTGGCTCAAATGCCAAAACATTTTATTACAAAATTATATCTGGTAAGAAACCGAATTAAGTTTTTACATTGAAACCTGTTTGAGTCAAACTGATTCATGCTCAGTTTCAGTTTTAATATTCTATATTTACTGTGAATTATCACATGGGTTCAATGGGTTCATCCAAATACTGGAAAATGCTGCTTTCAGAGGCTTTATATGGAGTTAGGATGAAAATAAGGTGCATTTCAAACTGTTCTGAGACCATTGCAGCAAACTAGAGGTTAAGTCATTCACTAAATAGGAAGCAAGGGAGCAAGAGAGCATCTTATAGCTCTCTATGCAGCAACGTACTGCAGTTTCTGGCTGCAGATGATGTTTGGACCACTCAACATGTTTAGCAGACATGAGACAATCCTAATCAGTACATAGATTCAGAATTTATCATGTATAATTTTATTTTAACATAGTCAGCAGTGATTGGATGATGCTGGCCAATACTTTGAATCAGAATTATTTATGTTAATTGCCGATATAATGTCAAAAACATGAATAACCAACAATTCTGGAAACATAATAAACAATCTGATATTAAAAAATATAATATAATTTGGTATTATTTAAATATGTGGACATACATTTTTAGGAAAAAATGTTTTTTGCATGTTTCTTAGGGGCTACTAGTTACAAATCAAAAAAGGGAATTGAAAAGGCATAAAGCAGTCATGCAGGGGTCTCAGGAGGTTAAACATTGGCCACCAACATTTACTCAGTTTACTAATTCAACCATTGTCTTGTACTGGCATTATATTCAAGATGTTTAGTCAGAGGGGAACTAGCCCCTGCGGTGAGCCTGGTTTCCCCAAGGTTATTTTTCTCCATTAAACAAGATCTTATGGAGTTTTATGTTCCTTGCCACTGTTGCCTTTGGCTTGCTCACTGGGTGTCTAAATACATATAATATTATTTTAAGGCATAATCTACAATCACATTTTTCATCAAACTGCACAATGATGACTTGAAGACATTACAAACATTGCAGCTTAATTTTGTCACGGTGAAAATGATGAATCCAACGGCAGAGATGACAGAAATAACTCTCGTTAAAGCACAGAGAACTGGATAAAGTAACTTAAAGAGAAGGGCAGACTCCTGTCACGATGAGTAAGCAGATCAGGACTCCCTTGGGGCAGACTAGGTGAACAGGAGAAGAGGTCTCAGTCAGGGAGAGAGAACCGAACAGGTTCACATGCAGCAGCAACAGCAGGGCACGGAAAATACTATGAAGCAAGACTGATGCAGAAAAACAGGACAAGACAGGGTAAGCACCGAATTGTACAGACATGAAGGTCGCAGAAGACGTAACGTGTGACATGAAACAATAATCCGACAAAGAATCAACCAAAACAGACACCAGATAAAGGGTGCTCACTTAAGGGAAAAGTAGAAACAGGTGTCAAAGCAAATCAGCGAGCGCTGATTGCGATGACTAACAGGTGCGGGTAGAGAGAGAAGCCTGCAGAACGAAGCAGAAGAGAGAAAGAGTGTGTGTGTGTGGGTGTGTCTGCGTGCGTGTGCAAGTGTGTGCATGCGAGTGTGTGAGAGACTCAAAAGGGAAGAAAAACCTGACTCATGACAGTACCCTCTCTCAACGAGCTTCTAGGCGTCGAGGAAGGGCCTGGCGGACCGGTAGAAGTCATCAATCAGCGAGCGGTCCAGGATGTCCCGGGCTGGAATCCACCGTCTCTCCTCAGGACCATACCCCACCCAGTCCACCAAAAACTGGTGACCACGCCCCCGAGGACGAACGTCGAGGAGCCTGCGGACTCTGTAGATAGAGGCCCCCTCGTCAATGAGAGGAGGGGGAAGAGAGGGGCGGGCGGGCGCACGAATAACGGGTTTAATGCGAGAGACATGAAAGACTAAAACTGGACTAATGACCCTTACAATGGTAAAGGGCCCAATAAAACGGGGCATGAGCTTACGAGACATCTCTTGAATTGGTAAATTGCGGGTGGATAACCACACCTTCTGACCGCAGACATATCTGGGAGGTCTAACTCTGCGGCGATTGGCGGCTCGACGTGTACGTTCCCTAGTCTGACATAAGGCAGATCTCACCCTCCTCCAAGTACGTCTACACCTCTGAATGAAAGCTTCGACTGACGGAACAGAGGCCTGAGGCTCCTGCGAAGAGAAAACAGGCGGTTGCTAACCGAGGCAACCCTCAAATGGAGATAACCCAGTGGCGGACGATGGAAGAGAATTATGGGCATATTCGGCCCAGGGTAACTGATCGCACCATGACACAGGATTCTGAGAGGTGAGACTACGCAACATGTGACCAAGAATCTGATTGGTCCTTTCGGCTTGCCCATTGGTCTGTGGATGGAATCCCGACGACAGACTGGGGGAAGCCCCTATCTGGCGACAGAATTCCCTCCAGAACTGAGAGGTGAATTGAGGGCCTCTGTCAGACACAACGTCCGAAGGAAGACCATGGATCTTGAATACGTGAGCCACCATAATCTGGGCGGTCTCCTGAGCCGACGGTAACTTAGGGAGCGGAATAAAATGCGCAGCCTTGGAGAAACGGTCCACGACGGTGAGGATGACCGTATTACCAGCCGAAAGGGGAAGCCCGGTAACAAAATCCAACGCGATATGAGACCAGGGACGCAAAGGAATGGGAAGAGGTCTGAGAAGACCCGCCGGAGGATTGTTGCTAGACTTGGTCTGAGCGCAGATAGAACAAGCAGCAACAAAACGCTGAATATCGCGCTCACGAGTGGGCCACCAAAATCTCTGACAGATAACGGCTAGCGTTCCTCTTACCCCGGGGTGCGCGACTAATTTAGAAGAATGCCCCCAGCGGAGGACCGTCGAACGAACGGCCTCGGGTACATACAGAGTTCCCTCAGGGGCGCGGGGTGGTCTCGTAGTGTGCGAAAGAGCACGCCTAACCGCTTGTTCCACTCCCCAGATGGCTGCCCCGACCACACAGCGCTGAGGTAAAACCATCTCATTGGTCGAGGCACCCTCTGACGAGTCGAACTGTCGAGAAAGAGCGTCTGGTTTGAGGTTCTTGGAACCGGGTCTAAAGGAAATAGAAAAGTCAAAGCGATCAAAAAAATAATGCCCAACGGGCCTGACGAGCGTTAAGACGTCTAGCAGAGCGAATATACTCCAGATTGCGATGATCCGTCTAGACAATGAATGGTACACTGGCTCCTTCAAGCCAGTGTCGCCACTCACCAAGCGCCAGACGGATCGCCAGGAGTTCTCGGTTACCAACGTCGTAGTCGCGCTCCGCAGGCGAAAGACGGTGGGAGTAAAACACGCACGGATGAACCTTGTCATCCTGGGAAGAGCGTTGCGACAAGACGGCTCCTACCCCAATGTCGGAGGCATCGACCTCAACGATAAACTGACGTTCAGGATCAGGAGTGATCAGGATGGGCGCGGAGGTAAAGAGCCTCTTTAGACGGTCAAACGCATCCTGAGCCCCCTCTGACCACGCAAACTTGGTCTTGGACGAGGTGAGAGCGGTAAGGGGAGCGGCAACCTGGCTAAAGCTTCGAATAAAGCGCCGGTAAAAATTAGCAAACCCCAGAAATCGTTGGAGGGAGACTCGAGAGTCAGGGACAACCCAATCGAGAACTGCTCAAACCTTGTCAGGGTCCATACTAATCCCCTCTGCCGAAACAACCGAACCGAGAAAAGTAACCAATCGGGCGTGAAACGCGCATTTCTCAGCCTTAACAAAAAGGCGATTCTCTAACAAACGCTGCAGGACACGGCAAACGTGTTGAACGTGTACCTGGAGAGATGGTGAGAAAATTAAAATGTCATCCAAGTAAACGAAAACAAAAACGTTAAGCATGTCTCTCAAGACATCGTTTACTAAGGCTTGAAAAACAGCGGGAGCGTTGACCAGACCGAAAGGTATAACCCGATATTCAAAGTGCCCGACAGGAGTGTTGAACGCGGTCTTCCACTCGTCTCCCTCCTTGATACGCACCAAATGGTAAGCGTTGCGCAAGTCTAACTTAGTAAATATCTTGGCGTCCTGTAGGATCTCAAAAGCGGATGACATAAGAGGCAAGGGATAACGGTTCTTGACTGTTATGTCGTTCAGCCCTCGATAGTCAATACAAGGACGCAAAGACCCATCCTTCTTCTTTACAAAGAAAAACCCGGCACCGGCGGGAGACGAAGAAGGAACAATGATCCCCGTGTCGAGGGACTCAGTGAGATACTTCTCCAGAGCCTCCCGTTCGGGTGCCGAAAGAGAGTACAGTCTACCGCGAGGAGGCATGGTGTCAGGTAGGAGTTCAATAGAGCAGTCGTACGGACGGTGAGGTGGTAAAGAAACCGCCCGGGAACGACTGAAAACCACCCGCAGATCATGGTACTCCTCCGGGACTCCAGACAAATCCTCAGGCTCTTCCTGAAACACAGAAACAGAAGACACAGGGGAGAACGCAGATACCAGACAATTAACATGACAAGATAAATTCCATGAATGAATAGACCCCTTAACCCAGTCAATGAGGGGATTATGTAGAAAAAGCCAGGGATGTCCCAAAACAAAGGGGGTAAAGGGAGACTGAAAAACATAAAAAGAAATTGTCTCTTGATGATTGCCGGAAACAGTGAGACTAACCGGACTGGTGACACGACGGACTGAAGTGAGTTCTCTGCCATCCAGGGCAAAGACAGAGGCAGTCTCAGTCAAATTGACCAAGGGAATCTTGTGTTCACGAGCCCACTTCTCATCGATAAAATTGCCCTCAGCACCAGAGTCGATGAGAGCAAGACCAGTAGCAGAGAACCCAGCCCGACGGATAACAGCGGAGATCGTAGTTCGAGACCTGGGTGATGAGGAAATGACAGAAGCGCTCACCAGTACTCCTCCGTCTACTGGCGAGCCCTGGCTTTTAAACTGCAGGATGAAACAAAGTGACCAGCCGTACCACAGTAGAGACAGAGCCGGTTCATTATTCGCCACTGCCGTTCCTCCGAGGAGATGCGCACGCTCCCAACCTGCATGGGCTCAACATCAGGCTGGTTCTGAACGGGAGCAGTAGCCGAAGAAAAACTATCACCTGATGTGGAAAAGGGAGAATGAACTCGTCGCCTCTGCTCGAAGCACTTGTCCAGGCGAATGGCCAGATCGATGAGCTGATCGAGCTGAGTTGGCGACCCCCGTGCGTAAATCTCCTCCTTAAGGTCTAAATTCAACCCTTCAAGGAAGCGAGCAATTAGTGCAGGCTCATTCCACTCACAAGTAGCTGCTAGTGTACGGAACTCGATAGCGAAGTCGGCCACAGATCTTCTGCCCTGACGTAGAACAACAAGAAGACGTGAAGCTTCACTGCCGAAGACGGATCTATCGAAGACCTTAATCATCTCATCTTTAAAAGACCCGTACTTGCTACAGCATGCAGATTGTGCCTCCCAGACAGACCGACGTTCCCCACTCGCGTGCACGTCCCGTGAGGAGAGAGAGAACATATGCAACGCGAGCCCGATCCTCCGCATACGTCTGAGGCTGAAGAGAAAAAACAATCTCACATTGAATGAGAAAGGCTCTGCACTCAGTAGGCTCACCAGCATAACAGGATGGATTGTTGATTCTCGGCTCTGGGGGCAGCTGTCGGTGGTGAGATAAGGAGGATTCCTGGTGAAGTAAACGAGCAGACAAATCAGACACTTGAGCTGTAAGACTCCTCACGGCCTGAAGAGCGGCGGCCAACTCCTCCTCGTGTCTGCTGAGCATAGTTCCCTGGATCTGGACCTCCGCCCGGACGGGCATCTCCTCTGCTGGATCCATGTGTGGTCGGATTATTCTGTCACGGTGAAAATGATGAATCCAAAGGCAGAGATGACAGAAATAACAGTCTTTAATGAAGTACTAACAAACAAAGGCAGTCTCTCGTTAAAGCACAGAGAACTGGATAAAGTAACTTAAAGAGAAGGGCAGACTCCTGTCACGATGAGTAAGCAGATCAGGACTCCCTTGGGGCAGACTAGGTGAACAGGAGAAGAGGTCTCAGTCAGGGAGAGAGAACCGAACAGGTTCACATGCAGCAGCAACAGCAGGGCACGGAAAATACTACGAAGCAAGACTGATGCAGAAAAACAGGACAAGACAGGGTAAGCACCGAATTGTACAGACATGAAGGTCGCAGAAGACGTAACGTGTGACATGCAACAATAATCCGACAAAGAATCAACCAAAACAGACACCAGATAAAGGGTGCTCACTTAAGGGAAAAGTAGAAACAGGTGTGAAAGCAAATCAGCGCGAGCGCTGATTGCGATGACTAACAGGTGCGGGTAGAGAGAGAAGCCTGCAGAACGAAGCAGAAGAGAGAAAGAGTGTGTGTGTGGGTGTGTCTGCGTGCGTGTGCGTGCGAGTGTGTGAGAGACTCAAAAAGGGAAGAAAAACCTGACTCATGACAAATTTTCTATTACAGCATCATTTTCTGTAAAGCTGCTTTAAAACGATGTGTGCTGTGAAAAGCACTATTCAAATAAAAATGACTTGACTTTTACTGTTAAGTTTTTATGGTAAAGTGATATAGTGCTCAACCTGTTAATTATAATTGTTTATGAAGTTAAGAGCGGTAAATTTTACAGTTTTAATTATTTTAACACTAGACAATATTATACTGAACAAATACATTTATACGAATAATAAATCAAGTAGATTTTACATTAAATTTGATATAACTGAGGTGAAATAATGAGGTAAACAGCAGCAATAAACTACGTAAATATTCTGCTTAAAGAAGAAAAATTCCCTTTAAGGCTGCACAGGGGCTCAAGTGAATCAGTGAATAATTTATGTGTACTAGTTCATTTACATTAACCGTCCAAACAAAGGGCTGAGCTGTAACGAATACATGTAATTTAGAATACATCTGTATTCAGAATACAAAAATGAAGTAAATGTATTCCTCCCCCTTTATGTTTTCAAGCACCTGTATTCAGAATCGTTACTTTACAAAATGTTGTAGAATACTTTTAGAATAATTTTCTCATAATGACCACAAAATAAGGCAGAAAGAAATAAAATACTTGTCAATCAAGTGAGAAACGTAATTGTTTTTCTGAACAGATTTTCTGAAAAGCGCAGAGGCAGTGTTCCCAGGGTTTCATGCCAAATTGGGCTCATTTGAAAAAACAATCGTGAGTTAAAATTTTAGCATTGCGGGTTTTGGTTTTTATGATAATTTAAAAATGGATCGCGGTCACCAAAAGGTTTGATGGTAGAAACTAGATGAAAGTCCAACCTCTTGGTCGTGTATAATGATTCCAAGATTGAATTTCTAGCAACCACCCGGTATGTTGTTATCTTAGTCAGCTGTGCACCAGAATCAATACAAACACATTTTTTCAGAAATATTACATTCGAGAGCATAATGCATTGTTTCCTGTGGTTGTATTTTCTGTGTAAATATTTTTTTTAACATCATACGAAGTGATTCACAAAAAAATCTAAAATTGACAATTAAAATCAAAGCTAGTAAAAGAATTTAAAAATATAAAAGTGTCAGTAATTAAAGAATTTAGATACAAAGAAAAAATACAAAGAATAAATTGGCCCTAATATGGAAGCCCTTATGTTGCATGTTTGATTTCTGCAATGGCATCCAATTATCATCTTGAAAATATGGTTAACTTGCATTTCGCATCCAATTTTGTATATAAATCTTTGTCAGTCCAATCAAATAATGGATTAAGAAGAAGATTAAAATACAAAAAATAGTTAAACACATTAAAAATGTCATTCTGAACATTCACAAACAACCTGCTTAGTAGCTACAGTGTCACAGCAAGGGGCATTTGGGTCTTGGAGGTACAGGCAGAATTTTTCTTGCTGGAAAGTGTATGAAATATTATAGCTGACCACAAACTGTCTTCTGCCTTCCATAAACAAAAGCATCAGTGTCCAACTTGACATTTAAATTGAAGAAGAATAAGTACTCACTTGTTAGTAAGTAACAAGTAGTAGTAACTCACTAACACTAGAACACATACTTACATGTTCTAAATTGCTCAGGCAGAGTCTCTTTAAATGGTTTCCCCGTCATGCCAGTAATTGGACTGAAGAGTAAACTGTCCATAGAAGAAGTCATTTTACGCTAATATCGAAACAAAACAGCATGTAAATTCAAACATGCATAGCTATAAATGGCTACATTCGCATACAGTACTTGCGTAGAGTATGTATCGGGCCTAACATTGGAATAAATTGACTGTCCAAAACCTCTCTATAGCATGCTGAAATGTCAGAGGAGAGACCATCTGTCCAGCCTGTTTATTTCAATACTCCTTCATGCTGTAACACTGAGTCAGTCTAACGTAGGATGGAAAGAACGGAACAGATGAGTGTCACTACCAAACCAATCGTAACTCACTGTGGAGGTGCACTTGTAGGGTCTATGCGTAAAACTAATGACTCATGAGTAAAACATCTGAGAGAGATCATCTGTGGTTACTAATACATGTGTAAATCTGCACTGACATACTACATAAAGGCGCCTATTTTGGAAAATCATCAGCTGTTGCTTAGGATTTTGGGACCATTGCTTGGGTGGGACCTCTGGGTCATGGAGTATTATATAAAAGTGTTCCAAATTCTTTCTCTGGCTATGGATTTGTCCAAGAATGATTTCATGTGCTTGGAATAACTAGTGGATTGAATCATGCTCTCACTCACTAAAGCTAAAGGTGCTGTAAGCATTTAAATTTTGTTTACGGAATGACATGTAAAAAATGTCCTTATTCGGGTAAAGTTAAAGAAAAAAAATGTGTATTTAGGTTGAAAGAGAAATGCATCTGTAGCCAACATAAGATTGAAAGAGGATGTACAGTAAGGTTGATTAATCTTCTTTTCTTTAGGCGCTCTGTGGTGGACAGTGTTGGCTTTTAACATTAGCAGTTACCGTAAGTTATGAAACCAGTACTAGCCAGACATGGACCAGACATAACAAGGTCTGGCTGAGTGAAACTATTTACATTCTTGTCCCAGAAACAGGATGTACTGGTATTTACATCTCTCCCTCTGCTGTGTCTGTTTTGACAGAAATTCAAATGAAAGGCTTTGTTGACTTTAATTTCATCTACTTATAAACTGTTTAACATAAGTACCACATATGTAGTGTGTAATTCCAACATACATGGCTTTAAAATGCCAGACACATATAATGATAACTAGGCGCTGTAAGCTTAACTCTTATGGAAATGTATGTAAAATTGTGACTAAACTGTAAGAAGATTCATTCATGCATTCATTTTCTCTCACTATAAATATGTCTATAAAGTTTATTCCCAAAGTAAAAAAATAAAGTCATTTTTCTGTTCATTCTTTGAATGTGTGTGAGTGTTATTTCATCTCAACCATCCTCTCTGATATGAATTAGATGTGTATCCTAACATGAGAGCCTCAGATATGGTTGTACCTTTAGTTAGTGGTGCTTGCAAAGCATCACTATTGTAATCTCACATACTTATTTTTATTTTTATACTTTTTATTATTCTATCTCCGTACAAAACTTCGGCACCTAACTCGTCCCGCACCGTTTGGCGTGAGACCCACGAATGAGGTGTCAAATCGAACGGCCTATTGAGGACACGTGTGCTATGACTTTTATAAGCGATCGGGGTACGGTAATTGCCCCAGGGGCAAAAAAGCGGCCGAAAAATCCCATAGACTTAACATTGCGACAAACTTTGACGCGTCACAGCTCCGAGCGAGGATTTCGCAGAAACGTGTGATTTGCCACATTTGAAGAGGCTGGCAGGCTCTGTAAGAGCATACCTCAAAATGGGGTAAAAGTTGCACCCCTGGGGGCAGGAGCTGCCCAAAAATGCCCCAATTGACTTACAATGGTGTAGGACGGCCCATGAAATGAAATGGCATTGGGATTTGTATTCAACATAGCTCTGGATCACAGTGTCATAGAGACAATGGGGCGGGCTCATTTTACTCAGACGACCAATCAGTATCTCAGGATCATTTTGAATCTATCAAGCCACGCCCTAGCAACAATTTAGAGCACCTTAGCAACAAGTCCCATACACTTCTAATGAAAGACATCAAAGGGATATCTCCGGATAGAAGTTTCATAGAAACACAAGGGTGGTCTCGTTTCACTCGGGGCAGCAAACAGCCAATCATGAATCACCTCAACACTTCCTAGCCCCTCCCTAGCAACCATTGTCGAAAGCACCTTAGCAACCAAAATCCATAGAGGATATCTTCCATACTGAATGTCACAGAGGCATGGGAGTTGGTTTATATCATTCATACTGACAAGCAGCCGTTGGAGATTAATGATTGGCAGCTGCCAAGCCACTCCCTAGCAACTAAACAGAGTACCCTAGCAACCCTTTAGCAGTAACTATATCTCTGCACCAGAAAATCAGAGAAACTTCTGGGTTGATTTATTTCAATCAGGATGGCAAGGACACTTCATTAGTATCACTAAGGTAACTGCCTAGCAACCAGATGGGGTTACCCTAGCAACCGAGTAACAAATCACATATCTCTGCATCAGAACAACGTAGAGACTTCGGGTTGACTTATTTCAATCAGGATGGCAAGGACACTTGATTACTATCACTATGATTACTGCCTAGCAACCAGATGGGGTTACCCTAGCAACCGAGTAACAAATCACATATCTCTGCACCAGAAAATAGTACTGACTTCCGGGTTGATTTATTTCACTCAGGATGGCAAGGACACTTCATTACTATCACTATGGTAACTGCCTAGCAACCAGATGGGGTTACCCTAGCAACCGAGTAACAAATCACATATCTCTGCATCAGAAAACGTAGAGACTTCCGGGTTGACTTATTTCAATCAGGATGGCAAGGACACTTGATTACTATCACTATGATTACTGCCTAGCAACCAGATGGGGTTACCCTAGCAACCGAGTAACAAATCACATATCTCTGCACCACAAAATAGTACTGACTTCCGGGTTGATTTATTTCACTCAGGATGGCAAGGACACTTGATTACTATCACTATGGTAACTGCCTAGCAACCACATGGGGTTACCCTAGCAACCGAGAAACACATCACATATCTCGGCACCAGAAAAGAGTACAGACTTCCAGGTTGATTTATTTCAACCAGGATGGCAAGGACACTTCATTAGTATCAATATGGTAACTGCCTAGCAACCACATGGGGTTACCCTAGCAACCGAGTAACAAATCACATATCTCTGCATCAGAAAAACGTACATACTTCTGGGTTGACTTATTTCAATCAGGATGGCAAGGACACTTGATTACTATCACTATGGTAACTGCCTAGCAACCAGATGGGGTTACCCTAGCAACCGAGTAACAAATCACATATCTCTGCACCAGAAAATAGTACTGACTTCCGGGTTGATTTATTTCACTCAGGATCGCAAGGACACTTGATTACTATCACTATGGTAACTGCCTAGCAACCAGATGGGGTTACCCTAGCAACCGAGAAACAAATCACAGATCTCGGCACCAGAAAAGAGTACAGACTTCCGGGTTGATTTATTTCAACCAGGATGGCAAGGACACTTCATTAGTATCAATATGGTAACTGCCTAGCAACCAGATGGGGTTACCCTAGCAACCAATTAACAAATCACATATCTCTGCATCAGAAAAACGTAGAGACTTCTGGGTTGGTTTATTTCACTCAGGATGGCAAGGACACTTCATAAGTATCACTATGCTAACTTCCTAGCAACAAGGAGGGGTTACCCTAGCAACCAAATAACAAATCACATATCTCTGGATCAGAACATCGTACAGACTTCCTGGTTGACTGATTTTACTCTGGATAGCAAGGAGACTTGATAAGTATCACTATGGTAACTGCCTAGCAACCACATGGGGTTACCCTAGCAACCGAGTAACAAATCACATATCTCTGCACCAGAAAATAGTACAGACTTCCGGGTTGACTTATTTCAATAAGGATGGCAAGGAGACTTCATTACTATCACTATGGTAACTGCCTAGCAACCAGATGGGTTTACCCTAGCAACCGAGTAACAAATCACATATCTCTGCATCAGAAAAACGTAGAGACTTCTGGGTAGATTTATTTATGACCATAATTTTTGTTCTTTTCAAGCATGCTATTTCACGAGTTTTGCCACGGCAAGCACCACTCACATTTTCTTCAGGAAATGTACCTATCTAGTTGTACTGCATATTCTCTTTTAATATGGTACTTACAAGGAAGCTGACATGCTGTGCGATGTGACAAGCTTCATTCAATCTAAAACTATTTTTAAAAACATTTAGCTAATTATTTTATAATTATACATGCAGCTTTTATGGCCTCATATTAATTGAGAGACTACATGGAATATTTATACTTTCGCAAATTCATTTGCCATACCCCATGACCATTTAAAATGAACTTTAACATAAAATCATGATGTCCATGGATACATCAACTATTCATATAACATTTCAAAGCTGATGATTTGAAGGGGGATTTCATCTAAAAGTGTAAAATTGAGGCCTTTTGGCATTATCAAAACATTCCAAAACAATAACGCAGACTCGACCAATAGTTTGAGTTTGGGGCGAGACTGTAAGTTTGTACAACAAATGGAAGACGAGAGGAGTTTTTTAGAATCTGTTTGAAAACAGTGATCATTTTTGCAAATCCATTTGTTGATGCTATTGGCACAGAAATTACACACTTCACCTTTAATTCTCAGTTCTCTCCCTATCCTCCCAATATTCTCACTCCACTGCTCTCTCTTTCCAAACTTTCCTCATTCGGCTCACTTTCCCCCTTGCTCTATACCCTTCTCCTTCCTCTATGCATGTCCCGTCCTTTCCGTTCCATCATCCAGCGTCTTCCCATAGCTCCAGTAATATTAATCCATGGTGACGTCCATGATTAACAGGAGGCCCAGATGCCTATGAGCTGCACTTGAGCTGTTGAGCTCTTCATTGGGCTCCAGCCTCTCCTCCATCTGCCCCCCTTAAAACACATCCGGCCACAGGACACAAATAACTACATGCAGCTCTCAGTAATGATACATAGTGGACCAAAAACTGGAATTACAGCATGGGGGGAAATTGTGCTCTCTGTTCTGCTGCTGGGTCTGTCTCTCCGAGTGAGGATTATCTCAGAAATCAGAGTCAGAGAGAAGGGAAGAGAGGCAAAAAATAGTTACATCTCTTTATCAACCCTCAACATTTCTCTTTTTAGATACAGTATATCTTGGCATGCAGTGGAGATTTTGTTCACGAAACAACATTCACATCATTGTCAGAAATCACCCATATAGAAATCTGATATATGGCCATATATGAACATAGTTGATACACGTATATTTGAACATATATGTACGTATTCAAATTCCATTTGTATTAAGTAAAATATATGTTACTCATATGTATTTAGAGTTTTTAAATATGTATTGCTTACATGTACAAATACATATGTATGAACATTTATTTTATGTGTTTTGCATATGTATATTGCTGTATATCAGATTTCTGTATGGGAATCTTTTTTTGACACACCGAGGGGTGAATTCACTAAACTGCGCCACTTTAGTCAGGACCATAGTAATACTGAATTTATACTTTATTGATTGTACACAATTTAAGCATCTGTTGGTGTTGGCAGTATGGTTCTGCCCTGGACAAACTCCCGGCCCATCCATGCAGCCATTTCTGCTTAAAATATTACAACACTGTATTACAACCATTTTTTTAAACATTCTTACAGTGCAAAATTGTACAATACTTCATTGCATAATATATTAAATGAACACTTAATAAAACTTCAAATACTGTATATCAAGTAATAAATCAAGAACAAGGCGCAATAACACATTGAAGACAGGAATTACAACTGGCAATCAGTTGTATTCTAAGAGCACAGAACAAGACAGATGTGGACAAAATCTAAAAGGCAAAGCTGCTATGCAAGAGGTGGAGTCCGTTGGCAATCAAAACACTTTCGTGTGCTTTCTGCCTGTCAATCATTTTCCATGTTCTTATAGTGTATTAGTTGAATTGGAACATTCAGGTTTAATGCCATATTCAGATTCATAACAGTTTTCAGCAAAGGGCGCTATTTTGCTACAGATGTGTTTGACAACAGTGAAAAGACACACTGCTCTACTGTTCGGTGATGTTTTGGAAAGAGGGGGCTAAATGTCTAATTCAGCTCAGTCTCCAGAATAGCTAAAATCGCATCCAGCACCTATACATACTTGTCATTCCTTTCCGTGCAAACACACCTCCTTCCTATGTAAATTAGCCTTATTGTAGATTCACAAAAATGCTTACCGCGATTTATATTGCACTAATAACACCTGATGAAAGCAGGCTGTATTATAATTTGGACCCATTTAATATTAAAGTGTCTTACATACATATTGTGACATTGTACTTACATTTAATGTACCTGCTTTTAATTGCACCTGTAGTTTTACTGTTAACCTTACCATTAACACTAGACCTAAACCTAACCCTACCACAATCCTTACCATAACTCTAACACCTTACCCTACCCCTACCCCTTCTCCTAAACCTACCCATACCTCAACTTTAGTAGCAGCAAATGTGATTTTTTTTTAAAGAATTTTACAGAAAAATATTGTATTTAGGGTTTAAAATTAACTTAGTTAAAAGATGATTCAGTGATTTGACCTGCAGGTTAAAATGCGATGCACCTCATCATTTATTTCTGCCGCATCACCTTTGCCTATTGATGGACTGCACTCTTGAAATGGAATACACAGACTATCATTTAATTGCCAACAAAAGCCTTCATCAGCCAACTAACAAAGGACTGTAGCAGCATCTATGTGAGCTTCTGCATTTAATCCAGGATGGACTTCAAAGATATTAGTCATTAATCTTACAGTTCATGAAAAAACAATACCCCCACAGTGATCCTGGTTTCTCCCAAGGTTATTTTTCTCCATTCCCAAAATCTTAAGGAGTTTTGAGTTCCTTGCCACAGTCCCCTTCAGCTTGCTCACGGGGGTTATAAATACAATTATTTAATTTCTATACACATTTTGATGTGTATAGAAAGATATTTTTGATCTTATTTTGAAAGATATACTTTATTTTTGTCACTAAATAGAACATAATAATTTACGTTTAGTCATTCCAGAGATGGAATTGGTGAAATCATAAAGACTCTGCCCCCACTTCCTGTAGGAAAAACAATTATCTGAAAATAAATGACTGTAGGGTAGGCTTCTATTTATATGGCATTTGTGGTAATGTTGGCTGATGAGTCCTTTTGGTCCAGTATTCTTCTTGTCCCTCCAGTGATTACATAAAGTGCTGACCTTGGCTGTGTTATCTTTATTACATTTACAGTATGAAATAATAATCAACAGGGCTGTGACCTGTTTATTGACAGTTAATTACTTCACAATTTCACATTATTAAATCCATAAGTGAAATTAAGTTTTGTAACAGATTTGTCTTGCTGTATATATCTACTCCAGCATGAGTCTCAACTTGAGCTCTGATGTATTTAAAATTACCCCTTAGTAAATATTTATATATAGGAGGCATAACAACATTTACAAGTTATTAATAGCTAACTCCAATCAAAAGTCTGCTATTACTTATTGATTAGGTAAACAATATTGTGTATTAGTTAACGGTAGTGATAAATAAATAAATGCTAATCATTAGTCCTGCATTAGTTCTTGTTTAGTTTAGAATTAATTATGAAACAGTATAGTTATTTAGTGGTTCTCCAGGAGTTATGAAAAATAGTTATTATTATTTAGCTAATAGTGGACTACTGCATTCATCTGTATGCTATTACTTACTAATTCTTCACAGTTTCTTATTAGTTAATGGTAGTAACTTTAAAGTTGATGTTGTGCTACTCAGTTGTTCCTGTGTAGTTACCCATTAATGAAGGAACAGAATTCACAAGTGTTACCAGCTGTTTCTGGGGCCATTTTTATCTCCTTCTCCGGGGTATGTCCTTTTAGGGTATATAGGGACTGTGGGAGGTGCTGCAGCCTGTTATAGTATGATAAAATCACTTACTTACCATTTCTGTGTCCAATTGTATAACTTTGTTGCCATGAAGATGTAATGCTGTAAACCCTAAAACAACCATAAAAATGATGATTTAACAATATTACAGCTCAAGTGATACACTTGACATATGTTTTAGTGTAAACGTTTTAACAGAAGAATTAATATAAGTGCTTTTACATAATTACAAGCTTCACATTTCTGGAAATCAACATTATGCTACAAATGCTGTCGACTGAGCTTAAATTTGAACCTGGAATATTCCTTAAATTCCTGTCCAGTGTGTTTCCCTGCCTTCACCTGAGACAGCTGGGATAGGCTCCAGCACTACCTGCCACCCTATAGGACAAACAGCTTTAGAAGATGGATGGATGGATGAATGGATATTCCTTTAATTTGTTAAGAAATACAATTCTGTAACTTAAGCAATCAAATATACAAGTAGCTGTAAATAAGTCACAACTAGAATACACCTAAAGTAATTTATTGGTCCCAATGTTCGATTTTACAGCTATATATTGTCTACCATCACTTGTACAAGTTTTATTGTAATTGGGAGTGTTGTGTGTGTTCATTTTATTTACTTAAACAGTACTGTATACTAGCTATACATTTAAAGGTACTGTAAGCAATTGTTTTCTTGGAAAGTTTTGCAAAAAATATTTCTACTCCCTGAAATATATTAATGAAATACAGTAAGTGTCTAGACATAACTCACCGGTCTCTGTGACAGCACTAGACTCTGTAAACAGCAAACAAAAAATGTGTATGCAATCTGCAGACAATGACACTTTATGCCTGTCAATCATTTTGCACGTTCTCATAGTATTGTAGTTGCAGCGAATTATTGAGGCATAATGCATTTTAATGCATAATGTTGTTCATAACAGTTGTCAGTTGAGGGCTCTATTTTACTACTGTTGTTTTTAACAACCATTTCTGCTCTCAATAAAACTCATTTTGGTATCATTCAAGTTCGGTTTTAAGTACCTTTAACAACACTCGCCTCTGAGACAGATCTGGTCACTACGGTGTCTGAAGAGGTGCCTAAATCCATAATGAGATTTTAGACCTAGAAGTGAATATCATGCAATGTATCAAGTGTTAAATAACAAACAACATATGAATTAACAACCAGTCCATTTTTGCCCCTAAATATACATGAGGCATTTTTTTGTCAGATTCAGTGGCATTTATGCTCTAGTTAATTTCCAACCCTGATTCACATTTAACGTTTGTCAGTAAAGGCCAGAGTGTTGCTAATTCACTCAGTTTGACAACTTTTGCCACAAATGTACATCAAATGATTAGGTTTCATACACAACATACTCAATTTCCACCACTGTGCTCTCTCACAAATCCGATCGCACAATGTGTTTTTGTTGAAGGATTGTTACAAGAGCTCAGTTGCAATTTTGGTCCATGGAAACCTGAAGACAGTATTTAAACAGGCCTTAATGTGTGAGAATGTTGGTTTTCAGGGAGCTGCCTGTGTTTTAATGGCGGTTTTTGTGCCATGTCTGGCAGCAATTGGAGTTCTCAAGTGGAGTTTAACCAGCCTTGTGTCACAGCGGATAGGTTTTCGGGGTGGGTGGGGGAAGGATGGAGGTGTACTAACCCTGTTTCCTCTGAGAACAGAGACGCCCTCTGTTTCAAAAGCATCTGGACAAAATCAAACTAGGCCATACGGGCAGAAAACGAGAGATTGGGGAAATAAATGGTATAAGAGACTGCAACAGAGAGAGTGAAAGAGGGCCTGCACTTCCTTACAAATGGCTACATGTGCCATGGGCATATGTAGGTAAAGCAAAGTTCAACAGGAAATTTAATTATAAGGGGCTGAAATCATTGCTCCATGGTCGAACATGGCTGTTTGTTCTGTGGAGGTATTAAAAGGCATGGCAGAACACTTTTTTTGGACAGGCACTGAGAAATGTCAGTCTGACATGTTAGCTTTAATCTGAGGCAGACGTAGATTGCTTTCTTTAACGATTTCCCAAACATGGTCTCACAGAACAGATTAATTGCACTTATGTTTTGGCGCAGTGTAGTATATTATTAAGGAATGGAGACATTTTCCCACAGTCCTTGAGTCTTGTATATTTCCAGCCTATACAGTTAACACATGACAGCTACATCTGAGAGGCCTATCATTACAAGAAGCACAACTTCCATGTTCAGTATCTCTAAGTGTCAACGTTGTTGGATTCTCAAGGAAGTTGTTTACAATTACAGCTGTCAAGTTCCTTTGAAATTAGAATGTCACAATCAGCCTTCTGTTTGTCTGCTGCTGTTGTCATGGAGACCAAGATTTGACAAAGTTTCTCATTCATGGGGAGGTTCCCTGAGTACATCATGTCTAAAATATGAACATCACCAGGCAGTTCAATAAATCTGCATATTATAGGCCTACTTTATGTGAAACATTACTGTACTTACCAATGGTACATACTGTACGTGTAATTATGTTGTGCCTCCAGACAAGTGTGGGGTAATAACAGGCACTTTCGTATGCCATACGTACATGGTAACTTAAACAAAACATTACCGTACATACCAAAGTACATACTTGGTAAATATGTTGTACCTACAGACAAATGTGGTGTGACAATATGTACTTGTATAAAGTGTACCTACATGGTAACTTATATGAAACTTTACTGTCCGTCTCAATGCTACACTCATGGTAAATATGTAGCACTTACAGACAAGTGTAAGATAAAACAGGTACTTACTTATAGTGTATGTACATGCTTACGAATGACAAACATAACTGTACTTACCAATAGTTTAAACATTTTAGAAACGAATATGAACCTAATATGAAACACAGCAGTAACTATATAGTACTTCTTAGGGTTAGTACTTAGTCATTTTAAGCAAGGCCTTCTTCACATGACAACTGGTAAAGTCATGTGCAAATATGAGTCTGGTAGCTTCTGCATATGTCCAAAATAAGAACTGTCAACACACACATAATTATTATGTATGTCATCAAAAACCACTTCATGAATTGCTAGAAATTGCAAGGATGTAAGGAGCTAATATCATGGTACATGCCAATCAGTTAAGGGAATCAGTGTTCCATTATAGATTGTTAGATAAGGTGAACTGCATTGGTACTTGCAAGTAAGTACTCAATAACTATCTACATCCAAGCAAAATGATACGCAACAATTGTCTGAAGGTACAGCGTATTTACCATGAATGTACAACTGGTAAGCTGTACAATAATGTTTTTATAAGTTACCATGTACGTATGGCATAAGTAAGTGCCTATTATTACCCCACACTTGTCTGGAGGTACAACATTATTACCATGTATGTACCATTGATAAAAAAGTAATGTTTCACATTTACAAACACATTTGGTAAGTACCTCTTGTAACTACACATTTGTCTGTAGGTACAACATATTTACCAATACAGTATGTACCAGGAAAGTACACATACTATAAAATAAAGTGCTACCTCTTTGTTTTACAGATATATATATATATATATATATATATATATATATATATATATATATATACAGGGTTGGGAGGGTTACTTTTGAAATGTATTCCACTACAGATTACAGAATACATGCTGTAAAATGTAATTTGTAACATACTCTGTTAGATTAATCAAGGTCAGTAACATAATTTAAATACTTTGGATTATTTCTTCAGCACTGGCAGATTTTTTTTCACTTGTTTTGACTATAAAAACTCTGCCAGTACAGTAAGACAAAATACACATTAAAAATACATTCTCTGAAAAACCTAAATATCTTATGCAGTGTTGTTTCTAAAACAAGATCAATCTAATTTATCTAGTTTTAAGGATATTTTTATATTTCTACAGGAAAACAATACAAAAAGTATTATCAAGAATATGATTTTTGCACTAATATCAAAGGTCTTACCAGAAAAAAAATAATAATGATCTAACGTGAATTTTCTTGATAAAAAAATATGATTGTGCCTGGTAACATGTGTGTCCTGTCTGCTCATATGAATGTAAAAAATCATAATAAAGTGTTTCACTGCTGTTCAAATGCACTTTGGATCGCATCATTTATATGTATAAATGCTTTCCATCTGAAAGGACTAAATATTAAATTAAACAAATGACAATAAAATGCAAAGTAATCTCTTCAGTAATCAAAATACTTTTTGAATGTAACTGTATTCTAAATATCAATGATTTTAATTGTAACTGTAGTGGAATAGTTACTTATATTTTGTATTTTAAATACGTATTCCCGTTAATTGTATTTTGTTACTCCCCAACCCTCCACTTGTGGCGCAGAAGTGACAAACTTAAGCTTTAATAAAAAATTTTTAAAAAAGCAAAAAATCCTATTTCTAACACTTCAGAAATGTAGTGTGCAGTATTTCTCTTCAGGAAGACATTAGTTATTCAGAGAATACAAGGGATTGTCCTCTCCTTGAAATGAATTTGTGAGCCCCTCTTTCATCCCTTGTCCCGAATACTGAATAAAAACTGAGGCACATCTGCCTAATCAGCAGAAATCAGGCCGCATTAACCCACAGCTGCTGCACACTGAATGCAGAAGAGACCAGACTACCTCTAATTTAAATCAAAGCAAAGTAAGACGCTTTTGTCTTTTGAATGTCTTTCAACCCTCAGGCTGGCTCTCTTTAATCTGATAACTTGATCAAGACCTGCCTCTCACTTTAATGGAAGTCTTGGATCATCACCCAGGGCACCCTGGGATTTGTAGTCAGCACTCTTTTAACATCACCTTTGAAAGGTGCTGTTGTCCCCAGACTTCCTCAGCACGGTAATAGGATGAGGTTAATGAATGGCAAAGTGAATTAGTCCCAGTGGATCCAGGATCCCAATTGGGTTTCTTCTCTTATTTCCTTATTTTCACACACACCTTCTCTTTTGTGCTACTCGACTAAGCAGTAGATTGAGACACATTGTGGTCCCAGAGAGGCTGATTACGCAAGCTGTAACCCAGGAGACTGCTCAATCCTCAGCCAGGAAACCAGAATGGGAGAAGTGACAGGAAGAGGAGAAGGGGGCTGCTGGCTAATTAATTACATGTGAGCTTGTGGGAATATGAAGCCTAAATGCAAGTCATTTCCCTAGATAAGAGTGTGTCTGTGTGTGTATATACATGTGTGTGTAAATAACAGACAGGTCCCTCTGAAGAGATGGAGTTAACAGCTTGGGCCCAGGGCTCCGTGCAGACCACTGGCAGCAGGGGTTCTGCAGCAAAATTAAGCTATATAAGATGCCAGATGTACCATAGGCTGTTTCATGTTTAACCTTATTCTTGCATCAATTATCTAGTATTTAAGGGAACAGAATTGCATTCCATATCAAATCTATATGGGATGAAGTTAGTCTCATATTTTATCGTGTTTACATACTAAATAACAAACTATATAAAGACAATAAGCCAACTTTCGGTCAGTTTCTTGAGGATTTCTAGAGCACTAAGCAATTTTTTATAGCCAATGTTAATTTCATATTTCTATTTTCAAACTTTTATATTCAAAACATGAATATCTTAATATTATTTATGAATTTGCAATTCATGTGTAAATTAATTTATGCCTGCTCTGAGCAGCACTAAATAGACTGTGTAAATACCCCTAAATGCCACTTCAGATGCAGCTTCTGTGCCACTTTTGCAGTGTAAAGATAGCTTATGTGTTATAATTTGCCTAGGTAAATGATATGAAAATACAATTTATTTATTGTTTACAACAAATGCAATTAAGTTGTATTTCAGTGAGCCAAAATCAAAGTAACTGCATCTTAAATGCATTTAAATTCAGTCAAGCTGCTAACAAACTTTTCACACACAAAGAGTTGAAAACATAGACAGTGAGTAGCATTTTTTTTTATCACTTGCTACCAATTGCTTCCTTAAATCTCAAATGGCATAAGTGATATAAAGACATGGAGACATGGAGCATGTCCTTTATTTTCTTAAAAGAAACCGAGAAAGTCCCATATTTTGCTCAACTGAAGTTGGCAACACAACTTGTAACGCATCTTTATCATTCCCCAACATCTTCTGTCACTAGTTGAAAAAAGCACACATTGAAATGTTACATAAAAAGCCTGAGTACTCTGATTAAATTGTCTTCAGTTTATTAGATACATTTCACTCCATCATGCCAACTTTGGAAAGCAAATGGAGGTGTTCCATCTCTCTTATTACAGAGAATTGCACAAAGATAGGGAGTCCTTGGCACACAGTATAACTGAATACATACCTGCTCACACACCCACAAACAAATAAACTATATGCAGACTGCCATACCAGTCCTTGGCACACAGTTCTAATACATACAAGCCTGAAGGCTTGTCGCTCTTCTTGTTGTGGTTGTCTTGCATCTGTGAGCGTGCTTTGAAGAGAGTTAACAATCTTCAGATTCTCACACACCTATCCTTTGAAAAGCTCTACTGTGTGTGTATGCCAGTGTTTGTCTAAGTTTGTGTGCTGTGCAGGTGTCTGTACAGGTGTCTCATTGGTGGCACGTTTTTTTTTTTAAACGAGAAAGTGATTTTAGGTAATATTTAGGTAACATTAAAGAAAGTGATTTTAGGTAATATTTAGGTAACATTAAAGAAAGTGATTTTAGGTAATATTCATATTACCTGACCGATATCACTGAGATATCACACCTGTCTCTGTGACAGCCATAGGCTCTGTAAACATCAAAGAAATGAATTAGGTGGGCCATGCTTTTTAGACTGTTTACACCTGGTATTATGGTTAATTTTGTGTGGACAGGCGAGACACATCACTGTTTACACCTTATTAACTGAACTTTGGGTGTGTGTGCCTCACATCTATGACACTGCATTTTGATATCAGGCATACTAAAGACGTTCTGTGAAGTTCTTATGCATGTACTGTATATACTTCTTTAACATTTTCCAATTGGATGGTTATTTGCATTCAAAAATGCATGCAACTGGCAAAGCTTTAAACTTGTTTTAGTGCAGTGGTTGATTGACAGGTGAGCAGTGGCGGGCCACACATTTTAATTTCTAGGACTTCAGTGTGAATCATGCCATTAAGAAAACACAGTTTCACAATGAATAAGACACTCTATGCCTTTGGGCATAAAAGATTATGTCTCAGCTAACTAATAATACCAACTGCCATTTTAAAAACACGTCCACGCACTAAAGTCAAAACCTGAAAAGACACTTAATGCTCAAGCAAGCCTAATTTTAACTGCAGCATGACTGTTTTGTGAAATGAATGTCTTCCGAACAGACATTCAAAAATCATAATTTTTCATATGAATCTACCAAGGAGGTCTATAATACCTGGAAAAATCTATCTAATAATATTTGGGATTTAAATGTTGCTTGCAATAAATTGCGTTTCTTCAGGGTACACAGTTATGCTGCGTTCCATTCAAATTGGATGTGGGATATTCCTACTTGTTATCTCAGACCATAAATGCATTCCATTCCCCGATATTCGGAAGATGACGTTTAAGAAAACAAAACTGCAATGCTCCCATTAGCTTAGCAGGGGTTTGACTCTCATTAGAGATGTCTCCTAGCAACCCTACTGATAAACAATGCTGTAGTGATAGCATTTGTGCTTCAGGTGTGCAATTATCAAAAGAGATTATAATGATTATACACCTGTTTCTGCAGGCATTTGTTAAACAAGCTTTATTATAATGTATTGTGTAAACAAACAAATCGGTTACCTTACGTAACCTCGGTTCTCTCTAGAAGAGGGAACGAGTATTGCATAAGCTAGCTTACGCTACGGGAAAGATTCATCTTTTCTGAGATATTGAAGCCAAAAAATTATCCTTAATTTTGTATCCATTGTCAACGCAGTGCAGCAACTGCAAACCTTGAGTGGGCTAGCTAGCGAGCTCATAGGTTGCTCTGCGGCAACTGCTGCAGCCTATAGATCTAACTTGAGTGAACTTAGCGCCCAATGACAGGTGCCCGCGCGTCACTCCATCAAAGCCCGCCAAAATGGCCGTGGCTAGAGTGCATATAAGCGTAAGTTCAGTAGGCTGGAACCCTGGTTTTCATTGAATGAAGCTTAAAATCGCCGCGGCGCTGAAGCACGGCCGGCTACGCAATACTGCTCCTCTTCTAGAGAGAACCGAGGTTACGTAAGGTAACCGATTCGTTCTCTTACGAGAGGTTCTCTCAGATATGCGTAAGCTAGCTTACGCTCACGGAACCCATTGTCAACGCCGTGCGCACCAAGCATCCACTGCATGAGCCCCGGGGGTGGGGGGACCCGGGGGAGCCCTTGTGAGTGGGGGAATAATATTTGGCCGGCAAGAGTGTGGGCCAGTGTGTGTGTAATACATAAGCACATAGTGGGAAGGAAAAGACAGAGCGGCGGTGCTGGTCTGTGTGGAATGTGTCCCATCAGTGCAGCTCACCAGGGGAGCTGTAGCATATTAAACCGCTAGTAGTTTCGCCTGCAGGGCGGGCACTTCCAGATTGTAAAATCTGACAAAGGTGGAGGGGGAAGCCCAGCCCGCTGCCACACATATGTCGTGAATGGAAATCCCGCTGGACCATGCCCACGAGGAGGCCATGCCTCTAGTGGAGTGAGCCCTAATGCCTAACGGGCATGGTAGGTCTTTTGACGCGTACGCGGCAGCAATAGCGTCCACTATCCATCTAGACAGTGTCTGTTTCGAGGCGGCGAAACCCTTGGTGCGCCCTCCGAACGAAACGAAAAGCTGCTCACAGCGTCTGAAAGAGGCGGAGCGCGCAGTATACAGTCTCAGTGCTCTGACTGGGCAAAGGAGATTGGCGTCGCGTTCGCTATGAAGAAAGCAGCCGTCGAGTCTGTTGGGAGCCTGCTCAGAGGGCGGTGACCACTCGAGCCCGAGGCGGTCGACGGCCTGTGTGAGGAGGCGCGTTAGCTCTTCCTCGACTCCGGCGCGGGTCCTGCTGGATTCCTGGGCCAAGGAGGAGGCTTGGAGCCTGACCACTCCTCACTGTCCGAAGCCATGATGGAACAGCAGCCCTTATCCTCCGCCTCGTCATCCGAGATGGCAACAGTGCGGCCGCCGGCGGCAACTGCGCGTCCCGGGAGGGCGGGGAGGGTGAAAGCGAGGCTCGAGGGAGAGGCTCCGGCGAGGTAGTCGCTTCTAACACCGGCTCCGCAGCCTTTGGGAGCGGCGCTTCTTTCTGCGCGGCGAACGAAAGCGCGGGCGGCTTCGGTTTTGAGTGCTTCGAGTCCAGCCCGCAGGGTCGACATCGGAAGGTCCTCGCAGAGGTCGCATCCGCCGCCAGCGAGGGCGCAGCTCTGCATGTTCCAATCCCAGGCAGAGAGCGCAGATGAGGTGGCGGTCTCCGGCGCTGAGAGGGGCGCCGCATGAGGCGCAGGTGGTGCGAGGCATCTTAAAAAGACGCCGTTGCTCTTTTTGTGAAGTTCGCTGAGGAACTTGCTTGCTCTAAAAAGGATACGTCGCCGGATGGCGTAGCTCGCAGGATGGCTGAAAGTGGCGAAGACGGCCGGCTTCTTCGAGCGCTGTCCAAGCTTGCTAGATGCCCCTCGAACAGCGACGCGGCTTCTGCAGTGCAGAGATGCGAAGAGCTTCGCTGAATAGATGAAAATCAGGGTTCCAGCCTATGAATTTACGCTTATATGCAATCTAGCCAAGCCCATTTTGGCGGGCTTTGATGCAGTGACGGCGCGGGCGCCTGTCATTGGACGCAAGTTCACTCAAGTTCGTCTATAGGCTGCAGCAGTTGCCGCAGAGCAACCTGTGAGCTCGCTAGCTAGCCCGCTCAAGGTATGCAGTTGCTGCACTGCGTTGACAATGGATACAAAATTAAGGATAATTTTTTGGCTTCAATATCTCAGAAAAGATTAATCTTTCCCGTAGCGTAAGCTAGCTTACGCAATACGAGAGAACCTCTCGTAAGAGAACTAATTTATCGATATTACTTAACAAAGTAAATGTTTATTACCTACTTAGTATATCTGTGTTGTAACACTGTATTTGTGTTGACATGTTTGTGTGACATCATGCCCCTACATCTCAGTTGAGAATTTCTGCACAAGCCAACAAGTTGTAATTCTGACTTAAAGATGTATTCCATTGCACTTTTCCCAGTAGAAAGTTGGAAAATCTGACTTTCTGAGTTCAATGGAACAGCGGCACTTCTTTTCAAAACTTGATCCGACACGGAACACACAAGCAGTTTTCACTTAGAAAACTCATGATGTTGCTATAAAAATGCAAAAAGCACTTACAATTTGCTTGATGTGAAAATTAACTATCCTTTCCTGTTTAATTAATTAAGCAATCACACGGTGATGCGGAGCGTCTCGTGTTTGTAAATCCATAAGGATATCTTTCTCAATGGCAATACCAGCAGTGATATCAGCCAACTCGTCAGACAGATATCGCACTCTTCGCTTTCAAATTAAATTTATTTTAAAGCTTGATTGCTACACTCAAGGCCAGCTAGAAGGCCTTGACTGGGACATATCCTAAAGATCACACCCACCAAGAACAAATAAATCAATCTGATTGTCTGATGAATCTGACAATCTGACTTTAGTTGCCCATTCATTTGCACTGTTGAGGGATTCTGTGGAAATTCTGAAGGCCTGAGGGGGTGGAGCTCAAACTCACGAGCTGCTTCGAGATTGCGATTTGTGAAAGAGTTGTCACACTTTGCTTGTAAGCATCAAGTTATAAATTCTGACTGGATAAACTTTTATTTTTCTGTAATTGTTGGTAGATTAATTAAGAGTGGAAAGAGATTTAAAATACACAGGCAAAAAGGTGATTGAGTTAGAAAGGATGAAAAAAATATTTATTTGGCATGTTAGGCCAGCAAAGAAGGCTTTGCTGACCCTAAGAAATCGCCACTGCAGGTGAGTAGGCGGTGCTTCGCTGCTGTTCGAATGCATTTGAACGGATTAGCGTTTACATTATGAGCCTGATGTGGTCACATGTTTTTTTGACTTCATTCGACTACCAACGAATGTGGTTGAATTGGACAAATCTCAAAATATTTTGGACCCCTCTTAGACCTATCTCTAGCATCATCCCATTTTAAATGAATGTAAACGGGGCCTTAGACTATCATGGAACAAGTCAATCAGAAGTGATATTAGCGATTGATCTGTTGCTTTCAAAAACATTATTGTGACAGAATTCACAGATACTTTAAAATGGCTGTCAATTAAAAAATAGGCTTTTGAATTCCAGATGACGTGGTAACGACATCTACCAGCAGGGCTAACTGGACCATGCTAACCAGCCAAACTATAAATTGAATTAATTAGTGCCCCTTTAAAGTTTCCATACACCTTTCCATAATCTACAAACAGGGCAGCTTCTCCCTATATGCAAACTGCACAAAAAGTTTTAGGTAGGACCAACACTATCAACACATATAAGAGTCAGACATTTTTGGACACGCTCATTTAAATTCTGAACAAAATTCAGATTTCAACATCAAAATGTTCCTCTTTGAAGTTACCAAACATCATTGCAATTGTATGGGATAGTGAAAGTGAATAAAACAACCAGCAATATAAGGACAAAAATATTGTTATACATATTTCACATCTCTATTTTTTTCTCTATTATGGCAGCTTCCAAAATTTGTGTTTTCTTATTATTTGATCTGTCAGAGGCAAAGCAAAAGTCTTTGATTCTAGCAGTAAATCTTACCCCTCTTTAATTGCAGCCACCAGTTCTCTTCTTTAGTCAGTTTGCTTCCTTTTCTCTGATGTGTCTGTAGCTTCTGGCAGTTATGTTCTGCCATGTGCATGTTGTTTACTGCAGTGAACAATTCTAGTCTAAAATAGTGGCCCACTCTCCCTATCTTTCGTTCTCTTCTGGCTCTGGTTCACATGAGGGACTGTTCTACTTCTAAGCAGATGGAAAGAACCAAAAAGAGAGATGGCAAGAAGGATCAATTTTCAGCTCTTCTCTACTCCCTCTGCACTATAATTCTCTATGATAAGATAGACAGAGCCCATTCCAAATGGCTGCCATTTCTCAGGGCAGAGTATGCTTCAGGAGTCACTAACTAGAGCCAGATCAGTAGATCTAGCCACCCTTTGATGTGTGACAGATTCAAACACTCCTCTGTCTATATGGAGACTGGACTTAAGGGGACAGGCTTAACAGAATGCCAAACTGTACCCCAACAAACACACACACACACACACACACACACACACACACACACACACACACACACACATGTTGGTGCAGCTATCCTTTTGAGGAATCACCATAGACAAAATTATTTTTATACTGTATGAACTATAGATTCTATCCCCAAACCCTAGCCCTCACAAAAAACGTTCTGCATTTTTACAGTTTCAAAAACACATTGTTTAGTATGTTTAAGCGATTTGAATTTTGGGGACACTAGAAATGTCCTCAAAAACCACATTTATAGCATAATATCCTCGATTTGAATTTTGGGGACACTAGAAATGTCCTCATAAACCACATTTATAGCATAATATCCTTGTAAATACCAGTTGGTAACCTAAAAAGTTCTTCATAAACCACCCAAAACTGCCCACAAACACATATATGAGTTTTCCTTCATCATTGTGGCCATCAGTGTATTGGTAACAAGGTTGAAAGTCCTCTCCATCCCTCTTGATTTTTGGTCCGTGGTTTAAGGGGCTGCGGAGAGAGACAAGATCAATCCTTGCCTCTCTCCTTTACTGCAGTAGCTCATTCTTTAAACAAGAAACTCCTCTGCAGAGGACCTGGATGTCAGTATTGCGTAAAACACACTGAGCCCACATTTGCTGTAATTAGCATGTCAATTGATTACATGATCAGTCCTTTAACACTCTCATAAGTTATGACAGCACAATATCTAATCAATTCCAAGATGAATGGGCAGTTGTGTCTTGTAACTGTAGTGAAATGAATGCTTAAAACATGCCCCATCGTCTGTTTTAGCATGTGATGAATGCTAGAGTTTCACCAACTGTCAGATGAATAGAGCATGCAGACAGACTTCTATAGCAGTGTTGGGGAAACTAATTTGAAAATACAGCATGTGAAGCTACACACTACCCTTATTTAAAGAATTTACAGTTTTTCAACTACAGTCACAACAACCTATAACAACTAAGTAACATCACTGAAGCTGTTCATATAATATATATCAAATGATATAATCAGGGTTGGGGAGTAACAGAATACATGTTACAGGATTATGTATTTAAAATACAAAATATAAATAACTGTATTCTACTACAGTTACAATGTAAATAATTGGTAATTAGAATACAGTTACATTCAAAAAGTATTTTGATTACTGAAGAGATTACTTTGCATTTTATTGTCATTTGTTTCATTTATTATTTAATCCTTTCAGATGGAAAACATTTATACATACATATAAATGATGCGATCCAAAGTGCATTTGAACAGCGGTGAAACACTTTCTTATGATGTTTTACATTCATATGATCAGACAGAGAAGTAAGTTTGAAGTATGTTTGGAGCAGAAGAAATAGAAATAAACCTTGTGTAAATTGTCAGCTTTACGCTAAGCTAAAATGCTATTTCTAGCAATTTTACACGCACATGTTACCAGGCACGATCATATTTTTTTATCAAGAAAATTCACGTAGGATCATAAGTTATTTTTTTCTATAAGACCTTTGATATTAGTGCAAAAATCATATTCTTGATAATAATATTTGGATTGTTTTTCTGTAGAAATATCTATCAATTTGATTGATCTTGTTTTAGAAACAACACTGCATAAGATATTTAGGTTTTTCAGAGAATGTATTTTTAATGTGTACCGGTATTTTGTCTTACTGTACTGGCAGAGTTTTTAAAGTCAAAACAAGTGAAAAAAAATCTGCCAGTGCTGAAGTAGTAATCCAAATTATTTAGATTATGTTACTGACCTTGATTAATCTAACGGAGTACGTAACAAATTACATTTTATAGCATGTATTCTGTAATCTGTAGTGGAATACATTTAAAAGGTAACACTCCCAACCCTGGATATAATGATTTTTTCCCAATCAGCAGTATTTATGTGCCACAAAAACAATCAATTGAGGATCACAATTAGGATGACAGATTTAAACAGCATCTGAACACATCAATTTACAATAAATACAGCCAATAAAACTAGACAGCATCAGTTATCGGAAATATGATGAAAGCAGCATTTCACTATTATTTGTTAAATATAAATATTTAAAAAAAAACGTTATATCACTACAAAAGACATAAAATGTCACACAGGTGTCCATACGGATATTCTGTGAATCAGTGAAAAGTTATTTTAAAATGTGTTTATTTAAGTGAACAATTCAAACTGTTTCACTCAAATTGATCAGACTTTTCAATGCTGTATATAATAAGACAAAGAGAACAATTTAGGCAAATGGGACCTCATTTCACTCTGGAATGCAATGCAAATTTACAGAAAACAGCAATGTAGTGTTTTTTCATATTACACCACTACTCATTAGAAAAAGTAGCTACTAGAACAAGCTTCTGTCCCACTACTGAAAAATGTAGTTAAGTTAGTAAGTCTTCAGTACATTATGTATTCATCTGTAATGGTTTATAACTCTATTTGAATGGTTGGCCTAGGGGTTCCCTCTCCTATTCTTTGCATGTTGAATGTGTGCACTGAAATGAACTCTCTCACGTGCATGATATGAATGTACAGTAAATATCTTTTGTCTTGTCTCAGAGCCAGTGTTTTCTGCAAAGATGGAAACTCCAACGTTGGAGAGAGACTCGTCCACAGCAATCATCTCTGCACTATGGGGCACCACAGATGGCTCACATTTTCTCCTCTCTTTCCTGTAACTCAGGGGAGGTGGATCCCTTCATTTGAGATGGACAGAATACATAAAAAAGAGAAAATGAGAATTATGTGTCCATGACCTTGCTGTCATCATGTTGATTTATGTCTTTTGAAAAAGAACAACAGAAAAGAACCTTTGGGGCAGAGGAACGGCCTGATGGAGTGATGGGGTGCTATAATGCGCAAATGCATCTCAAGGTTTCTTTCTTTTTCATTCAGTTGAAGCAGTTTGAAGGCTGTCATCTCCCGTCTTTCGAATTAAATGATGCCTTTTCAATATGGGTCAGGGTTATGAAAGACAGCTGGAGTAATTTTTACTTGATTTCTGTTCTCCGGAGGGACATTGCATGGCGTGAATAAACTAACAGCTCTTTGATAAAAGAAATGAAACAGGATAATGAAAGAAGCTGAGCCAATGTAACCCTTCCCTTAGTCACCCTTCATTGTTTAGGCGAAGATTGCACTGAGCGTGGAGTGTAAGAGGAATGTTCAATAAATGTAGTAGATAAGAAGTGATTTAAACGGTTAGTTCACCAAAAAGTTTAATTCTGTCATAATTTACTGACCTATGTGTCGTTCCAAATCCATATGACTTTCTTCATGGAACACTTAAGTAGAAATGTTAAAGAATGTAAGGCGTTCTCCACTCTTTTACATACATGAAAGTGATTGGGAACTCGGCTGTTCAGCTCCAGATATGAAAAAAGCATCATAAAATATGATAAATAAGTCCATATATTTGTGTTCTGTATTCCAAGTCTTCTGAAGTCATACTGTAGCTTTGTATGAGGAACAGATACATATTTAAGCTGTTATTCATTGATAATCTTCCCTTCCTGCAAAGTCATATGGAGTACAAAATGGCATCAATGCCATTTGATGTCACCGAACAAACACTATTGATGTAAAAGCTGCCATATTTGAATTTCAGTGGAAGGGGAATAAGAGGAAGATTTTCAGTAATTAATTACTTACATTTCTGACTTTTTCAAACAATTTTTGAAGACCCGGAATATGCACATATGGCATAGCGCAATTCATATATACAGCTTTACTAGCCGCGTTTCCACTATCGGGACAAATGAGGGTGTGCTAGTGCATGACAGGGCCAGTTATGTTCCCACTATCACATTTGGGGCTTCATCGTGCCTCCTTGGGGGTTTCCTCAGGGCCAAACAAGGCCAACTGGGGATTGAGGCAGGGTGAATGTCAAAGGCAGAGTTTTGCTGAGTCAGACCAGTAGGTCAGCACCAAGATTGGCGAACTTGCCAGGTTGTGTATCCAGCACACAACAGCACAGGTTCTGGGAAAATTTACATTTATGCATTTGGCAGACGCTTTTATCCAAAGCGACTTACAGAGCCCTTATTACAGGGACAATCCCCCCGGAGCAACCTGGAGTTAAGTGCCTTGCTCAAGGACACAATGGTGGTGGCTGTGGGGCTTGAACCAGCATCCTTCTGATTACCAGATTACCAGTTATGTGCTTAGACCACTACGCCACCACCACTCCACTAGTGTGAAAAATTCAGTCAGGTCAGAACTCTCTAAATGTCACTGGGAGGGAATAGCAGGCATCACTGGAGCCAAGGAAATTCTGATGAGGATCTGATCATAAGATGTACCCACAGATGCCAGCTGGTTATTGAGAGGGCATAGACTGCAACCACCATCCCCCTGGCATGACCATGGGCATTTTGTCAGAGCACCGATCTGCTCCATCTGTCAAGCACTGGGTTCAGAGCAGAGAACAGAGCTTAACTAATCATGCCTATTCTGAGATCCATCAAATTCCATCCCTCTGTCTTGCATGGCAGAATGCCAATTTAACACCATGGCTGACAAACAGACCATGACCGAGGGCGATGCCCTGTGCTGCTTGTTCACAGGAATCTGCTAACAAGTTCACAGACTGTTAATAATGTCTTATAACATCTATATAATATATTTCTCGAAATCTTTAGATATCTGTAATGTTTGCTCATTATACACATTAAAAAGTGAAACAGTTGCAGTTGTTGCCTTAAAGGTGATGTGGGTAATTGTTTTTATGTTAAAATACTTTCTCATTTCCCAGCTTAATCCAAATAGGCAACTATAAGTAGTCATAAGAAAGTTGATTTCCTCATGAGAAAAATGTAAACAAAATGTCTTTGTGGTGCCATCAAAATGTTGCTGTTTGTTTGAGTATTCTGGCCAGTCTAACATAGCAACAAGGGCTCAATCAATGCTGTGAGTTTGGTGAGGCACAACATGTTTGGACGGCCAATGAAAGACACACTTTATATTAAGAAGCTATTGTTACCAGAGCTTACCCTTAAAAAAAATGTTTGTTGGTGTATGTAAAGAGTTTCAGATGGGCTAGGAGGAGGTGAGAACCAGCTTGACAATATAAATAATAGTTTAATGAGAAACTTAAACAAAAACACACAAACACACATGACGGTCAGCTGACCATAAACAATCTCTCTCTCTCTCTCTCTCCTCGCACCACCTTCTGCAATTGGCATTTATCCCTCTCGGAAGCTTATTTAGCCTGATAAGGTACCGGGTGTGTATAATCACGACCTGGCCCCACCAGGTTGATACAATCAAATTACTTTTTTCTGGAATAAAACCAGTTAATTTAATCATTACCACATAAAGCACATTTTTAAAGCACATCAAAACTCTACAGTATAGGCCTACAGATGGACAGATTTTGTCATTTTTATTGTTTAATTATGTCTTTCCTTTCGTTCTCTGATTTAACTTTTCTGTGTCATGTTATCTTTAAACACATATTGGCACACAGACTAGGGTCGCAAACTTTTACAAAATTTTCTTTAAGTAATCGACAATCGTTAATGCTAATTATTAAAAATGAATCTATTATTTAATAACAATAATAAACTGTATGTTGTGAACAGCTTAAAAAAAATACAAGACGCATATTTTTCTTTAATTAATGCTTTATTTATACAAATTAGATTTTTTACTTACCAACCATTCTAATACAAACTTGAAACATCAACATTGCGTCTGAGAAAAATGTATTACTGTAGAAGGTAAAACCATGAAACAGCTACATGAAGTATGTGCATGAAGCCTACTGTTTAAATATAATTTAAATAAATACACTTAAAAGTGCACTCTGTCATTTTTTACCTAATTAAAAAAGCTGTACTCCTTAAGAAATGTATTTTAATTTTGAAACATATGTATAAAATCATGACCACTCACATGAGATGAAGACTCCAATGACATTAATATCCTAAAAAGCTGTTTCGTTCTACATGGAGAAGGTCCACTCATGTGGGCTTCAATGTTGCCATTACCAGCCGATTACTACTCTAATTAATTTCAGTAACTGCCCTGTTATTGGACACTTCCCTCATGGATTAAATGAATACTGACTGACTGTGAAATTTTACATTAGCATCAGTAACTGAATCTATTGCATATGAATGAAGCTGCATCCAGGCCATTAAGTGTCAGTGTAAGTCTATGGCGACGTGAACAAGAGTGCACCTTTAAGAAATGTAAGTATTGTGCTCTCAATACAGGCTATTTTGAGTTTAGTGAATTTTAATACGTTCAGCCTATGTTTAGTATGAATTTGTAAATTGTTCTATTTACTGCTAATATGTTACTGTTAATATTAACTTGCATAGAAGACATGGATTCAAATTCATTAAAACTTCACATAGTTAGTAGATCGGGACATATTTTAGACCTTAATTTTTTAATTTGAAATTAAGTCAAATAATAATATGCTGTGTAAATACAGTTAATAACATACCTTTACACTGGTGACGTTGAGATTTCATGTATATGTTCCTCATGCTCTCCTGGTGAGAACTGACGTGACAGGTGGATCGACAATGCTTGTTTTCATGTTGTACTCTATCACATGATCATGATTTATACAGTAAACATAACGTTCATCTACTGTATAGAGAAATCCTCCATGATTACATTGACCCCCGCTTCATCTTTACAAGCTGTGTTTTTTATTCTGTGTTGCTGACGGGATGTGACATGCAGCACGCAAGTGGCAGAGTGCCCTCTAGCGGCTGTATGACTGCATAGACAGTTTTTTTCTCTATCTACTGGCATGATTACAGAATGCATTTCAGTCATGACAACTCTCAGACAGATTTAGAATTTGAATGTGGGTATAACATATTGATAGGATTTAAGACTTGGAGGATGCTACCACAGCAGAGCAAGTATAAAGACTTTTAAGACTTTATAGTTAGTGCTAGAACATACACAAACATTAGTTAATTGGAGTTAAGCATGTGGACATGCTGCTGCACAATTAGAAAAAACACAAGACATGCTGCATCAAGCATGTATGACATGCTGCTGCAAAATTAGACATAAATACAATCCCCATGTAGCAGAGCTAGACAAGTGGAGCTGGGGAGGTGGAGGGTTTCAGAGTAAACTCTTGCAGGGTGCTGCAGTGAAACTGGCTTACTTGAAAACTGAGCAAATGTAAATGTTAGGCAAAGAGAGAGTATGCAAGCTGATTGGCTAACAGAGAGCAAGTTCAAAGAACCTATCAGTTTGCGCCATTTAGAATTTCATGCCTTAATTAGTCATCTGTGCTGAAATTGATCGACAATCGATAAACCTAATATTTAATGGCAAATAATCCACCATCGCTTATTAATTCAATGTAATGAAGCTCCTGACCCGTATCTGCATGTTTTTATGCATTGCACTACTGCCATACGACTGGTTGATTAGATTATTTGTGTGCACAGGTGTTCCTAAAAGTGCTTCGTGAGTGTACATGCAAGTGGCATCTGCTTCACTTAATTTTTTCCAATTATTTTCCTCTTATACTTCTCTTCATTTGAATGAGTTTTTTGAGTGAATCAGGTGTTAGTAAAAAACAAAAACACACACATACTGTGAAAAGGAACAGAATGCTGCAGTCATTTAGAGATCTTGCTTACACAGTGAAAAAGCAATAAGGCCTCTAGGTACATGACTCAGAGAGAGAGAGAGAGAGAGAGAGAGAGATAGAGAGAGAAACGGAGGAAATGAAAGGTGCGCTTCTCATCTCTTTTCATTACAATATATTATATTCAAACTAATCTTTCCTCTGTCTGACCCACATAAATCACTGTGTAATTGATTAGTCAGAGATGTACATGCCGCCACAGCTCAGCTCCGCAAATGTAACACAGTGTGCATATCCCTATTGTGTCTGTGGTTGTACTGTGAACTTTGACCTCTCTCGCGGGGGATCTCCTCAGAGACTCACATGGAGTCGCAATCATTATGCCTCAGTGCTTAATTCACTGTTTAACACAGCAGAGTGGAGAGCAAGCTGTTAGCACTCACCACAGTAGGAGCTGTCTGTCCCGATACGTCCATCAGCATCGTGCTTTCCTTTCCTTTCCTTTCCATCATACACACTTAGGAGCGAATTTACTAAACATTTGCACTACTTGTGCAGGAAGAATTTTAATGCAAAGCTTTAGTTTTAGTGCTTAATCACTAACTTCCCCACAATCCAGCTTAACCAGCTGCTATCTGTACTGGTATAGTGCTGAGCCATGTATTTTTAAATAATCACTCTCATCCTTTTCAGTGCAAACAAACCAAAAACACAGTAGGCTTATTACAGAATGAGCATTATTCACAAAAATCAACACTATGTGCATGGTGCAATTAACAATGCATTATTACCACCTGCTTTTCACTGTATTTTATTAATATAATTAATTTTATTTGTTTGGTATATACTGAATTTGGTTTAAAAGGGATGTTTGTGTACATTTTATATTGGTCAAGGCAATGGTAATTAATCTAATGATGGTGAAAAGTGCTATAACTGAGAATACAGAGATGAGCCAAAACATTATGACCACTCACAGGTGAAGCAAATAACATTGATCATCTCCAAACAAGGCCACATGTCAAGGTCTGGTTAGATTAGATGGTAAGCGAACAATCAGTTGTCGAAGTCAACATGTTGAATGCAGGAGAAGTGGGCAGGAGTAAAGACCTTAGCGACTTTGACAAGGGCCAAATTGTTGTGGCCAGACGACTGGGTCGGAGCATCAATGAAATGGCAAGGCTTGTGGGGTGCTCCCAGTCAGCAGTGGTGAGTACCTACCGACAGTGGTCCGAGGTGGGACAAAACACAAACCGGTCATAGGATGTTAGCCTCCCAAGGCACATCGATGCGCGAGGGCAACGTGGCTATCCCATCTGGTCTGAACCGACTGAATTATTACTGTGGCACAAATCTCTGAACATTTTAATGATGGTTACAGGAGGAATGTGTTACAACACACTGTGCATCGCAGCCTGCTACGTATGGGGCTGCATAGCCACAGACCGGTCAGAGTGCCCATGATGACCCCTGTCCACCATGGAAAATGCCTACACTGTGCATGCGAACGTCGGAGCTGGACCTTGGAGCAGTGGAAGAAGTTCGCCTGGCCTGATTAGTCCCATTTTTTTTTACATCACATGGATGGTTGTGTAAGTGTGCACCGTTTACCTGGGTAAGTGAAGGCACCAGGATGCACTGTGGGAAGGCGACAAGCCGATTGAGCATCTGTGGGATGTGTTGGACCAAAAAGTTTGATCCATGGCAGCTCCACCTCGCAACTTAAAAGTGCACTCAGCGATTCCTGAGAAACACTGTTGATATTCGAACGCCAAAACAAACACACCCCTCCCTTCAGTGCTGCTTTGGAAGCTTCGCCCCCCAAATTCATGCACGTGCATTTCCAAGGAAATGACAGTAACAGTTTGGTTTGCAAAAAGAAACACATTTGTAAAACTGTAACAAAAAGAGGAATCAAAAGCCAAGTATCTAAGCAAAGCATTTTACCTCACCTTTCGGACAAAGACCGAGAGCCAATGCTTGACACGGGCGGTGGAGATGGTTTAGACGATCTGGGCTTATAAGGCGTGGAAGTGGAGATCTCTTTCTCATAGCTAAAGAGAAAGCAAAGTAATAATCGAATACATCAATAAATGACAGACAAACAAGCACTAAAACAGCATACAAAACACAGCAACTAGAACTAGCAAGAGTTAGTTGTTTAGTTTGATTTTAGTTTAAAACATACAAAACCACAGTGACCGAAGAGGGTGCTACCAAACATGTGTTTTTAAATCTTCATGGCAATAAAACCCTTTGAAAATGTTATGCGGACAAATACCGTTAGACAATTAGAGCGAACAACAACACAGCATGTAAATATGTTAGCTATGAAGTGGATTAGCAAACTGTTGCTACAGTAAGTTGCTGCTGCTAAGATAACTTGCAGGGAAGACGAGACAGTTTTATGCACACCAGCTCCAGACACTCCCAACTCTCCTGCTACTAAATCTAACATCATAACAACAGCATATATGGGTTCTGTGAAACAGAGCAAAATTTAGGTTACCCACCTATCGAGAAGAAAAAGAGAAACTTCTGCATCCGTCTTCAAGCCTTTTACCTCTCGGAGGTCTCTCCACTGCTGAAAAGCCTCGCTGATGTTGACGTGACTCTTAGCCCTCCACTTATCATAATCCTTATTTTTTCTCTCGGTCTGTTTCTCAGCCATTTGTCCTCCTTGGAGTTTAGAATGTTCACATCAGCCAAATTTGCTATTCAATTTTCCTCTCGCTCTGCCCCACCACCCATCCTGTGCAAGAACCACACCCTGTTGCTGATTGGCTGGAGTAGTGTTGTGTGGATCGGTCCAATCCACTTTGGTTATATCCCATTTACAGAGCCAGGGCTGTGTACAAATACCAGATTATTTTTCAGCCCACCCACAGAATGGACAGCTAGCATGAGGAGACATGTGCTGAATTTGACAAAAAGTGTATTGGATTAGAATTACTAAATGCACATTTAAAGGACTTGAAGGATCTGCAGCCAATGTCTTGGTGCCAGATACCACAGGATACCTACGGGGTTCTTGTAGAGTCCATGCCTAGGCGGGTCTGCATTTTGGCGGCACGCAGAGGACCAACACGTTTTAGGTAGGCAGTCATAAGCACACACTTTCTGCATTTTTAAGGGCTGATTCAGGTGCCTGATTGAAATGGAGGAGCAAAGCTATACGGTCCCAGTATAGTATGCTAGATTGAACAAACGTTCACTTTCAGCACAGATTTTTGGCCGTATTTGTACTAAGGTAAAATAGTGCCTAAATGATTTGCAAATATTGCCACTGTTTTTGCACCTAAACCTGACCAAAAACATTGCAAACCTGCAATCAGCAGCAGTATGCAAGCAAAGAAAGGGTGTCACGAACAGTAAAAACGGATTGACTGCGTAGAATCAGTCTGTATGATGTAAAAATATTTATGCCACAAATACAAGTCATTTTCATATTTGCTGTAGTTTATTTTACGCATACAGACTGATTCTACGTGCTCAATCCATTTAGCTATTTTACAGTTACAATTAAAATGAGCGCGGATGGGTAAAATAATTAGACTGGGGAGGATGTTTTGAGTTCTGAAATTTACAGTATGTTTTTATAGTACAGCTACCACTTATGTCTAAATATCAAGGAAAATTTGATTCTCCATTACATGACCCCTTTAACGAGTCAGTAGTCTGACCTTTACTGATGTAAGCTGTGTGAGTGATTCAAATCCAAAACATACAAACCTACTCAATAAAACATTTGTTATGCCTCAAGCATCTTTGAAATAAAAAGTCTTCAATCTCATATTTTACAAATATCTTCTTTACCTACATAAATTTACCAAGAAGACTAGAGATTGTTTTCAGTAACATCACCTTTCACTTAATATTGATAAAATATCAACATGATATGTGGAATATTCTGTGCATAAAGCCACTAAAACTAATATATTAGCAACACAATCACACTGTGTCTTTGTGTTTTTGAGGCAGGTGCAGTTTTACTGTGAGACGAAGACTAGCTCGTGTATAATGCTGCAAGTGATGCAACAACCTGCACTGACAATCACAAATATGCAATGAGAAAAATACAGTATATTTACATTCGTACTGTAAAGTAATGTGGAAAAGTTTATGGTTTTGAAAAATAATGCCATGAATAACTTTACGTCATACAAAGTGCAATAAACATAATACATTTAAATCAATAATTTGTGTGACTACCTTATGCCTTTTAAACAGCATCAATTCTCCTAGGTACACTTGTGCACTGTGCGCAAGTGTAGATAGTTAAATTGGTATTGACATTTGATTTATTCCTTCAAATGAAAAATATCAAATGCTCTCATAGTGCCATTCAGACAAATGCCTTCTTTATTCAGGTGATTTATTTTGCGGTTAACCTGTCACTTTTGTAACGTTTCATAATTAAACACATCACAGGCTAGCCTCCAGTTTGCAGCTGACAAAAATCCAACATTCTTACTGCTGTAATCAAGCGCAAAGCACCTGCCTGAAGGAAAACTTACTTCCAAAATTTGTTTCCAGGGAAACTCTAAATTTCAGAATAGTGAGATCATTGTTTATTGTTTGGGTAGAGATAATAAATTAAGTGTAAAAATGAGAAGAGAGATGCTTAAGGTATGGATCACAATGATCACTTATGATCACAATGATCGCATCCAAAATCTGTCCAGAAGTGACAGTTTGTGTGTTGACATAATTGTTGTCCTTAAGGTATTCAGGTTTGAAGCAGTTGTATGATGCAATAACGCACAAACATGGGGTTGCTGTTTACTTTAATGACTTGGTTTCCAGGCAATATGGAAACAACAGTGGAGATGAGAGCTGGTCTGTGTTTAGAGAGTTGAAGGTAGAGTCAACAACTCTATGACTTGAAGATCCCAACTCAATTTCTGTTTGTATATGTTTGAGAGGGGAGTGTATGTCTGTTTGATCCCAGCCCTCCAAATCAATCAATTGTTGTAGTGCTGCAAGAAAAGTGTTCTTTTGCAAGTCACAGTTAACCTGATGAGCAAATGGGGGCTCTGGGACTCCTAGTTTCCAAATGCTAATGTGAAAAATGTAAAATGATTGGTTCTGTCAATTTAACGCGTTAATTCAGTGTTATTAATTATATAAAAAAGAACACATTAAAAAAGAACGCAATAAATCATGTCCCCGGACAGTAATAAGGAATATTTTGAGAGGTAAAAGGCTTGAAGACGGATGCAGAAGTTGCTCTTTTTGCAATTCAAGCTTGAAGTACCAACTTTTCAGCAGGGGGCAGTAAGCGAAACTCACTTGCTGTGTAGGCAACGCACAGCTGTACAGCCGTAAAGCCCTTATAATAAATCTATCTCAGAAAGATTGACAAATTTAATTGCAAAATGGATTGCTGTGGACTGTAGGCCAGTGATAGGCTTATGTTCAATAATATTGAAAAAAATATATTGCCTTCTAAAGCCACTTTTTGTATTTGAGTAAAGCATTGATTTTCATTTAAATTATTATATTTATAATATATATTATAGTTATAATTACTTAATATAATTCTAATTATTTAGTCATTATTTATTTAATTATGGTTATATAAGGGCCTTTGTCAGCAAATATTTATATATGTGATAAATTGCGATTAATTTGATTAATTAATCATCATGTCATGTAATTAATTCGTAAAATATTTTAAGCGATTGACTGCCCTAAAAATAATATATATATATATATGTGTGTGTGTGTGTGTGTGTGTGTGTGAGCGTGTATTTATCACTTTGTGGGGACCAAATGTCCCCATAAGGATAGTAAAACCCGAAATTTTTGACCTTGTGGGGACATTATGTCGGTCCCCATGAGGAAAACAGCTTATAAATCATACTAAATTATGTTTTTTGAAAATGTAAAAATGCAGAAAGTTTTCTGTGAGGGTTAGGTTTAGGGGTAGGGTTAGGTTTAGGGGATAGAATATAAAGTTTGTACAGTATAAAAACCATTATGTCTATGGAAAGTCCCCATAAAACATGGAAACACAACGTCTGTGTGTGTGTGTGTGTGTGTGTGTGTGTGTGTGTGTGTGTGTGTGTGTGTGTGTGTGTGTGTGTGTGTGTGTGTGTGTGTGTGAGTGTGTGTATAAGTGAGTGAGTGAGTGTATATCTTTAGTACCATTTGAGAACCACTAATCTAGATTTTAAATTCTAGACAAACTAAATTTAGAAAACATAAGAGAGAAAACATAAACCCACATTGGTTGGATCACAAATCTGAGGTGTGATTCACCGAAAAGGGCAAAATAGTTGATCGGCTTGTGATGCGCGAATGGCTTGCAGGCGCAGTGCGAGTCTCGTCGCACTTTAAAAAAGTTTAGTCTTCCATTCGACTCATGAAAACACGCTGCGTGATCATGAGGAAGTATTACATTAAGGCGTATATTGGAAAACATGTGCGAAAAACGTTATATATATAAAATAGCCTGCTCCTATCTCGCTGATACTTGTGTACTAGTGAGAACCCCTCTGCGTGATTTTGCTAAATGTATGACATAATATGAGAAATATATACGATTCCACACAATTTCGTGACATTGTCATTCACAGCCACTGACCAGGAAAAAAAAAATGGTACTCCATGTCAAAAAGGTTGCTGAATCTAAAATCTAGACTAGTGGTTTTCAACAGTTTTTTCTTCAGGACCCAAGTTTTATGTTGGCATCAAATGGTAATCCAAGACAATACCACCCTTGTCTCTGAATCACGTTCCTATATCAACATTTTTGCAAAATTATATTTACATGCCTCGTACATACACTGCCTGGTCAACAATAACAACAAAAAATCACGTTTGGATTTAAATAAGCAGATACTTCACATTGTTGCAGTGATTCATATGTTTCAGCTGGCAACAATTCATTTAACCCTAACTGATGCAGTGTGTATCTTCTCATTTCTTAAACAACCATGTCAGAAGATGTATCCTATAGTGAGGCTAATCGAAAAAAAACTACTTCAATTTGCTAGGGAGCATAAAGATTGGAAATAGGTAATGTGGTCTGATGAGTCCAGATTTATCCTATTCCAAAGTAATGGGCAAGAAGAGAATAGAGGTCGACCGATTAATCGGCCGATTCTTTGCATTTTTTTAACATAATCGGCATCGGCCAATATCCAAATATATCAAGCCGATTATTAGGCAGGCGCATCTGTGGGCAGCCTAGTGTTGTTGTGGAACACGTGTTCGACGCACGCTGCCCCTATAGTCATTTTCCAGCAGAGTGAGCAGACCTCATCCAGTGCCTAAGGAAGGAGTTAAGTTCCTTGGAGAAAACAATAAGCATTACATTTCTATAACTTATTTATATTTAATTAAAAACTTTTGATATGTTACTGCCAACTTCAAGAAAAAACGCGACGTTTGGCTACTTTGGATATTGATAGCGTAGTTGAAGTTGCATTATCACAGCTATCATGTCACAATAATTAAGCAAGAATTTTGCAATTACAGACAGTGAATCTGAGACTTTTATTTGTTCTGTTTGTGGGTCTTATATTTGAGAGGGTTGTCACTCAATGCAGAGAAATACGTAATAAAAAAGATACCAACGCACTATAGGCTATTGAAGGACTGGCTTTGGTAAGCTTGGACGTTATCGGTTCTGCTGTCGGTACTGGAGAAATTAAGAAAATACATTTATTATTGCTATAAAGAGAAAGTTTTTTTTATCTCGCCAGCCATTTCTATGTATAATAATATGAAACCATTCGTCTGTGATGCAATTTAGCTATTAGCAGTCAGAGAGAGAGAGTGAGAGACTGGTCTCGCTCATGCTGTGCCACAGCGAGCACAACACAAGCCCTGCTTAATGAGTGACAGAACTAAACATTCAAACATAGCCTGGTTTAGATCTGTGATTATTAGTCTGATTTTATTTTAGATTTCGCCTTCCAAAGATTATAAAAAGAATATTTATACATAAGCCGCATTCTGTCTAGCACAACTTCCTTCCCTTCACAGCGGTGCACTGACATTTCTCCCTAAAACTCAAACTTAACGTCAGAATCAGCATGATCGGTGATTGTTGTAAAATGCAGTCTAGCTACTGTTGCTAAATTGCGGGACGCGTTTAATAATAAAATAGCGCAAGAGATACCGTTCCCAAGGTGGCGCGCGCTCCGAAACAGACCACAACGAGACAAGCAAAGTATAGGCTACTTGGGTTTCATGTCGCGTGCGTCTAAACGATCAAATATACACAAAAATATGTCAAAACGACCGGCTTGGAGATTCACTTAAACACAGATTATGTCTTAAATGGATGTAGTTATGGAAATAGTTGGGAGAATATAAGCTGCATCAGGAGCCTATTAGATCTGCACTCGGTCTTAAAGGGGAAGCTGTCTAATAAACATGCCGACGATTGAGCCATTACTGCGAATCAAACAACAAAAGGCAAAGAGAAAATCACTTACAGCTCTTGAATGAATAACTTCTGACTTAAGAAGCATTAATATATCTATTATAAACTATGCAGTGTTATTTTACAATTGATTACGAGATTATTAGATTTCTTTTTAGACCACACCTGAACAGTAATGTTAGTAGACCTTCCTGAAATTAAATCACTGTGCCTATATAACATTTATCTTAAAAAGAACCGTTAAGAATACAGTTGAAGTACCGGATTGATAAGCAGTATCAGTAAGATAGTAATACCATTAAAACCTTAACGATACCCATCCCTAGTTATGCCTGTGCTTCTCTTGGATGCTCTGAATACTGGATTACGTGTCTGGATTGCCCCTTAATTAAAGCTGCATTTGGATCTCAACCTTCGTGTCTCGGAGCAGTTTCGTAACACCTGCTTTGTTTATTTAATATATTTGTTATACATTATTTATACAATATGTTTTTACATTATACATTTTTAATTTAAGTCTACAAGTGCAGATTGGTCAAGTGTTCAATAAATGTATTTGTTGAGAAATTTTGTCTATCTTAAGTAATTATTTGTGTTACATTTTATCTTACAAATAAAAGGTTCAAATAAGAGGTTAAAAACAAGCACATATCGGCCAAATATCAGTCAAAATAAATCGGCAGCATTAATCGGCCACCGGCCGACCCATATTTCAAAAGATCAGCATCGGCATCGGCCTGAAAAAACCAATATCGGTCGACCTCTAGAAGAGAAGCGCATAAAGCGATGCACCCGTCATGCATTGTGCCCACTGTACAAGCCTCTGGAGTCATTGTTATGATCTGGGGTTGCTTCAGTTGGTCAGGTCTAGGCTCAGCAATGTTATGCGGCAATAAAATGAAGCCAGCTGACTACCTGAATGTACTGAATGACCAGGTTATCACATTAATGGATTTTTTCTTTCGTGACGGCACATGCATTGTCCAGGATGACAATTCCAAGATTCATCAGGTTGAAATTGTGAAAGAGTGTTTCAGAGAGCATGAGGAATTATTTTCACACATGAATTGGCCACCACAGAGTCCTGACCTTAACCCAATTGAAAGTCTTTGGGATGTGTTGGAGAAGACATTACGCAGTGGTTCGACTCTCCCATCATCAATACAAGATCTCAGCCAAAAATTAATGTAACTCTGGATAGAAATAAATGTTGTGACGATGAATAAGGTTGTTAAAACAATGCCACGATGCATGCGCGCCGTAATCAACGCTAAAGGTGGTCCAACGAAATATTAGAGTATGCAACTTTTTTTTTTGGCCAGGCAGTGTCTCATGTCAGTTTACTGGTGAAATAAACACTAGAGTTTCTGCAACAACTAGTTATATTCGCTTTTACACTATTCACAAGTAGAATTTCAGATCGTCAATTCATAAACACATTCTTCGCGCCCTCTTCATCACACAATGTTATCTTATTACATCAAGATACTTTTAGTGCCTTGTGAGGTGATACATTTGAACATTTGCATTACATAACAAACAACATTTACAAGCTTATTCAAATGCAATCAAGCATTAAACCTGTCACTCGAAAGACTGCTATACTAGTCTAGAAGATCACCCAAGTTGACACATGAACCAAAAGTGTCATAAAATCACCAAAAAATGTGGTTGCAATTGTGTTTTTATTCTTACATTTGCTTTTATGACACTATCGGTAAAGTTTAGGTTAAATGTTTAGGATAGGGAGGATGGATTTGTTGATTTAAAACTCAAAACAGCATTGACCTCAAAATCCTCTTCTGTTTGGGAGACCATTTTACTTGCTTTTAGCTTCACATAGTGGAAATTTCACCTTGAGTAATGACCCACGTAATTTAATTTAGCCAAAATGTTGCCACAGTCACGTCATTTTAAGAGATCATGTTGCACAAAACATTTACCATGCATAGTTTTGTTCATGGTTTTCGAGGATAAATTCATTGTGGCGGGCGGAGGGCGGGGCCGGGTGGTGATTCTACACACCTGGTCCCTTATCAGGCTAATCAAGCCTCCGAGAGGGATAAAGCCCGACTGCCTGGACGCCAATGTAAAGGGATTTAGACGAGCAAGGATTAGGCGAGAACCGGCTTGACAATATAAAAAATTGTTTAATGAGAATCTTAAACAAAAGACACAAACACACACATGACGGACATGACTGTAAACGATATCTCTTTCCCGCACCATCTTCCGCAGTCGCCTTTATCCCCCTCGGAGGCCTGATTAGCCTGATAAGGGACTGGGTGTGTAGAATCACCACCCAGCCCCTCCCTCCGCCCGCCACATTCCTCCCGCATTCTATCAGGCTGGGGAGCCCCCGGCATGATGTACACCCCCCCCCTTTCCCTGGGGAGGGGCGTGCCTTCCGCCCCGTCTGCCGGCAGGTCATCCCCATCTACCTGGATGAGGGAGGGGACAAAGGGAGGGAAACTGAAATAATTAAATGGGGGTACTTCCTGTAACAGTGTAGTGCCCCCCAAAACACTGTAAATTTTAAAAGAGAGGGAAAAGGCCAACGTGGAGTGGCAGTGAGAGAGAGAGAGAGAGAGAGAGAGATGAAAAAACTTCTCGCCGGTTCTCTGATACACCGTCGCATGGTCCTCGATCACTCCTCCACCCTCTCAGGTGAACGACAGCCACTCCTCCCCGGGCGGACCGGTGTCAGACCCACGACCTCCGGCAGACAGAATGCCCCTCCACATTCCCGGCGACTCGTGGGGACACTCCTCCGCCCCTGGCAGCAGCCCTACCGCTCCAGGTGGTCGGGGAACACTTCCCTCCTCCCCTCACGGACGGCGGTCTTCTTTTGACCCCTCCGCTTTTCTGGGGGATGGCAGGGCTCTCCTCCGCCCCTGTCAACGGCTCCATCGCTCCAGGCGGTCGAGGAGTCCAGTCCTCATTCACCTCGCGGACATCGGCCGTTCACCGCGTCTGGACGGCAGTGTCGAGGACTCCGCGACAGGCACCCTCCTCCTTCCCGGATTTCGGCACCAATGTAAAGGGATTTAGATGGGCAAGGAGGGGGCGAGAACCAGCTTGACAATATAAATAATAGTTTAATGTGAAACTTAAACAAAAGACACACAGGCTTGATTAGCCTCCGAGAAGAATTACCACCTGGCCCCGCCCTCCGTCCGCCACATTCATGTTACGCAACCTGTCTATGTTTGCTTCTGCTTAATTTGGCTTCAACCAAGTGACAGATTAATTTGCGCCAAAATATAAAATATTGTACAGTTTGACACACTGCCTGTGCAGTCAACAACAAAAGATATGAGAAAGATTTCTTCTCTCCTTTTAAAAGCTGATAAACATGTTTCTTTTGCAATTCTAAATGGACAATTATATGGTTTATTGCATTTTATTTTCACTTATCTTTGTATTTTCCCTGCTGTACGTGACCCTATTAGAAATTACTTTGCGACCCACCAGTTGAGAACCACTTATCTAGATGTTATTATGTTCTAAACAAATATGGTAAATTTTCATACTGTACAACAGATGTTTTTCATATATAAAAAAAGATCACTGTTGGTGTAGTCATCCTAATCCTATTCCATAAAAGATGCTTTATTTTCGTATTATAACCAACTCTTATTTGCAATGCTTAAGATTACAGCACTCAGTGAAAAGGTAGGAATACTGACACCCACAATATTAAGATGGGAACAGTAAATCCCTCACCGATGCCTCACCCAAGAATCAAATGGGCAATCTGCCAGTTCTCACCGCCGGGCACATGGGAAGACATCTAAAGGCTGGGCTCAATTGTTTACGGTCGACCACACCTTTATTTGTAAAGGGCATGGTCCTGAGAGAGCCATTAGACTCCAGGAGGAAGAGGACAATGTCCCTGATCTGAGCATTTAATAGCATCCTGATATGAGCTGAATTTTGTTGTACAGTGCAGGGGAGTGTAGCGTGACAGACGGAGGCATGAAAAGGTAAATGAAGCCAAGCTTTGCTGTCTGCAGTCATCACAGACAGCACAAGTGTCAGTGAAACAGGAGAGTGGCACATAACTGTTTTTAAATCACTTTCTGACATGCTGTGTGCAATATAGACAGTTGGAGTGGCTATTTCCAGGTGTGAGAGACATGATGGTATGGCAGCAGCTAATGGAGTGGCATGCATGAGTGTGTGCATGTGTGTGTGTTTATGAAAGACAGTATGCAAATATGAGTAGTAGAAGGGGGTATAAACACTGTCTGAGACAGTGAGGTAGAGAGAAATAATAAAATTAAAAAGAAACAGAGAGAGGGCGAGAGAGACTGAGGGTAAGGCCAAGAGACAACAAAGTTCAGAGAAACAGAAAGCAGTTTTCTAGGTAGATCTATTTGGCTTTATATTATGAAGTTCAGTATCACTAGACCACATGGCTACGGTGATAATACTGCTCAAAGAAATGGTCTCTCTCTCACTCTCTCTATGTCAATCTCACATTTTTTTTTATAAACCTTTGCATGAGCACTCTTTTCTTAGCATGACTAACTTACCAGTATTTCTACCCGAGTCCCACAGTCAATCTGTCCCTGTTCTATCTCTCTGTCTTTCTCCCCTCTTTTCACAGGCTGTTGTCAGCTATTGTTGGCTTCTGTAGTTCAGCGGTTATAGAGTGCTGTGCAAGACGGTCTTCATTTATTTTCAATAATACATGCACAGACATTAAAAAACAATTAATGTAAGTTCACAAACTTTCACTGTCCTTTCCATATGCTGTTGAATTCAAATAAAATAATTCTCCAATAAATGGCATTAGCATCTGAAGCTGCCATATTTTTGTGCGACTAGCATCACTAAACAGAATTGCAAAAATCATGTTTTTTAATGCATGTATCAGCCTTACAACTTTTCAGTCTACAACTGCCTTTGAAATGAATGGGAAAACAAACGGATTGCTCCCTCTGGGCATTTTAGATCTTTTTTGTTTTAGACGTTTTTGTTACAGAGCCTAAAGCTGCAACAGAGAGAAGTGTGATTTCTCAGGACATTTATTTCAGTGATATTTGTCAGGTTGAAGGGACATTTTATGAGTGGTATTAAAACAAACATTCTTACAGCAGCTTTAAGGGTATTCCACTTTGGTGTACTACAATCTGTTGAGTAAAGATTGTGGCACAAGTCACTAAATCAAGCAGAATATAGTATACATGGTAACACTTTATAATAACAGTACAAGAATAATCATGAATGAATACCTGAATTAATAGTTACTTATGCATTAATTAATCATGAGTTAAGGAATGTTCTAATCAGTAACAAATAAAGAGCTAACAATTAACTACAATTAACTACAACATGATTAATTTGAATTCATGCATTAAAGAGTCCATATTATGCTAATTTACAGGTTCATAATTTTATTTTGGGGGTCTCCTAGAATAGGTTTACATGATTTAATGATCAAAAACACATACTTTTTCTCATACTGTACATTTCTTTTCCCCGCTCTTCATACTCTGCCCAAAATGCTCTGATTTACCTCCTGTCTCTTTAAAGCCCCCTTTCTGAAAAGCCCAGTCTGCTCTGATTGATCAGCTGGCCTAGTCTGTTGTGATTGGTCAACCGCATAGTGTGTGTGCCGGAAATGTAACGGCCCTTACCATAACCGAGTTTCAGCTCTCGAGCCTTCTTGAGCAGCTGTAAACACTACTGTAACTATGATAACAGTGCCGTCGGTTTTTGCCATACCAGTTAATGAATGAAATAATGAACATTTGGAAGAAAAAGCTTATCGACCCTAACCACCTTTGTAACAATGACTTGAGCAGGACGTTTCAAAGTGGTAAGTTTTAATTAAGTGTCTTTCTTTCAAGTACAATGTTGATTATTGTGACCCTAACAAAGCTTCAAGTTAAAGACACATAGTGCTTCTAAGTTAGTCATAGATATGAACGGAGAAGAGGCTTACTTCCGAATAGAGGCTTACTCCTGGTAGGACATTACCGGTTATATTAGAGAGTTAGTGAGCAAGTTAGCAGTGGAGTTGTACTGAAATAAATTTTAACCCCTGATACTTCAATTTGCCTGCCTTTGGAAGTCCAAGCAAAGAGGTTTTGCTTTTGCAGTAAAGAAAACAGCATCTTCTCGACATGGTGACGACACTAACCCAACTCATCCTGGCCTTTGCTATAACTACGTTTGTTTGAGGAAGGGCCAAATTAGCCCTTAGGCATCACTATGTTACATAGTGATATAGATTATTTATGGAAGAACTGGCTGGATTACAATCCAGCAGTTTCTTGTAGTGCTTGAGCAGTGTTGTCTGTGGGAGAGTATAACTACCTTTTGCGTGGACTTTGACCTTTGTAACTTTGCAGAACTTTTACATGCACAAAGAGCTATGTTACACACTAAAGGAATGTTAAAATCCCCAAAAATCATTATAGGACATCTTTAATAATGGCAACCTTACTTACATGTTCATACATGTTTGATAGTTAATGCATTAATTAACATTATGGAATAAACTTAATCAAACAGGCTTTATAAGAAAGAATGTGAAGTATTTCAACATTGAATTAATCATGCATATTTAATATTGTCATAATTTAGCTGTCTGCAATTTTGCCACAATTCTACCATTTTTTAAATGGAGATAAAAAACACAAATAAATATAGCTGCAAGCAGTGATGATGGGCCCAAACACCATAGGTCTATTTCCACCCAGTTGCTTTCGGAAAACAATGCAAGGTGGACACATACATTTGGCATATAAAATTATTCAAAACAATTTTGAAGCAATTTGGGTAAATATAAGAGAACTATTTTAAAGTCTGTTTTAAGAGCCACACTTCTGATACCAGGTGGTGGCGCTATGACCATGGCCCAAAATAGTCACATCCATGTGATTAGAACCCAAGGCTAAACATACTAATATTAATTTCGATCCAAATCATACATTGCACACAGAAGATATGAGACTCTTCCTGTTTCCCGTTTTTCACCATTAATTGAATGCCTCACCAAGGCAACACCATTCGATATATCAAAACTCTGTTCACAATTCAGCATCTTCAATGTCTTGGCATAATGTTGTCTAAATATGGAGAGTAGACAGTCTCATGAGTCCCCTAAGACAGAGGTGCCCAAACTTTTTCCTATGAAGGGCCAAAAATCAATCTTGATTGAGGGTCATAGGCCAAAAGAGAACATTGCATTATAACAAATTCAGGGCCTGGAATTTACTTCCGAAATGCATTGTGTGCATTGTAAATGGAACAAAATGTTTTCTTATTCACATATATTTTAATATTTGGGATATTAAATTAACAGCCTACAAATCAAATGCACAAACACAGTACATGTAGATGACAGCATTTCTCCGGATTTGAAATGAGGAGCTTATATAAAAAAACATAGCAACTCCTTCAAGCTAATTAAATAAAATAATCCAGATATCATTTTGTTAATATTCTTATTAAATACATTGTAGCATTTGATCATTTTAGCATGTGAGCATGACACTGAACTAATGCAAAGCTTGAGAAACAGAGGGCCCCTCTGTGCACGTTTATGGTGCGAGCATCCTCCACTGACTCAGCGATATCTGCACAGCGGACGGCACGAAACAAAATTATGTTCAGATTCAAATTGAAACAAAGAACGCAATGGATATATTAATTCGGAACTATATCAGATTGAAGGGGGATTTTTTCTTTTGCCCAGAGCCTTTCAGACTCTGGATGGAACTAGATATGGAGATGAGAGATGTAACAGGTGTTTACGTATCTCTCTTCACCATGCAGCTGGTACATTACACAAAGTATTTTTGGTATTTCTGCCTTTCTTACTGCATTATGAATAATGAGGGAGCGCCAAGATCAGTGGCGGGCAGTGCATTTAAATCTAGGCCTTCAGTGTGATTCATGCCATTAAGAAAATAAGACACCCTATGCCTTTGGGCATCATACATTATAACACAGCTAACTAGTAATACCAAATGACATTTTAAAAACACATCCACGCATTTAATGCTCAAGCAAGCCTAATTTTAACTGCAGCATGGCTGATTTTTTAAATGAACGTCTCCTGTACAGACATTCAAAAATCATAATTTTTCATATGAATCTACCATGGAGGTTTATAATACCTGGAAAAATCTATCTAATAATATTTGGGATTTAAATGTTGCTTGCAAAAAATTTTGTTTCGTCAGGGTACACGGTTATGCTGCGTTCCATTCAAGTTGGATGTGGGATTTCCTACTTGATATCTCCGACCATAAATGCATTCCATTCCCCGACATCACTGACCCTCAACACTGGAGCCCTGCAGGGCTGTGTTCTCAGCCCACTCCTGTATTCACTGTACACACATGACTGTGTGGCAACACATAGCTCCAATACCATCATTAAGTTTGCTGACGATACGACGGTGGTAGGTCTGATCACTGACAATGATGAAAGAGCCTACAGAGAGGAGGTGCACACTCTGACACGCTGGTGTCAAGAGCACAACCTCTCCCTCAATGTCAGTAAAACCAAGGAGCTTGTTGTGGACTTCAGGAAGAAAGACGGAGAACACAGCCCCATCACCATCAATGGAGCACCGGTGGAGAGAGTCAGCAGCTTCAAGTTCCTCGGTGTCCACATTACTGAGGAACTCACATGGTCCGTCCACACTGAGGCCGTTGTGAAGAAGGCTCACCAGCGCCTCTTCTTCCTGAGACGGCTGAGGAAGTTTGGAATGAACCACCACATCCTCACACGGTTCTACACCAGCACTGTAGAGAGCATCCTGACTGGCTGCATCACCGCCTGGTACGGCAATAGCACCGCACACAACTGCAAAGCCCTGCAAAGGGTGGTGCGAACTGCCAGGAACATCATCGGAGGTGAGCTTCCCTCCCTCCAGGACATATACACTAGGCGGTGTGTGAAAAAAGCTCGGAGGATCATCAGAGACTCCAGCCACCCGAGTCATGGTCTGTTCTCACTGCTACCATCAGGCAGGCGGTATCGCAGCATCAGGACCCGCACCAGCCGACTACATGATAGCTTTTTCCCCCAAGCAATCAGACTGTTGAACACTTGATCTATCAGGATCAATAATTAGCACTGCACTTTATTAATCTATAATCTCACACTGGACTGTCAACATATTCTCCTCAATATACTACTTCATATACACATATATATATATATATATATATATATATATATATATATATTTCATATACTCCTTACTTATTGTATTGTATATTGTGTATTCTATATTGTGTGTATTGTATATAATTATCGTGTTGTTTAAGTATGTGTACATTTGATATGTAAATTGTGTTGTGTAAGTATGTTGTTTATTGTAATTGGTATATGTCTCGTCACTGTCATGACTGCTATGTTGCTTGGAACTGCACACAAGAATTTCACCTACTGTTGCAATTGTGTACATGGTAGTGTGACAATAAAGTGATTTGATTTGATTTGATTGATTTGATATTCAGAACTCCAACACTCCCGTTAGCTTAGCAAGCATTTGACTCTCATTAGTGATGTCTCCTAGCAACCCAACTGATAAATAATGCTGCAGCGCTAGCATTTGTGCTACAGTTATTCGATTAACAAAAGAGATTATAATTTACCATGTTTTATACATCTGTTTCCGCAAGTGTTTGTTAAACAACCTATCATGTAATGTGGAAACAAACTCATTTATCAGTATTACTTAATAAAGTGAATGTTTATCACTTACTATGTATATCTCCCTGAGTGTCAAAATATTTGTGTGACATCATACCCCTGCATCTTGGCGAAATCGTTGAGTATGAGTATTTCTGCACGAGCCTACAAGTTGTAATTCTGATGCCTTCCATTGCACTTTTCCTAGTAAGAAGTTGTAAAATTCGACTTTCCGAGTTGAATGGAATGCAGCATTACTTTTCACAACTTGATCAGACCCTGAACACTCAAGCAGCCTAATTTACACTTAGAAAACTCCTGATGTTGCTATAACAATGAAAAAAGCTCTTACCATTTTACTTGAAGTGAAAATCAGTCCTCCTTTCCTGTTTAATAAATGAAGCAATCACACAGTCATGCAGAACATCTCCTGTTTTTAAATACATAATGATCTCTTTCTCAGTGGTGATAGCGGCAGTGACAGCCGTCTTGTCAGCAAGATTTAGCGCTCTTCGATTTCAAATTACGCACAAAACTTAAAGCGTGATTGCGTCGCTCAAGGCCAGCTAGAAGGCCTCGACCGGGACATATCCTAAAGATCACACCCACCAAGAACAAATTAATCAATCTGATTGGCTGATGAATCTGACAATCTGACTTTAGTTGCTCATTCACTTGCACTGTTGAGGGATTCTGTAGAAATTCTGAAGGCCTTAGGGGTGAAGTTCAGACTCACGCGCTGCTTTGGGCATGCGATTTGTGAAACAGTTATCATACTTTGCTGGATAAACTTAACATTTTTCTCTAATTGTTTGTAGATTAATTATTTGTGGAAAGCATTTACAAATGCATAGACAAAAAGGTGATTGAGACAGAAAGGATGAAAAATATTTATTTATTTGGCATGTTAGGCCAGCAGAGAAGGCTTTGCTGGCCCTGAGAATTCGTCACTGGCCAAGATATGAAAGGGGCATGCGCTTGCAATCCTAACAGCTTTGTTGATTATAAACAGGAACTATATAGTTTTATCGCATCGCTTGCTTATGGAGACGTGGTATAACACCATTTGCATGTCGAATTAACAGGTTTAGAAAGGTTTATACATCTGTAACATCTTAAGTTCTGTATCAATGCGACAAAGCCCTTTTTCACTTCACACACTCACACTTCTGACACTACTGACAGCTACACGAGAGACAGAGGGAGAGACAGAGCGGATTTATTTGCACAGCTTCTAGAACTACAGTTTGATACAAAAACAAGTTTATTGATTTGATTTGTTCATCTGTATCTATTGGTTTACTAATTTGCAGCTGCACTATAAAGTGAATAAAATTGTACAGGAATTTCCCACATTATGAACTTGGAAATTACGAGAATTATTAAAATTGTGCGCAATAGGGGGGCCTGGGTAGCTCAGCAAGACAAGACGCTGACTACCACACCTGGAGTCACAAGTTCGAATCCAGGGCATGCTGAGTGACTCCAGTCAGGCTTCCTAAGAAACCAATTGACCCGGTTGCTAGGGTGGGTAGAGTCACATTGGGTTAACCTCCTTGTGGTCGCTATAATGTGGTTCGCGCTTTCGGTGGGGCATGTGGTGAGTTGAGTTATGTGTGGATGCCGCGGAGAATAGTGTGAAGTCTCCACTTATGCTAGGTCTTTGCAGTAATGCGCTCAACAAGCCACGTGATAAAATGCATGGATTGACAGATGCGGAGGTACCTGAGATTCATCCTCCGCCACCCGGATTGAGGTGAGTAACTGCGCCACCACGAGGACATAGAGCACATTGGGAATTAAACATTCCAAATTGGGGACAAAATCCCCCAAAATTTTATATTGTGAATAATAGCTGCATTTCAGGCTCTGCAAACTGTTTCTTTTTAAAATATTAAAGTTGCTCTGGTTCCCCTCCTTTATAATTTCATTATACAAAAAAAAACATTACTCTGCAATATGTTAAATTAATGCAATGGAAATCTGTATCAATAGCATTTTTTTCACTCTTGTCATATACTTCAAGGCAGGCCAAATCAAAGGTCATCGTGGGCCAACTTTGGCATGATGTTGCACAAATTTGGTGCTAGTCACACAAATCCCCTAGGAGTAGTATTTTAAAGTTCAGAGCCTGCGATTTAAAAAAAAAAAATCCAAAATGGCCAATATCCTGTTGGGTGGAGATAATGACTCTATGAAAGTTGTTCGGCTTCATGGGAACTATATATGTACCTAGTTTGGTGACTGTAGGTGAAAATGGGGGTGCTACAGGGCCCCCCTTACATGCCCATTTCAAGGCCCCTTACATGCTACAGAGCCCCATCAATTCAAAGAATCCATTTCAAGGCCCCTTACATGAGAGAATGCCAAGATATGAACTTTCAGTGCTTGGGCCCTAATAATCCTTAGAAGAACAACAGGACCTCCGCACTTCAGTACTTGGGCCTTAATAATAATAATAATAAATATAGCTGCAAGCAGCAATACTGGGGTCGAGCCAATTATTGGCAGTATGAGCAGTGAAAGAATCATTGTGACACATTTTAAGTTAGAATTCTGATGAATGCTGTAGGAGTTAAAGATAAAAAAAATTATAATAATTTGTTTGGTGCTCCAAAAAGCACATAAATGCATCAGAAAAGTAAACAAAAATGTCTACTGAAGTTGTCTAATTGATTTTCGGTTAGATCAGACCGAAACATAACTCCTTTTCCACAATAAATTTCCTGGCCAACATGATTTCAAACTCAATGACACTTTCTTGCACCATCTAGTACTCTGCACATGCGTCAAGCACTAGAGAGTGTAATCAAGCTTGAAATCATGATTGTGCCAAGAGACTCCAGTGGCAAGGCGTACAGTGAAAAATTAGTTACAATTTGCTTTTTTCTCACCCAAAACCAATTACATCACTTTAGAAGACATGGATTAAATCACTGGAGTCATACAGACTACTTGCTGTCTTACAGTATGTGCTTTTTGGACCTTGCATTGTATGGGTCTACAGAGCAGAGATATTCTTCTTAAAACCTTTGTTTTTGTTCTGCAGACAAAACAAAGTCAAACACATCTGGAATGGCATGAAGGTAAGTACATAAAAGATGGGAGAACTATTCCTTTAATATGTTTGATATTTGATAAAGTATGCAGAATAATCCTACATTTGTGGCAAAGCTGAAGACATCAAAAGGTATAATTTGTTTTAATTATGACCATATTAGATTATAAACAGACATCAAAAGGTATCATTTTTTTAATTATGAGTATTAGATTATAAACATTTAAGTACTTCACATTATTTCTTATAAAGGCTGTTTGATTTAGTGTATTAACTAACTGTAAATAATGCATTAACTATCAAACATGTTCTAACATGTAATTAAGGTGTAAAGTAAATATTTTATTACTTTTTATTAATATTTCATGTTTTAATGGGTTTTATTCTTTCATGTATCTTGTATTTTCTTTCAAATGTATATGTAAAGCACTCTGAATTGGCATTGTGTATGAAATGTGCTATATAAATAAACTTGCCTTGCCTAAGGTGACCATTATTAATGCATGAATTTATATAATGCATGTTGTAGTTAATGTAAGCTCTTCATTAGTTTCTGATTAGTCCATTCCTTAACTCATCATTCATTTATGCAGATGTAACTATTAATTCAGGTATTAATTCATGATTATTCAAGTACTGTTATTATAAAGTGTTACCATACACATTAACACGCACATGCTGCATTCTATCTCAACTACTCATACTCAGCCTTCCACCCACTGCTTATCACATCAAGCCAGCTGATAATATAAGATTCATCACTTACAGATGGTCGTTTACCACCACTCTGCAATCTGATATGACAGTTCAGATCTGCCGTGGCCTTCAGTGCTTACATCACGCCTCACATCATGTGTGTCTCAATACACCTTTGTTGCAGTTGTAAATCACCATAGCTGAGGCATTTGTGGCCAATTGGATATTGATTTATGATTGAGGGTTATTGCAGAGAGTCTATCACACTCTCAGAAGAGAGTGAGAAGGAGTGAAGGAAAAGGCACATGTAGGGGCATTTGTGTTGGAAGCACGTGTATGGGGCGTATACTAGCCTAGGACTGGGGTTGACTTGGAGGTTGGGTTAATACTAGGTGAGTGTTTGACAGGGTTTGAGTTGTGTCTGGTCATTATTCATTGCAGTCACTTTTAGAACTGACCTAGTTTTGGGCACCATGAATAAGACTGAACTTTTGCTTAGCAAATTCATCAATACAGTTCAAAACTATAAGTTGTGTGCTTTGTTTTTAGTTATCTAACTGGCATTTTATTAGTAGTTCATATTTTCTACTAACTGATGTTTCCCCAAAGCTGGATACGATTGATTGTTTTTCCATTCTTAATAAATCTTATAGAAATGAGACACCCTAGAGACCCAACCAAAGGAAAAATATTTGGGGGGAATTTTGTTTGGTTTAATGTCAACATAGTGTTTAGTACATAAGAAACTTAGTGCTATAACAAGAATTGTTTGGGGGGAAAATACATTTTATTTGATCTGCAGAGGACGTCAGGATAGGCAGTGATCTGTTTTTGAATCAGTAAATCATTGAATAATTTTTTTCCCCCTGGTCCCAATTTCATGTCATTGAAGACATACACTTTATTTTAATAAATGTTAATGTATTCTAAAGTGTAAATAAAATGTCTAAAGGGAGTGAGTTATATCTGAAAGTAAATGTTGTTCTCGCAGTGATTGGCGAGGCTCGGTGAAGATCGGGTCTCGCAGAGAAGGCTTTGATTCAGGAAGGACCGGGAGGACGGTGGCCGCTTTCTCCATCAAGATGGCATGACATCTTGGTCAATCCTAGAAAAACACTGTTAACAGAGAAATGGTGTGATCAGTAGCGCGTCGGTGATTGGTGTTGGTTCTGTGTGCGATACGGGTTCAAATCCACCTTTTCCAGAACCCCCTTTTCTTCCCATCTCATGTCAGCAATGAAGACAGACTCTTTCTTTTAATTAACATTAACTTAAATTACTAAAAGTTTTTGTGGAGACATGTTAAACTTGTTTAAACACACCAAAGGTATACATTTAGGTATCATACAATCAGTACAGGACAACCTTTAAGTACTTTTAAGTCATCTATACGTTTACATAATATGCAAAATAAGTCTTGATCATCTCTTTTTTTTCTATTCTATTCTGTTTCCTGTAAAGACTAGTTTTTAAAGACATGGCTTGGAAACCAAAAAATTGTAGGTTCAAACACTGCAAAGGACAATATAGCAATGAGCCTGGAAGTCTGTTCCTATAATAAGTGTAATGTAAAATAATTTTTGGGGGGAAAAAAACGTGTTAAATGACTACTATTCCAAAGTAACTAGTTCCAAAAGGAATAAAGATTGAATTCAGCTAAATGTAAGTTTGTGCTGAAAATAAATATGCTAATAATGTCTTTCATGTTGTCTAGGAATGTTTAAGATCTGTCAGCATTAGATTTTAAAAGATCCATGACCCAATGCGACCTGTCAGTTTTAAAAACACCCTTATGTTCTCATCTGAATTTGTCTACTGGTTTGAGAAACAGACATTCTCATATGATCTACTGGTGGGTGATTATGTTTAACAGATCATGTATAACAGACTGGTATAATTGTTGGCGATGATGACTCCCTCAAGAGCAAAGAGAATAGCGCGCAAGACATTTAAGCCTGTGTGTTGTGTTAGTCTGTAAAGCATCGCTGATCAAATATCTGACCCACATTTCTGAGTGCCTTAGAACATTTGCCTTTTGTCAGTAATGTATATAAACAGCTTTTGAATACATACAGAAAAGAGCATTATCAAGCAAAACCACGTCAATGACCTAAGATTGCATATACAGTACAAAACTTCAGAGAGTGAGAAACAGGAGGTTGTTACATAAACTTGGTGATTGTATGTCCTCTGATTGATGCAGACATGCAGCCAGCCATTTTTCAATGCTGAGCAACAATCCAACAATTAAATTAATTGCAAAGCATGCATTAACAATCAGATTAGATTAATTGATTAATTAAGTGATTTTCTAAAATGCTTTAAATAGCAAGCAATGATTCAGTACAAAAGTAAGCATGTTAATTTCCCATTTATTGTAGTCAGTACAGATAACAATTTTACACCCAGACTGGCTCAGTTTGTTAGTCCACGGTGTAGTTCTGCTTATGAAAGGTATGTATATTTTCTTTGGAGTGTTGTAAATATCCTATATTTGTGTGCATTTTCCAGCCATTTTTCATTCTCAGTCATTGATGCCATGCAAACTAATTTCCATAATGGGAATCAAGCTCAGTTATTCAAAGCTGTAAAAATACTGTACTGTACAACACACACAATCATACTCTTACACTGGTGAAAAATACAGAATGTGGAAGTCCCAACATGGCAGAAAAATTTAGGAAATTAGTGCAATTTAATGTGTGGCTTGGTTCAGATCATAAGTAAAATCAGATAATTGAATACAATTGTGTTTATGAATAGGATAAAAGGTTTTTATTTAAGGTGAGAAATAAGACTGCTGTTAATGCAGGTATTATTGCAGGTGCGAAAATATTCCCTTTAACTATACAAACACAAATACACAAAGGCATATATAGACGCACACCCTGCAACTCCCCCTCACCCACAGCAGTCTCACAATAAGGACATTAATCACTAAACACACACCCCCAGGTTCAGCTCCATTAAAACCTGCTTGACAACAGGACGATCTGAAACAACGTGTGTGTGTCCAATATCTTCCATTGGAGAAGTCAACATTTGTAAAAAAAAAACATAAAAAAAAACATATATACATAAAATTATAATGTTTTTAATAAGTCAAAAAAAAAAAAATATATATATATATTTTATTTTGAATATATATATTCAACCTTGATCTTGATTACTGATTGTTAGTGATAGAAATGTAAAGGAATTTGATTCCGGTTCCAATTCAGATTCCTCTTAAGGATTCTTGTTCCTTATGTTTTCATGAGATGTTTTCTTACTGTATTTACGGCCTTCTGTCCTCGGCAGTCTGTTACCAAATGCTGATAATTTTTATATTTTAATAGAACAGATTCTTGCAGAAGATGTGTTTACACATACACACTCTCACGGTGAACTCGTAAGGATTCATACGACTTTTCTTAATTTGGCAAATTGATATCGTACAACAGCACTCTATGACTTTATGAATTCATATGACTTTCACTACAGCCAATGATGACGCTGGACATTTTTTCAATCTAATACGTGACAACAACTTGCTTTTGTCTCACACACAACAGCTTCCTATCATGTTAACACATTCTACTAATTGGTTAGGTTTAGATAAGCAGTTTGGGTAAGGGCATACTATTAATAAGCATGTCCTTAAAAATATTATATGAAATAGCCAACTCGTAAAATATGTATGAATTTTAATGAGACTGGGTTGGTTTACACAGCCTAAGATATTATATTAATTAGTTACTTTTATTAAACAACAATAATTACATCAAAATAAAAAATAAAAAAAGGAAACAATTTCAAAAAGTGGTTGAGACTAAATTGGCCAAGGCAAAAAGTGGTAGGGACATGTCCCACCCATTCCACCCATAAATGGCAGCTGTAGGTGCATATTCCAAAGAACCGGCTCATATGAGTCAATTGATAGAGAGTCTGGCTACACTGGTCGCTCTGTGTTTTTTACAATGTAGACTCAAAAGAACCAGTTCATTTCAGTCAATCAGAATCAGAAAAAGCTTTATTGCCAAGTACGTTTTTTACGCATACAAGGAATTTGTTTTGGTGTTGTAGGCACGTGTCACACATTCTCTAAATCTAAAAAACAAGTATTAAAATATAAGCAATATAAATATGTCCACACAGTATATATTAAAAGTAAGAATTAAAAATAAAAGAGCAGCAGAGTAAGTACAGTGGCATGTAGAGCCAGAGGTGGAGTGTGGAGAGTGTCAGGGTGGGTACCGGGCCTTGTTGATAAGGCAAGTGGCGGGTGGGAAGAAACTGTTCTTGTGGCGTGAGGTTTTTGTCCTGATGGACCTCAGCCTTCTGCCAGAGGGAAGTGTCTCAAAGAGATTGTGGCCGGAGTGGGAGAGATCAGCCACAATCTTTCCAGCAGGCTTCGGGGTCCTGGAGGCGTACAGGTCCTGGAGCAGCGGCAGATTGCAGCCAATCACCTTCTCTGCAGATCGGATGACACGCTGCAGTCTGCCCTTGTCCTTGGCAGTAGTAGCAGTGTACCAGATAGTGATGGAGGATGTGAGGATGGACTCGATGATGGCTGTGTAGAAGTGCACCATCGTTGTCTTTGGCAGGTTGAATTTCTTCAGCTGCCACAGGAAGTACATTCTCTGTTGTGCTTTCTTGATGAGGGAATGGATGTTCAGCTTCCACTTGAGGTCCTGGGAGATGATAGTTCCCAGGAAGCGGAAAGACTCCACAGTGTCGATTGTGGAGTCACAGAGGGTGATGGGGGCAGGTGCAGGTGAGGCTGAGTTCTTCCTGAAGTCCACAACCATCTCCACTGTCTTTAGAGGGTTGAGCTCAAGGTTGTTTTGATTGCACCAGGTCACCAGGTGGTCAACCTCCCTGATACTGATCCCTATACTGATCACGCTGTACATGCGGCAAACCTGACAAAGTATTTTAATACAGTGTTCCGTCCACATAGTGAACCCAAAAGTCATGAAAATAATTCAGTTCAGTTTTTTTTTCTCCATGAAAATGCTTCTGAATAGGGTCCCCCAACCCTTGTGCCTGTTTGTGTGGCAGTATATTCACTCTATTATACACAGAGAGGCCATCTACCTTTTGAATTGATGCCCACATGTTCATGTAGGAGTGCCATTGTTATTTACCTTATGTACTTAACTTCACATATTCAAACATCAAGTGTCTATTGAAAGGAGCAAGGCACCACTCGTTTGCGATGGAGGGGTGACTCTCTGCCTTTCTCTCTCTGCCTCGCTCTCTCACACATGGATGAAGTCCCACAGACACTTATATCCACTCATATGGTGGGTGTAGTTAAAATTTGGCCATTTTAGAGTAGAGTTTTTAAGTGTAAAGTGGAGGTGAGTCGCCCCTGCCCTCCTCCACGGTTCTCTGGGTATGTGTGGGACGGACATTCACGTCTTTAAAGACCAGGCAGTTTAACTGGACGAGACAGGAATGATTTTATCTTGATGAATGATAGCTCTTGTTCCTCCACAGCAATACTTGGCTATGACAACAGGATGTTAATGTGAACGTGGTAACTTTACGATAAGTTTTTAATGTTTTAATGTTAACAAAGAAAAATAATTTTTTTGGCATTTATTAATCTTGGTTGAATTTCTACATTTATATTTAACAGTAAAATGTGCAAACGTTACATTAAATAATTTGAATTAACAATGAAAAATATTTATAAATGAACAGGCATTTTTCACCCAAATATTTTAATTTCTGGCAAATTCGAATTCTGTCAAACCTGTGCCATGTCACATTATTAGACAACATTGAATTGTTTGTAAGACAAAAAGTTATATTACTGTCAAAGCACAAAAAGGGCATACTGTATATCAGCACTGATCATGGCAACTGATGCTGGTAAATGTATCTGTGCTCACGAACATAATTAACACTCAACCGTATGACCCAAGTCTGAATCAAATATGTCTCTCTGACAACTCTGTAGCACAGACTACTTTAGCCTGCATTATTTATAACTTTTGACCTAGAGTCATGCATAGGATGGGATCAGTGAAAAGATATGCCTATTGATAGAAACTCTTGGGACTGTAAGACAATGCTTATTGGTCATCAATACCTGCCACTCATTGGATGTACAGACAATTAATCAGTCTGTTAAAAGCTTGCAATGATCCCAGTCCACTGTATTTATTGACTAACCGGCTCAAACTTTAACCCTCAAGCTCTGATGGGGTCCAAGAGACCCTAGGCCCTATAAATATCTAAAAAAATATTCTTAATGGTATTGATAACCCAAAAATAAAAATGTTGTTATCATTTACTCATTCTTTCCATGTTGTTCCAAGCACATATTACTATTTCTCTCCATGCAACACAAAATGAGATGTTAGGCAGAATGTTAGCCTCAGTCACCATTCACTTTCATTGTATGGAAAAAAGATGCAATGAAAGTGAATGGTGGCTGAGGCTGGTGGAGAATGGTGACATGGTGAATTTAAATTTTTGTGTGAACTATACTTTTAACATTGAAGTATCAGTTTGATACTTCATGAATTTTCTTAATCTTATGAGAACTGATTATAAATACAATTTCAACTTGATAACATTGATCATTGATAGATTGATTGGTGTACTCACTAGCAGTTCCCTCCTGTCAATTGTCTATTCATATTTGTTGTTTTGTATTTTTCTACAGTGTGTTTTTTGGGGGACGAATTGTCCTTAAACAGAAGTACCATTACTATATTGATAACAGCAAGTCACATTTCTGAAAAAGAGCATGCCTACTTCCATGGTGGAAGCCAACATTTTCACTTTATTAAATAACTTAAAACCTATCTTATTCCTTCAGAAAACTTGGAATATGATGTATGAGTTGCGTGGACTACATGTATGACACATTTAGGTACTTTTTCAAGCTTTAGAGTGAGTCAATATTATTTCCATTATATGGAAATCAGGAATAGCAACATTCTTTAAAACATCTCTTTTCATGTTCTGCAGAAGAAAGAAAGTCATTTGGGTTTGGAACAACATTAGGGTTAATAAATTATGACAGAAAGTTCATTTTTGGGTGAACTATTAAAAGAATTTTGGGGGAAATAATAAGACTGCTATAGTATGCTTGATTGTTTTGAAAATTTTTAAATCCTTAACCTTTCCTTAATCAGAGAGTCCAACAGTCACTGGGGGTTGCGTCAGGAAGGGCATCCGGCGTAAAACCTGTGCCAATCACAGGTTTTATCTGTGTTCAATCGGATGGTCCACAGTGGCGAACCCTGAAGGGAACAGCCAAAAGAATGATCTTTCCTTCATCAGTAGTGTCTTAGTAATTTAACATTCATATAAAGAATTATTCATGCAAATGTATATTTTCAACATGTTTCATATTTACAAAGTAGTCATTCCAGTTTTTGAAATACACACTAAATATCCAGAAATCTGTGTTTTATGAATCATGCACACCATGATGCTAGAAATCATTTAATCTTGCAGAGCCAGAGTATTTACATAAAGTCTGGCACACACTGCAGTGTTTCCCAGCCAAAGATTGCCCAGTTAGACAGGAAGGGGGTAGATCTGAAATTAGATTTAGCTCTGAAAACAATGCGAAACATGAAATTGTGCAGAGATCTCGTTTGAGATTTTGTCTACTGGTCAAGAAAGGTTATGCCACACTGTTAAAAAAAAAAAAAAAAAAAAAACGCACGGCAAATTTTTTTTTATATTCCAGCAGCTGGCACGCAACTTTTTTTTACACTGTTACAGGAAGTACCCCCTAGTTTAATCATTATTGTTTTCCTCCCCCGGTCCCCTCCAAGATTCAGGAAGGCGGGATGACCTGCCGGCAGATGGGGCGTAAGGCATGCCCTCCCCCATTGAAAGGGGCCCTGGCCTGAGAGAACGAGGGAGGAATGTGACAGGGTGGAGGGCAGGGCCGGGTCGTGATTCTACACACCCGGCCCTTATCAGGCTAATCAAGTCTCAGAGAAGGATAAAGGCTTACTGCGGATGGTGGTGTGACAGAGAGAGAGAGCATTTACGGGCAGCTGTTCGACACGGTTGTGTGTTTTGGTTTAAGTTTTATATAAAAATATTATTTATATTGTCAAGCCGGTTCTCGCCTCCTCCTCCATCCATGAATCCCTTTACACTGGCCTGACAAGGGACGGGGTGTGTAGAATCACAACCATGATTACCCATGATAGAATCCGCCATGGCACGTTCAGTTTGTAGCTTTAAATTTACTTGCAATCTTCAGTATTTTTTTTATGTTTAATGAAAGATATTTACTTGTGTAAAAACAATGAAATTTCCTATAAATATGGTCAAACACTGCCATAATACAAATATTCAGCCTTAAAAGTGCAAAAGAGTGTTGTTGTTATTTGCGTTTTATTATATAATTTTATTAAAAAATCTTGTACATTTTATTATATTTACTGTAAATTATATAGCTGAAGAAAAAAAAAACTGGTAATGGAGTTTATAATTACAATAATATTCTATTCATTTTAATCATATCAAGTAACTTTACATAAAAAAGCTTGTATTTAATAGATTTTTAATGTTAAAGTATGCCCATTTTTTTTTAATATTGAGAAAAACGTTTGGTTACGTATGTAACCTCCGTACCCCGAGGGAGGGAACGACACGTTGTGTCGGAGAAGCGACACTAGGGGTCTCTCTTGAGCGCCGATATCCACCTCTGATCTATGAAAAAAGGCCAATGAGAGTTGGCAGCCAGTATTTGCATGTCCCGCCCCCGGACATAAGGGTATTTAAGCGGCGCAAATACGGGAGTTCATTCAGGATTTTTCTGAGGAGCCGGAAATGGTCCGGCCACAACAGTGGTTCAGCGACATGGCGGAGGAAAGACACAACGTGTCGTTCCCTCCCTCGGGGAACGGAGGTTACATACGTAACCAAACGTTCCCCTTCTGTCGCTCTCTCCACGTTGTGTCGGAGAAGCGACACTAGGGGACCCATTCCAATCTTGCCATGCGCTGAACCGTGTACGTGAACCGCCGATACAGAGGCGGGCAGGAATTTCATCCAGTGCCGCACATCGTCTGTACCTGGCTCCATAAGAACATCGGGATCCTTCTAGTTACCCTGAGAGGGGAACAAGGCAATGTTTGCCAACATGGGAACGGGCCAGCCTGGCTGGGCCTCTTTTCTCTCTATGTTTCTCACATAGAGCAATCACGGCCGGGGCCCTTACACGCATATAGGGAAGGGGGTCTTACCCAGACCCTGCGGAGACCACACCTGCCCTTTTTCTTGGGGAGGAAAAGTGGTAGACACGTCACACGGCCGTCTTGGGGCTCGTGTGGAAAGTATGGTTCGGTGGTAGATCCAGCCTCGAAAGGGGGGAGTTGCTACAGCACTGCGACCGGGGCAGCTGTAACTGCCTAAGGGAGACACGGGGGTCCGCTCGTAAGGGGACAGAACCGTGGAATACACACAGGGGGAGTCCGAGCAGGAGGCCTTACCTGTGGAGCACCTATACCAGTACAGGTTAGCCATCAGGATACACGCAGTGGCTTGGGTCGGCGAGTTCCTCCGCTGAACCGCGGACCCGGAGGGCTGGGGAGGAATCGACCAGGGTCCCGACTCGGAGTGGGGCGCCCTGGGAAAAAAAGGGCGCACTACTTAACCTTGACGTCAGGAAAAGGGCGCTGGGCGCAAGCGATCCACCCGGCCGGTCAGTCTACGTGTTACCGAGTTATACGGGCTCGGACCTGAGAAAACGCGAGACGCAACCGACTCAACGTGGAGGTTGTAAAACCTCGCGAAGGTGTTGGGTGTTGCCCAACCCGCGGCTCTACAGATGTCTGCTAGGGAGGTGCCCTTGGCCAGTGCCCACGAGGACGCAACACCCCTTGTTGAGTGAGCTCGGACCCGCAAGGGTAGGGGCACGGCCTGGGTGTGATAAGCCAGTGTGATGGCATCGACAACCCAGTGGGCGAGCCTCTGTTTGGAGACGGCATTCCCTTTCTGCCGTCCCCCAAAGCAGACAAAGAGCTGCTCAGAGCGTCTGGTGCTCTGTGTGCGGTCCAGGTAAATGCGCAGGGCATGCACTGGACATAGCAACTAAAGGGCTGGGTCTGCCTCCTCCCGGGGCAGCGCTTGCAGGTTCACTACCTGATCTCGGAATGGTGTGGTAGGAACCTTGGGCACATAGCCCGGTCGCGGTCTTAGGATCACAGACGTATCCGCCGGACCGAACTCCAGGCAAGTGTCGCTGACAGAGAACGCTTGCATGTCCCCGACCCTCTTGATAGAGGCAAGCGCGATCAGCAGGGCTGTCTTAAGCGAGAGGGCCCTGAGTCCAATTGATTCAAGCGGCTCGAAGGGAGGTCTCTGGAGTCCTGCCAAGACTACCGAGAGATCCCAGGAGGGAACTAGGCCTGGCCGGGAGGAATTCAACCTCCGGGCACCTCTCAGGAACCTGAGGATCAGGTCGTGCTTACCCAAAGACTTGCCGTCTACAGGATCGTGGTGGGCGGCAATGGCGGCAACATACACCTTGAGGGTGGACGGGGACAGCCTCCTGTCCAGCCTCTCCTGTAGGAACAGGAGCACTGACTTGATCGCGCATCTCTGCGGGTCTTCAGTTCGGGAAGAACACCAATCTGCAAACAAGCGCCACTTTAGGGCGTAAAGGTGCCTGGTAGAGGGGGCTCTGGCTTGGTTGATTGTATTCACAACGGTCGCCGGTAAGCCGGCTAGACCAGACGTGGAGGTTCCAGAGGTCTGGGCGCGGGTGCCAGAGCGTGCCCCGTCCCTGAGAGAGGAGGTCCTTTCTCAGGGGAATTCGCCAGGGAGGAGCTGTCGCGAGAAGCCTGAGTTCCGAGAACCAAGTCTGAGTGGGCCAGTAGGGGGCCACTAGCGTGACTCGCTCCTCGTCCTCCCTGACCTTGCACAGCACCGGTGCAAGAAGGCTCACTGGGGGAAATGCGTACTTGCGCAGCCCCGAGGGCCAGCTGTGTGCCAGCGCGTCTGTCCCAAGGGGAGCCTCTGTTAGGGCGTACCAGAGCGGGCAGTGGGAGGTTTCCCTGGGAGGCGAACAGGTCTACCTGGGCCTTGCCAAACCGTTCCCAAATCAGCTGGACCGACTGGGGGTGAAGCCTCCACTCCCCGCCGGGCAGGCGTTGTCGTGATAGTGCGTCCGCTACGATGTAGAGCTTGCCTGGGATGTGAGTGGCACGCAGCGACTTGAGTCGCTGCTGGCCCCATAGGAGGAGACGGCGGGCGAGTTTTGACATGTGGCGGGAGCGTACGCCGCCTTGGCGATTTATGTACGCCACCACCGTGGTGCTGTCCGATCTCACGAGGACGTGTTTGTCCCGAACTAACGGGAGGAACTTCCTGAGGGCAAGAAGGACGGTCAGCAACTCCAGGCAGTTGATGTGCCAACGCAGCGGGGCCCCTTTCCAACGGCCTGCTGCTGCGTGCCCGCTGCACACGGCACCCCACCCGGACCGGGAGGCATCGGTTGTGACCAGAACGCATCAGGACACCTGCTGCAGGGGCACTCCTGCCCATAAAAAGCAGAGGTCTGTCCAGGGTCGGAGTGTTTTGAGGCAGGCGGGGGTGATCCTTACCCGATGCGTGCCGTGGTGCCATGCTTGTCTCGGGACTCGAGTCTGGAGCCAGTGCTGGAGTGGTCTCATATGCATCAACCCCATCAACTCGCTCGTGAGACGTGCTGTCATTGAGACTGAGTCTAACTCCAACCCGAGAAAAGAGATGCTCTGAACCGGAGTGAGCTTGCTCTTTTCCCAGTTGACCTGAAGCCCCAAGCGGCTGAGGTGCCGGAGCACCTGGTCTCTGTGTGTGCATAATAACTCTCGAGAGTGTGCTAGGATGAGCCAGTCGTCGAGGTAGTTGAGAATGCGGATGCCGGCTACTCGTAGCGGGGCAAGGGCCGCCTCTGCGACCTTCGTGAAGACGCGAGGGGACAGAGACAGGCCGAAGGGGAGGACTTTGTACTGAAACGCCTGGCCGTCGAACGCGAACCGTAAGAAGGGTCGGTGTCGTGGCAGAATTGAGACGTGGAAGTACGCGTCCTTCAGGTCTACCGCTGCGAACCAATCTAGATGCTGAACACCAGCCAGAATATTTCTCTGCGTGAGCATTTTGAACGGGAGTTTTAACAAGGCCCGATTGAAAACTCGCAGGTCCAGGATTGGTCGTAAGCCGCCGTCTTTCTTGGGTACAATGAAGTAAGGGCTGTAGAAACCCTTCCGCATTTCATTTGGAGGGACGGGCTCTACCGCGCCCTTGGCTAAGAGGGTCGCGATTTCCGTGCGCAGGGAACTGGCATGCTCGCCGTGTACTGCGGAAAAGCGGACGCCCCTGAAGGGGGGCGGGAGCCGGGCAAACTGAATTGCGTAACCGAGTCGAATGGTCCGGTGCAGCCAGCGTGACGCGTTGGGAAGCGAAAACCACGCTTCCCAGCTCTGCGCTAGGGGCACCAAAGGGACGAGTATTTTGGACGTACCCGGCGGGGACTCGCAGCGGAGCGGGACAGGTAATGCAGCGTCGGGCGGCTTCGTTGCGGCCTGAGGCTGAGGTGCTGAGAATAGACTCAAAGCGCTTACCTTGCTCCGCGCGCCCGGCAGGGGGCGGGTTCGTGACTGAGGAGGAGGTCTGATGTTGGCGTCCTCTGGACTCGTCTGAACCGGCCGGCCAGGGGACAGTCGTGGGCAGGCGGAAGGCGGGATCGCCGCGTCCGGTGTACCGGGACTGTCGTAGTCTGAAAGCAGATTGCCGTGAGAACGGCATTTGCGGACCAGGTGACCCAGAGGCAAAGGAAATAGCTCTTTTATTGAGAACGTGGGTACCACAGCCCCCGTCAGGGGGTGTGGCAAATGAAAAAACAAAGGATTTCTCCTCCCGGCCCTCCACCGGGGGACGGAGCGGTCTTACCACCTCCGGAGCTAACGTCTTCGGCTCTGGGTCGACTGTCTCAGGAACGCTTGGGAGCCTTCCGGGTCCTAGAGGGGGTTCGTGATACAGGGGGCGTGCGCCACCTGCGGGGGGCTCGACGCTGGGGCTGAGAGCTGGGCCCGGGTTGAGGCGGAGCAGGAGCTGGTTTCTTCGCCGCAGGGGGACGCCCTCGGCGAGCAGATGGGGCAGGGCCCGTAGCGGCAGGTGTGCGGCGGGGCATGATGTGAGATATGGCCTCCGTCTGCTTCTTCACCGCGGAGAACTGTTGGGCGAAGTCCTCGACTGTGTCGCCGAAAAGGCCAATCTGGGAGACAGGTGCGTCTAGGAAGTGGTTCTTGTCGGCCTCACGCATCTCGACCAGGTTGAGCCAGAGATGGCGTTCCTGGACCACTAGGGTGGCCATCGCCTGTCCGAGTGCCTGCGCTGTTTTTCTTTTGAAAGCAAGCCGTGACCGCAACGTGGTCATGGTCATGTTCTCGCAGTGAGAACATGAACCATCCACAAACGCTGCCTCGGTGTGATCGCGGCCCAAACACACGAGACAGCGCCTGTGGCCGTCTGAAGCAGAGAGGCTTCTACCGCATCCAGGAACAACACAGGGGCGGAAGGGCATCTTGAAAAGACGGCGTCCTGAAAAGGACGTTCAACGCCGCTGTGTTTTGCTCTTTTAGAGAAATTCACTCTTTTAAGGAAATAACTCTTTTAATACACAGTATGTGTGTGTGTCTGCGCTGTCGAGCGCTCAGGGGCAACAATGCATGCCGTGCAAGTAGGAGAAAGCCGCTGTTGTGCGCCGTCAAATCCAACAGCATGCAGATCGTCAGAGGAAACAGGAACGTAGTGGTGTGTAAACTCGCAGCAAACTGCAAATAGACCATCGGCTCGAAGAAATTTTCTGAATGAACTCCCGTGATTTGCGCCGCTTAAATACCCGTATGTCCGGGGCGGACATGCAAATACTGGCTGCCAACTCTCATTGGCCTTTTTTCATAGATCAGAGGTGGATATCGGCGCCAAGAGAGACTCCTAGTGTCGCTTCTCCGACACAACGTGGAGAGAGCGACAGAAGGGGAACCAATATTATGATCATAATTACAATAATTTTGTGTTAAAATGGGCATCAACGTGCAGCATTACATTATCTTTCTTATATACCATTTGAAACAGTCACTTATTTAAAACTACAGAAAATGTTTGGCCTCCAATTCAACAATGTGGCTGAATGACAAATTATAGAAAGATGACATGTAGCTTTACAATACAGCTTTTAAACAATCAGCACACACTTACATTCTGTTCTTAACATTTATTTAATTAATTGTCCGTAAGACCAGAACAGAAAACAGTTGCACCTCTTGCAACATTCTTGCTAACAAAACTTGAAATTGTGTGGAATTTAATAATAATCAAGAAAAAAGTCTTTCCAGTAGTGTGAACCTACTATATACTTAAAATATTATTAGAATGTATAGATGCATCAGTGGTACTGAAAAAATGCTTTTGATTGGTAGCACTTATAAGACAAGTTGCCAGCTCAGGGTGCTGACCCACCAAAGACTGTCCGATTAGAGACGAAAACGAAGATGCAATAACTTTCTGGGAATAACCCATTTATTGTCACCACTCAACAGACTGGCTTGTATGGTTGTGGTTTTCTATAAAATAAACAGTAACATAAACATGAATATACATAATAATAATTACAACAATTAAACATATGAGCAATAATGTAGCACGATAAAATAACATTAATAATTAAACAGGCACATTATTAGAATAAACTGAAAGCAAATGTAAGTTAGGCTGTAACCTTTATGTTATATGCCACGCACAGCTGTAATCTGACACCTTGTAAAGCTGCGAAGCTTGTATGGCGCCGCTCTGTCGAGGTTATGAGAGCGCATGCGCGTAATAAATTGTTCACAACAATACTCCCATTAAATACAGAAAAAATACAGCAAATTTAACTTCAAACTATAACATAACATGTAATAATAAAGCAAGTGTAACTCTAGTGCGGACAATAATAAAGTTATGTATACAGACATACGAGCTAGAGTGTTACAGGCATGAATAAACAATTGGGAATACACACACATCTCTATGGTATATCGTTACATCATAATAACTTGTTTCCCAGAGCTGAATAGACTGTATAATTAAGAATTACAAACTTACTTTGGCATTCACGCACAACACTTCGTCCGAAATGCGCTATATAAACAGTTTATACTGCTTTAGCTTCAGCGTCAGTCTCCGTGTCCCGCTGCACTGTTAATACTGTCTCTGTGAGGGCGGGGGAGATCACCTGCACAAGGTTTCTGGACGCTGATTGGCTCAGGAAAGGTGCTGTGTGTGTGCATGTGCCTCAAAATACAGAGGGGGAGATTTTAGAGAGAGGTTAGTAACTATAGCCTTTTTTACAGGTACTATCAGACAACACTTAACATATACTCAAATCAAGAATACAGTGGGAGAGAGAGGGAGTCTTTTGGCAAAGTCTATGTGAGACTGACATGAATTACTGTGCATCTGAATGAAGGAGGGAGATTGGACTCCAATGTTTTATCTAAATAATGTTTCTTATTACTCCCTCCATTCGTAGTCGACAATTTTTATATCAGGGAAAGAACCTTTGGACTGACCGCCAGCTGCTTTCTGGAAGTTTTCTTCTCCACTTTCGATCCCTTGTTGTGATTTATCTTGAAAATGAATCTGTGGAATGAAATACAACAAACAACTTCAGTGATGAAACATGGACTCTACTGTAATATACTTTTTTTCTCATTTAAACTTTGAGAAGGTCAATTATTGAATAATTGCAGGCAACAGCTTGGGTGTGGTCTCTGCAGGTTTGGGGGCGGAACAGGTTTTTAAAACTGGACCTGTGCAGGACTTGAGCACCCAGAGGAAGCCTTTGTGAACACAGAAGTAACATGTAACTGGGCTCTTGTGTTGGATTGCATTAGATTATACAGGTGAAACAATTTTTCTGGTAATTCTATATCCATTTTGATGAATAAAATGTACTTCTACTTTCTTATCTTTGCAAGAACTCCAATGTTGCTCATTGGGCAGCTGGGTAAGAGATGTTCAGGCAGTAGTAAGAGGCAAACATCAACAGCATCAACGAAGACAGTGATGTGGCTATTCACAATGGTTTGGTCTACAGATAACATGAAGTACTCTGCTGCCAAAGGAGAACTTCCTGTTGTACAAATAACAACATTTTTGTGAAAAACTTAGCTCAAAGACCAAGTCCAGCAATTATTAAATATAATAATTTTACTTTACAAACTGATTGAACTAATATATATATATATATATATATAAAAACTTCACACAATTGGTTATAGTACAAGGTACATATATAATAACCCTTTTAAGAAACGGTTTGGATTTTTTGACACATGGTGGTATTGTTGTACATACATGGTGTATATATATTGTTAGCAATATATAGTTCAGGATACAGATGTATTCAGGTTACACAAAAGATCTTTCAGATCAATAAACCGTTTCTGACAATAATGAAGTTCACTTATAAAGGATACCTGCAGAGGCTCACATTGCGACACAGAAGATGGCTACCAATGATGACGGAAAACATGACGCTTAAAATCATTGTAATTTCTGATGTGAGACTTGCAACTTGCTATACAACATCCATATGGTAATGTGCCTAATGTCTGTGTAGCCATTGATGATATATGTAACCTTTTAGGGTTATCAAAGAAACACCACAACTACAAGTGTAATCTTTGAACATTTTTATCTATGGCCCAACACTCACCTTTTTAGCTTCAGCTTTTCAGCTCACACATCTTATCAGTAGAGATAAACAAAAAACAAGAATATGTGAGTGTATGGGACGTTAATTAAAAAAATCTACAAAAATCCAAAGATATACGTGTATTGAGCACTTAACTATTATGTGTAGGCAGCTAAATAGTTAAAACAGTTAACCACCTTAACCGTACTACATCGGCTATGCTAATGAGCCGACTCTCCACTCAACAGTATGAGAGGAGAGAGTTGTATTAATAACCTCATACTTTTAGCTAACACTTAACTATATGCAATATGACAGGTCATACAGATTTAGTACATTTGCCAAACTGGAGAAAGTTCAAAGTCATCATGTAATAATTAGAACGCTAATGCTACCAACCTTGAGTTTGGTATTCTTGCCTTGCAGCTGTAACGTGTAGGCGGTGACTGTGGATTGCCCATTTTTTTCCTCCCTCGAAATTAGCCGTTGTTTGTAGAATGTTCCCGCATTGACCGCGCTTTCTATCGATAACCCCTCCCCCGAACGTTGCCGTTGTTGTTTAAAGGGGTCATGACATGGGTTTTTTTATTGTATTATTATGTTCCCTTAGGTGCAATTATAGTATTAATATATATATTTTTTTAAGAAAAACTTTTAAAATCTAGTGATTTATGACCTTTTCCCACCCTGTTTCTCATCCTCTGATTCAAACAGTCTGTTTTGGGGGCGTTTTCCATTTAAGACTTCAGTGTTAACGCTCACTGTTATGATTGGCTAACGTCAGTGCCTATGTATCAATTATTGACGCCCCCAGCCAGAACAATATGCAAGTAAACTAAGTAAAAACACTGTGATTATTCATAATGAATGAAATTGCGCTTTAAAAAGTAGTTTAAAGTTTAAAATAGATTACTTACAGTTTGCGTCGTCGTTGTTCCCAGAATAGTCGGCACGGACTTATCTTTGAGCAACAGTTTTCTGGCAAAGCCAGCATCATATTGAGATTTGTTCTCAAAACAGTCATCCTTAAAATGTATAGAACAAACGCTTAAGTTAACACTGCCGTGACTAGGACGTCCGCAAAAAATAAACTGCATCCATTTTTCCCTGACGTCTGGATCTTTCGGCAGCTTATTCAGAGGTTTTGTTTGACCACAGCCAGGAACAGCACATCTGTGTGGCATCGTAATTTTCCTGTGCACAAATAGTCTCTGTCAGAGCTCGCTGTGCATCGACTGAACACTTGTGAGGCGCACGGCGATACGAAATGAGCGTATTGTCTTGCGCTTAAAGCGTAGTTATCTTGTGCTGGAGGCGGTCATATGCAAACGATGGTACGTCACTTCTAACCGTCACGTCACTTCTAACCATGAATCCAGAACGAGCTGTATTTTGAGCTTGATTAAATAAATGATTCGTTTAGAATGGGGAGGACGTCTTAAAATATTAAACTTGCAGGACGTTTTAATGATACAAAGACCTCTTATATACCAAAAGATCAAGGCAAATTTGGTTTCTCATGTCATGACCCCTTTAAAATGTCACTTCCAACGTGTCCCAAAATACGAAATGGCTTGTCTCGTAACGTTCAAGATGTATTTCTTTTATTGTTGCTTTTATTTAATTTTACAACTATTAAATCAATTATGTACAGTATTAATATATATTTTAAGTTTTACACAACTAAGAAAAGTATATGTAAAATGACATTAAATTATTTCATTTATAATCATACAAAACTGTATTTTACTGGCATTTTACATAGTTCAAATGTATTTACAGTATTACACTAGAATTTAACAGTGTCATACATTAAATAAAATATACATATTTGTGAAATTATGATAAATTTTTTCAAGTATTTTAACAGTCTTTTTATGTAGAAAAAAACATGATTTTCCTTTTTATAAAAGGAAATTATATGGTTATTCACAGTTACAGGTTTTCCATGTTATTCTACATTAGACATGTACATTCACAGTCTATTCCTGTAATTATATAATGTAAAATAAATGTTCTGTACTTTAAAAATACAGAGGAAAAGTGTAAAATAAACAGTAAAAATCCCATAAAATTATGGATTTGTTTTTACAGTGCAGCATGCATTTCCATCATCAGGCCAAACAATTCTAAACACAGTGAGTAATTTCCATTAGAACACGGTTCGGTATGGTATGCACAATGGGAAAAAAATTTAATTGTGTCAACAAGCCTGGAACGGTACAGAAGAGTATGATTCAGCAATTATTTGTCAAAGATTTAATGTCATGAACTTCAAAAAATTTGGCAAATCCGGTATCTAATCCATACAAGAACTGCTTATTGAAACAGCCCTGTGCCTTGTCAACATAGTATGCTTGAAAACGTGAGGAGGGCTGAATAAATAATACATTTTTGTATTCAAAATACATAATGGCATTACTCCGTTGTAGCTCAACACTGTGTATGTCAGTCAATTAGATTAAAAGTGACAAATTCAGCCAGCTCTAGCCATTTTCAATATTCAAAAGTGTGTCATGTAAAACTAAAACTTAAAGTCATTTGTTCATCTTACAACACGATTTATCAGAACAGAAAAACTTTTTTTTAGCAGAAAATCCTTTTCTAATTCCAGATCTTATTTGTGTATTTGAGAGATCCTGTCTGTAGGTCATCATCATGAGTGTCCGTGTTCTTGGCACAATGGCGGTAATGAGGAGTAGAGTGTGGAGACTGAGGTGGTTTCTATATTTTATGTGGAAGAGGCTGAGGGCACATACTGACACCGGTAATGACTACTGACACTCATCTGGAGAAGAATAGCAGGGGTGTGTGTGTGTGTGTGTGTGTGTGTGTGTGTGTGTGTGTGTGTGTGTGTGTGTGTGTGTGTGTGTGTCAGACAATCCTCGAGAGCTGTTGGAGAGAGTATGGAAATGGGAGAAAGAGACAGAGACAGCCTGAGACAAAGAGAGGACGACAGACAGACAGATGTGACAGTCATTGCTAATGGTGGGTATACAGTGTGTATGTAACTGGTCTCAGACACTATAGTATTGTGGCTAATGATGCGTCTTGTCAGTCTATTATCCATTAGAAACCACACTTCCTGTCTTCAAATCCTGACCTGGTTGCCTGGCCGGACAGCCACTGTTATTAACAGAGTCACTGCATTTGTGACTTGTGGCATTCTGTATATGGAGACCAGAAAATAAACAAGACTGTGTCATGTGGAATAATGAATAGAAAGAACTGCATACGTTCTCAATGATTGACAGACAAAAACAACCTTTTGACCCCTGATTTGTGAATTCCACAGCTGCAGAGCCCATTGGCAATGTATACAGAACACCATAAGACATTTACTGTAGACATTTTGACTGAAAATATATAGAAATACCCTCAATAAAAAAAACAGAACTGCCTTTTTATTACCACAAATCACTTACTGAAATATGTTAATATGTTACAATTTCATAACCGTAATTAGTGGTGGTTGCTAATGCAAGCATCAATATTACAGTATATTGTTCATGTTTATGGTTATATTTAGGGATTTAAAAAAACAACTTCTTTTGTGCTACGGGCATGACTGATAACTCAAATCATTCGGCTTACTGAGGAAAAGTCTGCTAGAGTTTTTTAAGCAGTCTATTTGACATATGCATTTTCATCTGGTGAAGTGTAAACTAGAATATCAGAGACTTAGGGTTGGGTAGGGTTGGGGACCAGGAGCATGTTCTTTTGGGTAACATCCCTCACATTTTCTTCAGAACATTTTCAAATCTAGTTTTAACACATTTTTGGAATCAATTTGCCTGTAGCTTATTAAATTGTCAATGATCAGTGTAGATGTTGCCCATTGCAAACATGTTTGTTGGTTTGTGGGTGTCATAGAGAGAGATGGTAGAGACAGAGTATGAATGTATGGTTGGTGTTTGTGTATGTATATGTGGGTGTAGGTGAGTGGATTTTGGTTTTGTGGGTGTTTGCAAGTGGGTGTAGGTCATGAGTGTGTGTTTGTGTGTGTGTGTTTGGGGGGGGTTAGTGGGTTACAGTCGTGTGTGTGGGTTGCTCTGTTATCGCAGGATCTATTGGCAGACCTCCAGAATACTGGTGTCTGTGTGGTGCTCTGTTCTGCTTTCTGAAATATCGATCACACCAGCAGCCAGAGGGAATTCAGACACACTATTTAGACATACAAAATATAGCCGTAGAATCCATTTCCAAGATACAGTTTTCTAAAAAATAATATTGCAATAGTCTAACAATTTTCCATTTGCAAGTCTCCTTTCACTATACAAAAAATACAATGGTAATACCATGGTCATTTTGATACATACCATGGAAATACCATGTTTTTTGGACATGTACCATGATAAAACCATGGTTGCTTGGACATGTTTTGTTTTGTTTTGGGACATGCACTATGGTAATACCATTTATTTTTTTATTTATTTGTTTGGCCCAGTAATAGGGTGTGGAGCGGAGGGGGGCGGGGCCGGTCGGAATATAGGGGATAAAGGCGGCCGGTGATGATGGTTCGAGAGAGAGAGAAGTACGGGCATGTCCGTCATGTGTGTGTTTGTTTATGCTTTTGGTTTGAGTTTAATTAAATTATAATTTATGTTGACAAGCCGGTTCTCGCCTCCTCCTTGCCCATCCTTTAACTGTTTTACATAGGGTAATATAATTTTTTGGACATGTACCATGGTAATACTATGGCTGATGGTAATACCATGCATTTGGATATGTACCATGGTAGTGTCATGGTTGTGGGGACATATCCCACTGTCAAGCAATGTTTTTTGGGCATTTATCGTGGTAATGCCATGGTTGTTTGGACTACGGTAATATCTTGTTTTTGGACATGTACCATGGCAATACCATGGTTGTGTGGACATGCACTGTGCTAATGCAATGTTAGTAGTGCAATGTAGTGCAATTATTTCATGGTTGTAGGGACATGTACCATGGTAAATACCATGGTATATGTATATGGTAAACATCAGTACTGTAGCATAAATGAAATACCATGGTATTACCATCTGATACCATCATGGTATCACTATAGTTCTGCTTCTTTATCTCAATTCAATTTTTTATAAAAATTAACACTGGTACAACTTGACTTTTATTAGAAGTTGTATTTTTTATGCTGATGTGCTGACAGCCTCCAGACACTACATCAATTCAGAGTTTATATCACAGGCAGATGAATTTCATGAGCAGCTAAAACACAGACACACACACACGCTCCAGTGTCAGCTACAGATCTAACAAAATAAATGCATTTCTTGTCTGTATGAACAGTGAATGCCTGAAGCATAGGATAATTATAAAATGTGAGGGAGGAATGAACGTGTCAGTCTAAGGGTTAATTAGTGGGTAACATTGTGTGAGAGAATGACAGGGGTCCACAGCATCACTGATAACCTTTCTCATTACCTTAGTCTATGTGTGTGTGTGTGTGTGTGTGTGTGTGTGTGTGTGTGTGTGGGGTGGGGGGGTGGGTGCACAGAAGAGCCTCTTAATTTGCCTTACACATACATCTCGCTCACTTTGATACATTTTTGAATAGGTCTCTGCATCACATTCAGAGAGCACAGTGCACAGAGCACTTTTTTCCCTTCAATTCTTGTCCTTCCCAATTAATCCACTCTTTTTTGTATTTTGAGTGTTTCTCCTGATCTCAACTCTCTTTCGCTCTTCATATTCCCTCTCGAGAGTGTGCAGCCCACGTTCACTTTGCTAACTCATATAGTCTGTACATCCCACACGTGGAGAAACAGAGCGATGGAGAAGAGATGAGCACAGCATGTGGTACATCCCATGTGAAGCACGGAATGGCAGACAGCAAGATTTTCCTTTTTCAAATTTGCTGGATAAATCTTGTATCTTCATAGGAGTATGCATTTCTGACATTATAAACTAACCCTCATGTTGTACCAAACTGCATAACTTTCTTTCTTTTGTGGAAAAAAAAAAAGATTAATTTTGTAAGAATATCCTGGGCTGCACTAATTCATCTAGTGAAAATGAAGAAGGTCTAAGGCCATCAAGCTCAAGAGATGATCCACATTTTGTTATGTTACAGCCTTATTCCATAATGGATTAAATTCATTATTTTCCTCAAAATTCTACAAACAATAACCCATAATGACAACGTGAAAGAAGGTTGTTTGAAATCTTTGCAAATGTATTAAAAATTAAAAAACATCACATGTACATAAGTATTCACAGCCTTTGCCATGACACTCAAAATTGAGCTCAGATGCATCCTGTTTCCACTGATAATCCTTGAGATGTTTCTACAACTTGATTGGAGTCCACCTGTGGTAAATTCAGTTGATTGGACATGATTTGGAAAGGCACACACCTGTCTATATATGGTCCCACAGTTAACAGTGAATGTCAGAGCACAAACCAAGCCATGAAGTCCAAGGAATTGTCTGTAGACATCAGAGACAGGATTGTATCGAGTAACAGATCTGGGGAAGGTTACAGAAAAATTTCTGCAGCATTGAAGGTCCCAATGAGCACAGTGGCCTCTATCATCCATAAATGGAAGAAGTTTGGAACCACTAGGACTCTTCCTAGAGCTGGCCGCCGGCCAAACTGAGCGATTGGGGGAGAAGGGCCTTGAGAAAGGGAGGTGACCAAGAACACAATGGTCAGACTGACAGAGCTCCAGCATTTCTCTGTGGAGAGAGGAGAACCTTCCAGGAGAACAACCATCTCTGCAGCACTCCACCAATCAGGCCTGTATGGTAGAGTGGCCAGATGGAAGCCACTCCTCTGTAAAAGGCACATGACAAACTCGTGCCTGGAGTTTGCCAAAAGGCACCTGAAGGACTCTCAGACAATGAGAAACAAAATTCTCTGGTCTGATGAAACAAAGATTGAACTCTTCTGTCTGGAGGAAACAAGGCACCGCTCATCATCTGGCCAGTGCCATCCCTACAGAAGCATGGTGGTGGCAGCATCATGCTGTAGGGATGTTTTTCAGCGGCACGAACTGGCAGACAAGTCAGGATTGAGAGAAAGATGAATGCATCAATGTACTGCGACATCCTTGATGAAAACCTGCTCCAGAGCGCTCTAGACCTCAGACTGGGGTGAAGGTTCATCTTCAAGATAACAAAAGAGTGGCTAAGGGACATCTCTGTGAATGTCCTCGAGTGCCTTGAACCTGATTGAACATCTCTGGAGAGATCTGAAAATGGCTGTGCACCGACACTCCCCATCCAACCTGATGGAACTTGTGAGGTCCTGCAAAGAAGAATGGGAGGAACTGCCCAAAAATAGTTTTGCCAAGCTTGTAGCATCATACACAAAAACTTGAGGCAGTAATTGGTGCTAAAAGGTGCTATAACAAAGTATTGAGCAAAGGCTGTGAATACGTATGTACATGTAATTTTTTTAATAAATTTGCAAATAATTAAAACAAACTTCTTTCACATTGTCATTATGGGGTATTGTTTGTAGAATTGAGGAAAATAATGAATGTAATACATTTTACAATAAGGCTGTAACATAACAAAATGTGGAAAAAGTGAAGCGCTGTGAATACTTTCCGGATGCACTGTATATTATATATAAATATTTTGAATAACGTACAGATTTTGCTTTTATGGAAAGAAATTTGTAAAAAAAATTTCACCAAAGTGGCATTCAACTGATCACAATGTATAGTCAGGACATTAATAATGTGAAAAATGACAATTACAATTTGAAATGCAGATCCTTGGCATTCTAGCTGTCAGTTTGTCCAGATACTCGAGTGACATTTCACCCCACGCTTCTTGTAGCACTTGCCATAGATGTGGCTGTCTTGTCGGGCAATTCTCACGCACCTTACAGTCTAGTTGATCCCAGTCAAAAGTCAAAGCTCAATGAGGTTAAGATCAATAACACTTTTCCAATTATCTGTTGTCCAATGTCAGTGTTTCTTTGCCCACTCTAACCTTTTCTTTTTGCTTTTCTCTTTCAAAAGTGGCTTTTTATTTGCAATTCTCCTCATAAGGCCTGCACCCCTGAGTCTTCTCGTCACTCTTGTAAATGAAACTGGTTGAGCATGTAGACTTCAATGAAGCTGTCAGCTGAGGACATGTGAGGCATCTATTTCTCAAACTAGAGACTGTGATGTACTTATGCTCTTGTTTAGTTGTACATCTGGCCTTCCACATCTCTTTCTGTCCTTGTTAGAGCCAGTTGTCCTTTGTCTTTGAAGACTGTAGTGTATATCTTCATATTTTTTTGGCAATTTCAAGCATTGTAAAGACTTCATTCATCAAAACAAGGATTGACTGTCAAGTTCCTAGAGAAAGCTGTTTCTTTTTTGTCATTTTTGACCTCATATTGAGCTTAAGACATGCCAGTCTATTGCATATTGTGGCAACTCAAAAACAAACACAAAGACAATGTGTAAGGGGGTTAAGATGGGCAAGGAGGAGGCGAGGACCGGCTTGTCAATATAAATAATATTTAATTAAACTCAAAACCAAAACACGCACATGACGGGCATGCCCGTACTTCTCTCTCTCCCGAACCGCGGTTAACAACCCACAAGAGGCAAAGGTTATCAGTGAATATCAACTTAAATTTCAGTCTGTTCTTCACACAAAGATATAATAGGTACGACTTTAGAAGACTTGAAATATTGCGGAAGGCATTTTTATGGTACTTTTTGTTTATTTGGAGCTTGACTGATCCAGTCCTTATTTACTTTCATTTGAAAGAAAATAGTGGCAAGGACTTTGTTCAAATAGTCACCTTTTTATTCAACAAAAGACAGAAAGTTCTATGGATTTGGATTAACATGAGGGTGAGTAAATTATAACAGAATTAAAATTTTTAGGTGAACCATTCTTTTAATAATGGAGAAAAGAAGCACAACTCCCTCTGAATAGAAGTGAAAATATGCATGCATGTGGTTTTGTGAGGCGGTTTTATAATTTATGTGATAGAGATGAGCTCAACACACATAAGGCGAATCAGGGTACATAGTGATTTAATGTTAATCATATTAGTGTAAACTTTATGCTTCCCATTGAAGTGCATGTTAAATAAAGAGAGAGAAGCTTTGTAAATCCCACACACACACACACACATTCACACAAATACTGACATACAGACACACCACCCCCATTCCAGCCCGTCTGACGCCCACAAGGTCCCCCCTGCTGTGTCTTCCTCCTGTGAGCTCGGCTCTTGCTTTTTGGTGCCAGTGGGTGGCTCTTTCATCTCTGTCTCACCAGCGGACATTGACATAATCGCTTGGCAGTGACATTTTAGCATCGCTTTTAGCTGCTCTGTTATTCCTCTCCACCTGATGTCTGGCAGTCTCACACGCCAAAGAGCTGGGTCACCATCTCTTCTATGGGAAAAACAATAGAAACCTGCCTTTTTTTAATCGGAACCATGGCCCAGCAGTTGGCACATGTGCACTAAGCACATATATCCATGGTGCTTATGTAGGCGATGCTGGTTCTAATTGTTCTGGAATCATGTTCCATTGTCTAGCTGTCTCTATCAAGAAAAATGGCAAAAAGCCCAAATAGAGAATGGAATGGTTAAAGAAATTACTCAAAAGGAGTAGTTCACCCATAAATGATAAGTCTCTCATCATTTAATTACTCTTATGCTGTCCCAAACTTCTATGATTTTCTTTCCTCTGCAGAACACAAACAAAGATATTTTGATGGAGATTTGATATGAATATATTCAAACAATGCAAGTCAATGTGGTCCAAACTTTCAAGCTTCAAAAATGACATAAAGCAACATAAAAGTACAGTACATCAATAATGTATCAAGCGCAAGGAAGTGTAATTTGAGCTTAAAATCACGCACAAAGGAGACTGCTGATGTCAAGGAGTTACATTTTGGTCTGTTCTCAGCCAAAACCTATTGTATCACTTCAGAAGACATGGATTATGTTACATTTATTATTGGAGCTTGTAAGTGTTGAACACCATTGACTTGCATTCTATAGATATATTCATATCAAATCTCCATCAAAATATCTTTGTTTGTGTCCCACAGAGGAAAGCCATATGAATTTAAAGCTGAAGTATCTAACTTTTTCTGTGTTAAAATTGTTTCTTTTATCCCAGCTTAATAAGCAGTTACAACTATTAGTAAGCCATTCATAGGTTAATTTTCTCAAAAACTGTAAATATTGTATCTCTGTGGAACTATGAAAATTGCTCTGTTTGTTTTGAGCAACCCCATTAGATCCGCCCCAACAAATTTACTCAACCTATGGTGGGAGTTGGGGGCAGGACTCTCACTTTGTTTGATCAATGGGGATCCAACAAAATCCTTTTATGATTTATATCAATATAACTTTGTAAATACTACATTTAATGACTTTTAAATCATATGTTATGTCATATGTATTAGTATATTACCACAGCTATAGATAATAAGGTGAAATTTAACATGTTCTTGTTTTGTTTGTTTTTCAGTTAGCATAAAATTGGTAAGCTATGTGCCACAGACTTACTGAACCACAATATATAAAAAAAATTCACATATTTACACGCCACACAATCGGTATATACTAGGGATGCAAAAAAACTTTTTTTTATTGGAAATATCAGTATTGGTATTGACGATACTGATCCCAATCCGATACCAGTGTTATTTGTTTTGCATAATCAGTTTAGAATATCTTTACATTGTGTGGAACTAATTGGGTGTGCTCTTAAATATGTAAAGAAACACAAACCTCAAACTACACATTATTTCAATATAAATGTATAGATTATTAAGGAAAACGTTATTATTAACTAGTATTTATTATAGTATATGCTGGATAATTTAGCAGCAAAATTAACAGTAATTCCAGAATTAGTCATCAGTAGAATAGAAGCTTGTATCTGGACTTTAAAGGATTCAGATATCTTTTTTGTTCAATTTAGTTGTTAGATATCGGCTCACATTTTATTCACACATTTATTTTTTGGAACCCATTCAACTTAAATATTATTATCATTTGTAAACAAATGATAATAATAATAATATAGTAATATATAGTAATATATCTTAATCATGCATCTTTTGTCACAGATCCACCGGCCTCTCTCTCTCTCTCTTTCTTCCTCACAGCCATCAGCGCTCACTCTCCCCTGAGTTCTGATTGCATGCACCTGCATATCATTAGTGGCTAATCAAGGACTGCATATATATACCCAGCTTTCACACATACACTTTGTCTGTTATCATTGATAGTATCTCTGAGACTCCAGACCTTTCTACTATGTCAAACATACCAGTGTCTTCATTATTGCCTGCAAATATCATAAGACTGTTGTGAGTTATCGCTTTCATCTGTTTATTGTGTCTATACCCTGTCTGGATTTTACTCACCTGCTGTTTGCCACTCTGCTCAACAGGATTTACTCACATTATGTTTACAGCACAGTTTCAATCATCTGTTCAATAAACCGTGCTACTGAGTTCATATCTCTGCCTCCGTGAGTCTCTCTGTGACACCTTTTAACATTTAAACCCTCACGCTTTTATTTTGACATTCTGAATTCCCCTGGAAGTCCTGAATATGTCTGTTTGTAGGCAAGTTCACTGTAGTTTAATTCTCTTCTTTAATTCAAATTCTGTTAAAATAAAAAGCACCCCTTGTGCCATTCAAGTGAACGACACAGTTACTGTTGTAACCTCCATTCCCCGAGGGAAGGAACGAGGGCCGCGTTACCAAGTTCTACTGGCTCGGACCTGAAATAACACAGGACGAGACCGACTCAAACCGTGTGTAAAATCTGGCAAAGGTATTGGGTGTTGCACAGCCCACTGCTCTGCAGATGTCTGCTAAGGAGGTGCCATGGGCCAGTGCCCACAAGGATGCCACACTTCTCGTAGAGTGTGCTCGAACCCGCAAGGGGGCGGGCACAGCCTGGGTGTGATAAGTTAAGGGAAATAGCATCAACGACCCAGTGAGCTAACCTCTGTTTGGAGACGGCATTCCTTTCCGCCATCCACCGAAGCAGACAAAGAGCTGCTCAGAATATCAGAGCTCTGCGTGCTGTCCAAATAGATATGCAAAGAAAGTACCGGACACAGCAACGAGAAGGCTGGGTCTGCCTCTTCCCAGGGCAGCTTGCTTGCAGGCTCACAACCTGATCCCTGAAGGAGGTCGTAGGAACCTTGGGCACGTAGCTCAGTCGTGGCCTCAGGATAACATGAGAATATGCCGGACCAAACTCCAGGCAGGTGTCGCTGACAGAGAACGCATGCAGGTCCCCAACCCTCTTGATGGAGGCTAACGCTATCAGGAGTGTTGTCTTCAGGGAGAGGGCCTTGAGCTCAACTGAATCAAGCAGCTCGAAGGGGGGTCTCTGAAGGCCCGAGAGGACCACAGAGAGATCCCAGGAGGGGAACAGGCTAGGCCGGGGAGGGATCAGTCTCCGGGTGCCTTTCAGGAACCTGATAATCAAGTCGTACTTACATTGGGACTTGCCATCTACTGCTTCGTGGTGGGCTGCGATATCAGCTACATACACCTTTAAGGTGGAGGGGGACAGCCTCCCCTCCAGCCTCTCCTGCAGGAATGAAAGCACTGACCGAACTGCGCACCTCTGCTGGTCTTTGGCTCGAGAAGAACACCAATTCGTGAACAAGCGCCACTTTAGGGTGTAAAGTTGCCTGGTGGAGGGAGCTCTGGCTTGGTTGATTGTGTCTACAACTGCAGGTGGTAGATCCACTAGATCTTCCGCATCCCATCCAGGGGCCAGATGTGGAGGTGCCAGAGGTCTGGGTGCGGGTGCCAGAGGGTGCCCCGTCCCTGAGAAAGGTGGTCCTTCCTCAGGGGAATTTTCCAGGGAGGTGTTGTCGCAGAGGAGCATAAGATCCAAGAACCAGGCCCGGGTGGGCCAGTAAGGGGCCACCAGGATGACCTGTTCCTCGTCCTCCCTGATCTTGCACAGCACCGGTGCAAAAGGATCACTGGGGAAATGCGTACTTGCGCAGCCAAGAAAAGAGATGCTCTTTATACCCGTATGTATAAAGAGCATCATATTTTGCATGCCCCGCCCCGCTTCCCTTTATACCCGTATGTCCGGGACGGGGCATGCAAAATATGTCTGCCAACTTGACATTGGCCTTTTCTCAGGTTCAGAGGTACGTTTGGTGTCCCAGGAAGACACCTTGTGTCACTTCATTCGACACAACGTCGAGTGAGTGACAGAAGGCATATTGAGCATATACAACAGAGCAGCGGCATTCACTGATGTGCCAGAGCTGTGCATGCATTTTATATATTTACTTATAAAAAACAGCCTTTTGTGATTCACAGAGCTATTGCACGTCTTCAAGTTGCTTTGAATAAAATGCACGAGTCATATGAACTACTTTAATTGTGTTTATTGGTTCTTTTATGTCATTTTTTGAGCTTGACAGTAACAAACATGACTAACACACAGTATCGGATTTAGACCCGATCCATTTAAAAAAGTCAGTATCGGAGCCGATACTGATCCAGGTATCGGATCGGTGCATCCCTAGTATATACATACCAGCAATTATGGTGGAAAATAATTGTGTCCTGAGCAGGTTTGAGTACGTTTAAGAACATTTAGTTTTTAACTTTCCTAAAACCTCTTTAAAAAGCTACAAAATTAAAAGGTCACTATTAAAAAGTCTTTAATGCATGATTGTTTTTTGTTTTTTTAAATAAACATGTTCATGAATTGTGTGAAGCCAGTCAAGTTTTTGTCGTATCTATTGTGCTTTTCACCGTTTCAAAGCTGTCACATCTTGTGATAACAGTCACCCCCTGGGGACTCTATTTCACTGGCGGACTCATTTGATTATAACAATGGCATAAGGGAGAGTAAATGATGAGAGAATTATACATTTTGGGCAAGGTTGGGAACAGAGAACTGGTTCTTGTTCAGAACCGATACCTTTAAAAAAAATATTGGAATCGTATGATTTTCATGACATTCCGTTCCGTTAACATTAGTTCAGTGATTACAATCCCTTGATTTGGGGTGAGTTATTCCTTTAACCCTGGGAAACAAATTGTGCCTTGAAGTAGCCTTTAGTTGAATATAACATAGCTTGACTGCTGAAACCCTCCTGAATGCTTTTTGAATAAATGAATGAATTTATATTTACATAACACATTTTTGTTTGCATGCAGCCAAATCCAACTCAACTTTTATAGGTCTCTCATTCTCAGCTACAAACATTCTATTTAAAACCTGCTTCCAAACCAACCATCCTTTAAGAGTACTTACAGGCTTGCTATCTTTATACTGTGAAATCCCTCAGCAAGAAAGTCCACAGTATCTCTGTATGCCTACTACATGCAGGCTCACAGCTAACATGTTCATCCACTCACAACATCCCACAATGGGAGTTTAAGAGCTCTTAAACGTAGCCCAGCAGGGCCGCACCCTGCATACTGTGGGATGCTTCAGGAAAGAGTTACTGCTGAGGAATCACCAACTGTGGGAATCTAAGTTATGTCCTCCATGTGATTTCCCTACTTCTGATAAAAAATATGTCAATATAAAAAATGTCAAGTCATTGGCTATGTTCAAAATAGAATATTTGCTTAAAGAGTTAGTTCACCCCAAAAGTTCTGTCAATTCTGTCATTATCTGTCATGGCATAGGCTATTTCTCATCATTGTGTCGGGTTCTATTGCAAATATAGGCACATTAGTACAATTAACATTAGTACCATTAAACATTAGTACAATTAAGTTAAAAAAGTATATAACCATACTACAGGCATAGAACATTTTACATGCAATGTTAGTTGTAGCTCCAGAAGCCTGCAAACAATCGGATTCACTTTAATTGCCTGGCGTCCATTGGATGCCATTTTGGTGAATTTAAGTATACATTTATATCTTTAAGAGCAAAATCTGTACATCATTCCAAACGTTTGGCCGCCAGTGTGTGTGTATGTATATATATATATATATATATATATATATATATATATATATATATATATATATATATATATAATAGGCATAAGTCAGTTGATTGAATGCTTGGACACATTCAAACAACTGTCATTGTGGGTGGAATTTTCAGATGTTCCCTTTGGTACGCCAGGCAATGAAAGCACATCATTTTTCTACTCCCTGAAAGATATTAATGAAATAAGTGCCATGAGATATCTCACCTGTCTCTCTGACAGCCCTAGACTCTGTAAACAGCAAGCAAAAATGTGTCCGCAGTCCTCGGTCTCTTGAGGCTTTCTGGCTGTCAATCATTTTGCGCATTATTGAGGCTTATGCTGCCTTCATGTGCTATCAGAATTATCAGAAGTGGTAATTATGAGTATGTTGCGTTCAAGTGCTTTGTTGCTGGAAAAAAAAAAATGTAATTTCATATATATTTCTTGAACAACTTTTATTTTGACACCATAAAATATATTACTCAGCTTACTGACGATTATGGAATTTTGGTCCAATACAAGCTATTTTTACGGTGTAATAATGTACAACATGCATCAAATGGTTGCTGATATACAAAAATTCATGACCAAAACAATAAGTGCTAACAATTAATTGTATTTAGAAAAATAAATAAAACCTGTCATTCACTACAGAAATCGTAGTCTCCTATGCCATGTTGAAAGTTTATGACTCCTACCATCTCGGAAACTCAGGTATCAAAATGATCTCTAGATTTCCCAGTCGTAATTACGACTTGAGGGGTCTTTCATGTGCATCTTCCGATTGGGAAACTCGTATTAACGATAATTCCGATAACACGTGAAGGCAGCATTAATGGCATTTTTATGCCAAGTTGCTCATTTGGTATTTTTGGAGCACGGGGGAGTGGGCATGGCTAATCCAATGGCTCATTTTGTGGAAATTCTAAAACAGCTAAAATTGCTTACAACAACTTTATCTTGACACAGTCTAAAAAACATGATGGTTCTTCACGTGCCACTCAAACAGCATAACGGTCAAAGACATCTATTGCATGTGTTCAAAGGAAAACACTGTAGTGGCACTGGTTATTACTGTTCTTCTTGATCGCCGCCATAGTTTACCCAACTATGACGACTTCCGCTTTGCAAATGTGGAAGTGTGAAAGAGTCCATATTATTACAAATGTGGGTATGTAGTTCTCAGGCTTTTCTTTAGAAAGGAAAATAGGAGGTGGACCTTTGTGTGTAAAACTTATAGTTGACTGTTTGCATGTGTGGGTGGGTGTGAGTTATTTATGTACATCATTAATCTGTCCCTTGGCCCAGGAGCATCTGGACTGAGAGAAGAAGAACCAATAATCCAAATCCATGCTTGTGGTCATTCCCCTGAGAGATTAAAGGAACTACATTTCCCATAACATCACTCAGTCTTCATCAGAATCCAGTCTGTCAGCCTAGATGTCCAGTCACACACAGGATCAACTGGAATTGGCAGATGCTCTTCCCCATGGTACACTGATTCAATAATGCCATCATAGTTCGGTGACATGTTGTAAAAACAGTGTTTCTCCCAGATGTCTGATAGCACAATTTTTCATTCCAACAAGAAACAACTGCCTAGTCAAAATGACTGTCTAGTCATTTAGTCTCTTCTTATAAGAAGCAAAAAGTTGATATGTTATTTAAGCAGTAGCAGTAGGGGGAGGAATCTAGTCACCCCTAGAAAGTAGATTTAAGTTCATGTTTGATGTGTCTCTAGAATTATTAATCAGTGTGCTCCATTGATTGCTTAAGCAAACTGTTTTGTCACCATTGAAAGCAAAAGCTCTGTTTCAGGTGGTCATTTCACCTGTTAATGAGAAGCAACATGAACTAGCAGGATTAAAACATCAAATTAAGCAAAAAGTAAAGAGTTAAAAGACTGCAAATATTTACAAATATAATTTCAATAATGCAAATATATATATATACACAATTTTGTTTTATTTGTATGCTGTTCAACTGAGACTGAAGACAAACAAACGCAACAAAAGAGATCTGGACAAACAACTTTATTTTTGATTATGGGTCTATACACTGTACATCCTGACATTGCAGTATATAAGCCAAACTACTCTCAACTCTAATCTCATAGAGCTCTCTATCTTACATTATAGTCCATGTGAAGGGAGAGGGACCAGTCTAAGAGGGAGATATTGGCCAGATCAAACTGTATAAGCGGCATCAGTAGAAGAAGAAAGCATACATTAATCTCTTACATAAAAATAATTTCAAGAGTTGCAAAGTTTATAGTATATTGTTATAGCAGCAGTGAAGGGCAAAGAAGATATATCGGTATGGAAAACAAAGAAACAAATTGTTAAAACAAGTACGAAAGTATGTGGATGTCTGATTCAACCCGAATTTATGTATTTGATATTCAGTTGAACATAACAAAACTATTGATAGCTGGAAAAAAAGGCATTTACCATAAAGATTCTACTGAAAATCGTTATCATTTTTTGTAGCCCAAAAATAAAAAAAGGACTGACTATGCTTGCGTTGGGATTACAACCTTTGAAATTCTTTTTAAAAACACAACTAAAATATAACAACTATCATGTAAGGTTTTTCTCATTCTGAAAACAAAAACAAAAAACAAACACAATATACATTTATGATAAATTTTTTGTAAAATGTAAACAGCAATTTACATAGATGAGTTTGTAATTTTATCGTCCGACTGGCTAATCCTGTTCATTAATAAGTGATGTTATGTCATTATTGCTGTGTTGTAGCATTATTTGTTAGCAAAAATGGCAGTTTTAGAAAAAGAAATCCACATTTTTAGTATTATATGTAAGAAAGGAGCCTTTCTGATCAATGTCTCCCTTTTTCATAGAAAACCATGAACAATGTAAATGACACATTTCAATTTGCATTTAAAACAAACTACAAAACAACCTCATCTGAAAGAATTCGTTTTTATGTGTTTTTTTATTCATTTTTTTTTTGGTCTGAAAAAAATGCAGTCTCTTGCTACTGTTGTTTAACACACTGAGTGTCTTTTTTAGACCACTGTTTAATATCTTTGCCATATCCTGCATTGAACAGGTCAGGATATCACATCATTTCAAAGGCTCTTTTTACATCTATAACAAAAGTAACCTCTTAAATATATTCTGTTTATTCCTTAAAAACAGAGAAAGAAAAGAGTGTATTTATTCTGTTGTACATTTAAAAGCTATCTTAGTATAAGATTTAAATTCTGTACCAGTGGCAATTGGAGCATTACATTTTGCTATGCATTTCTCTTTTATTTATTAATTTTTGAAGAAAACATTAAAGGAATACTGACAAAATGCCATTAAAACCTATCAAATAAGTTGCAGCTTGCTCTTAAGCAATGATAGTTCATTCTCAAGTTCATTCTGGCAAAATGGGGTGAGCCAAAAAGCACAAAAAATGCACCAGAGTGCACCCCACATGAGAGTGCAAATGGGACGTCCCGCTCTTGTCAGCTCACTGCTGTCTGAACCATTGTTCCTCTTCTGGAACCCCAAGGGGCCAAAGACAGGCACTTGAGGGTCTCCAGCATTGCATATGCACATAAGTTCTATATTTAGCCCAAGAGTAATGGCGTTCATGAGTGTATGTTTGCATGTGTGATTGTTAAGAGCTGTTATCGTGAAATTTATTGTTGAGAGGGTTTTGCTTTCCTTTGTAATTAATAAAAAAAAGAAGATTAAAATCGCTGTATATTGCATTACACAAAAAATTACATATACAGTTTTAATGCCCAGTAATGAATATATGAATGGCAGACTTTATCTTTTTCTTTAAATTCCATGCATATGAAAGAAATTACATAAGCTTGCTATTGAAAGAAGGAACATAAGACAAGCAATAAAATATTCACACAATCTGAAAAAAACATCTGTTATAACATCAACAAGAACAACAAAATGAAAAGAGCCAAAACGTTACATACATTCTGATTGCATTGTACCCAATGTATATAAATCACTTATAAAATATATGTATTTTCAACAAAATCTATTTCTGCTATGTTTGAGAGCATTTAAAGATGCATTATTAAACCATCTAAACTTTCATTCATCCATTCTTTTCTGGTTTGTACACAGTAATACGCTCTTGCTCACAGCAAACATATTTTAGCCAAGTGGAGCACCTGCATTGTTATTTAAAATCCCTTTACCCATGCTGGACATACATGTGTCTGATTCCTATTCGTTCCGAACGATTTTATATTTGATTCTGAACCGTTCAAAACACGTAGGTATCTAGAAGAGTAACAATAACACTTTAGCAATGATTATAATCATATTTCGTTAGCTATGATACATTTTTAGTTAAAGTCGGATTAAGGGGACAGTTCTGTGTGTGCTGTCCACATCTGAGCAAGCAAGCATGTAGATCCTTTTTCAATTCTTGCGGGTTTATTTATTTACAATAGTTTATCTTAAACACATGATTACATTGCATTTATTAAAACTGCATATAATTCATAAAAATGTTTATTCCAACTTTATACTTAGGAATACTAAACTCTCTGAGATAAATGCGTGGGAGAGTGTGGGAGCATAATGCGTTTAGACAGTATTTTGTAATGACAAAGTGCGATTCATTATTGTAAAGTAAAAAACAAAGTGAAAACAAAACAAAAGAAAAGAGAAACATTTCCATATTTACATATTATAATTTACTTAAAAGAACTATTTGTAGTTCTTGATCACATGACACCTCCTGCCCTAGAAGCCATAGACAGTGTGTGTATATATATATATATATATATATATATATATATATATATATATATATATATATATATATATATATATATCATTATTATTAGTTTTTTTTTTGCCTTTATTTTATCCATGATCGTGAGCCGGGCCAATTCTCATCACATAAGCCCACAGATAAGCACTGTATGAGTGTGTTTGTAAGTGTTTGAGCTGTGGTCATAGCAAGAACAAACCCAAACCCTCACAACCCTTACAGAGCCACAAACCGCCAATGCCACACAGACACCAAACTCATTAAATGACCCACAACGCACACAAACAGTAACATCAAGCATGTGTTTATGTTTGGGTGTGCACGTGTGTTAATGTGTGTGGTGTATCTGTCTTGTCTTGTGTACACACACACACTATATCTTGTGAGGGGGAGAATTTTTTGCCATTTAAAGAAAGTGCTCATGGCTTGATCATAACACTTACTTTAATAAAAAATATCTCTCCCCGAGAAATTACTCCTTGGCCCTTCAGCATTCTCCTACCCAGTATTTCTCTTACATATATAAGTGTGTGGTTTTGTGTAACTATTTGTCTCCATATCAAACAATGGCTTCTTTAACCAGCATGACATAAGATAGAATTCTTTTTCTTTTTCTTGACTTGTAAAAGAAGAGAAATTTGAGGCTCTGATAGTTTGCAGAAGAAAGGTTTTGTTAAGTTTCATACACACTCACTATGAAGTCTCTTAAATAGCTTATTACAAAGTTAATTTTCTTTATTGTACTTCCCCAAGGTGAGTGAGGGGACAAAAGGAAACAGGAATTTCAGATGGGATGACAAGTCCTTTTCTCTCAGACAACAATATAGGGCAGACAGCATCCTTTAAAGGTATCTTAAAAATTGCTCTGTAAAATTTTTAATCGCTATCACCAATTTATGGAACTGTCATAGAAAAGTCTTTGCTTTAAAACATATTCAGTTTTAGGCACAGTTAGCATTTGTGCTATTGGATTCTTCCTTTCCTAATCGACTTTTTGCATTTTATCCTTGTTATTTTCGATTGGAGTCAAGATGCATTTCAGTGCTCTTAATGCAACACATTTTTTATGTGTTAAGTTCAGGATACCTCCGATTGGCTCCAATTTTGTGCTGGCTTGGAGCAGATGGGTGGTGCTCACCCGCATGCTGGTTGACGTGATTGGGCGGTAGGTGCTGTCGATCAGGGTGGTGTTGATGTGGATTGGGTGGGGTCAAGACATAAAGACAAGGTTATTTGTTGGAGTCTTTGGCAGGTGGGAGTGCTGATTCTGTGCCATTCTTGCCGGAGCTTTTAGGCCAGAGTTGTACCTGTAGCTCCTTTACCACTCTTTCCAGGTGCTCCCGTGCATCCCGTTCCTGCATCAGATCGGCTCTCAGCTGCTCTCGGTCGGTTTCTGCATGCTGCAGCTTAACCTGCAGGTCCTCAATCTGAAAAGATAGTATTAAGATGAGTTCCCAGAAATAAGCTACTTTTTAGCGGTGTATAGCATGACAAAACACTATATCGTTGTCTTTTGTCACATTTTATTGCACTCACAGATTTGCCAGCGAACAAGCTAGGACAAGTTGGAAAGTGTGATTCTTCATTTTGTTATCGTTCGAAAAATTATTCACTAATTCATTTTGACATTCTATATCTTTTTTTTTATTTTTATAGTGAAATATTTAGCTAAATGCTGCAGTTCATCACTATGACTTTGACTCATTTATATAAATTACACTGTTTTCTAGTTTTATTAGTGGTATTTAATGTACCAGTAAATGGATAAGTTCAACTTTAATGCTGTCACCCTATTTTAGATCCTCATTGTTTCTGTGCCAGATAAACTCTGCTCTGTTGTAAATATAAAGGAAATAATCTGATACTGATAGTAATACAGTACATTTATTAAGATATCCTCCATTAACGTCAATGTAGTTTGATTATTCTGCACCAAATTTTTTCCAAATGTAGTTTAAACTAATGTACTGTGTTTAATAGAAGTTAAGCTCAATCGACAGCATTTGTGGCATAGTGTTGATTACCACAAAAAATAATTGTCCCATGTTTATTTATAATAAGCATAAATTGCAGTTACAATAAAAATGAAAGGGGCCAGTTCATAAACATTAAAATACACTGCTTTAAACATTAAAATACACTGCTTCAAAAGTCTGGCCACAAGACGTAAACATCACATGATTTCATTTAAAACATGAATTTATTTAAACAATAACATAAATATAGTGTGATAAAAATCACTTGCTAAACTTATCTGTATAAAGTGATATCAATACTGGGATTACAGGGTTTACCGATAACTAAGTAGATATATTAGATATAATTTAGCACAGATAAGTTTAGTACGTGATTTTATCCCACTAAAATGATCCCATCATCAAAAGTATCATTTTTACGTCTTAGGGTTAGGGTTAGGGTTAGGGTTACTTTTTAAAAAGTGTGTATTTTAAGATTTATAGACTGGCCCCATTCCATTGTAGGTTTTTTTTTTTTTTTTTTAATGAGCTGAGGGATCTAATATATATATATATATATATATATATATATATATATATATATATATATATATATATATATATATATATATTTGTAATCAACATTATGCCACAAATGCTGTTGATTGAGCTTAATTCTTATTGAACCTGGAACGTTCCTTTAATTACTTTTCATTGAGTAGCTTGTTGTTTGTGAAGCTACTGTTTCAAAGTAGCTTCTCTAGCACTGATACACCCACACACACACACACACACACACACACACACACACACACACACACACGCAGCCAGACAAACATCTCAGTGTCATATCTATTTTCTTGTTTAGTCTGAAGCACACGTCCCTGGCAGGAAGTAACCCTATTTCCTTCTGAGAAATGAAACGTATCTCACATGAGACTTGCAGGGCCACACCCAGTCTGAGGGTTCTGTTAAATGTGTGTTGTTGTGGGTGGTGTATCATGTTACATGTGTGTAAACATACTTTTGATAAATCATTAAATATTCATTTGTTTATCCAAATCCACTTCCATAACATTTCTAGGACAGGAACAATCACTTTCTCTGCAGCAACCTGGGCTAAGTGCCTTGCTCAAGGGCATAATTGTGGCATATTAATCACATATTCAAGGGTTTGAACCTACAATCTTACAGTTACCATCCCAGATCTTTAGGCACAAAGCTACACCACCCATTCACATAGTGAATAAGCATGTATCTGGATATGTTTGTGAACTAACCTGAGCGGAGTACTTGGCTCGCAGGCGGCCAGCTTCACAGCCCTTGTCGCACACTCGCAGCTGTCTGGCCAGCTCAACTTCTCTCTTCAGCCGTATACGTGACTCGTTGGCCTCCCTCATCTTCCTCTCGCATTCGGCACGCAGACGTTCAATCTCCTTCCGCAGGTTTCTCTTTGCCTCGGTCGCCTCACGTAGCTTCTCTTTCTTAGCAACACGTAAAAACTCCAGCTCCTGTGGAGGGCAAGAGAACTGATAATTCCTCACTCTGTTTTTTAGATTTCATTAATTTCCATTACTTTTCCAGGCCTGGAAAACATACATTTAGAAATCCCTCACATTTCCAGGTTTCCATGACTGTGAGAACCATGAAAAACACATAATGCAAGACAGAATGTATGTATCTCTGTGTGTACCTGCTGGAGGCTCCGTTTGGCCTGCAGGGTGGATCCGAGCTTCTCTTCCTGTTTAACCCTCATCTTCACTACCTCATGCAGAAACTTCTCCTTTGACTCTTTTGAGTCCAGGCCGCTGTCCAGTGCCTGTCTTAGCATCTCCAGCTCTGACTCCAGGTTCATCATGGCGTGTCCCTCCCCACCAGACACCAGTGGGACTTCAGGGGCCCCACTGGCTGGCGTCAGCATTGCTGATATGGGGGCACCAGGGCCAGAGGGAGAGCTCAAGTCTTTAGCAGAGCTCGAGGATGTAAAAGATGGGGAGGAGAGGGAGGAAAATGATGATGTTACTGAAAAGAGAGGGAAGAGACAAAAGAGTCAACGGCTATTTAAGGTTTTGAATGTAGGAACAGAGTACGTAGACTTTACTATATCTACTATAGGTATTTGTACCGATATCTGTGATATTGGCCTTGATAGTACTTGGTTTTGGATCAAGATTAAAAAAAAAGCAATATTGCACATCCCTGGCAATACGATCACTCTATTTCCCCCTCCTATTCTTTTCTCTGTTTTAAAATATGCACTTAAAGGATGGGAAACAAACCCCTCATTCATTTTTTTGCCACATTCCAACAAGCTTTTACAGTTTTAATCCACCTCTCTCCAGAGGGCTCAAGGTTGACTCAAAATGAACAGAGTGCAAAATGAAGTGTGAATGAAATCTTAATGTATTTAAATGAGGCCTTCTGTTTCACAACACAGAGTCATAATCAGGTGTTTCAGTTCCCTCTATAGTATAACTATAGTTCCCTCAGATAAGTCGAAGGAATGTTCCAGTTTCATGAAAAGCCTTATCAACCACATCTGTAGCATACAATTGATTTCCACAGCTTATTATTTAGTCTTATTCCTCAGTTTGTGAAAACAAGCATAAAATGGCACATGTAATACATGTACAATCTCAGAGGTTTGAAAGCAGAAATGTGCAGTTTATATTTTTTGTTAAAGTGCTTATATTAGTTAGAGAATGTATGTTATTTGAACAGTGAAGTTGTCTAAATTGTCCTTTTAGCGGTAGGACTACTAATCTACTCGGATGAATTTATGGTTATGCGCTACTGGCATACAGAGTGTATTATTCCTCTATGTAAACAGTCCCATTCTGGTATCCTTGATGTGAAAGTTCAGTGTGTATTTTTACATTAATTCCAGTGCAATGCCTTGCCCCTTAGACCTACATTTTTTCCCTTTTGAACAGGGGTGAGGGAAACTTACAATTATTTTCTGTGTTAATCAACAGCATGCACAAATGCTTTTGTTAAAGCTTTGAAAGGTAGGTCACAAAAAATGACAAGAGGGTGAGTAAATGGCAGAACTTCCATTTTAAGGTAAACAATCTTGTTCTCAACAATCGCTTTGCTCACATTCTTCACGGCTGTCCACTTCCACCTCCACATCCGATTCCCGCTCCTCCTGAGGGAGCTGCAAGGGCTTGCTGGCTGTGGACGAGGGACATTGCTGTGGGCTAGGGTTCGTCTCTCCAGTCAGCTTCCTCTTCCTCCCATGGCTGGCACCTTCGCTTTCTGCCCCTTTTGGGTGTGAGGTGCTGGGGGCAGAAGGAGATGCCTGTCCCATTTTCTGGAGAGGTGTCAGAGCTACATTGGGGGCCACGGCACTCTCCAGACTTTTGTAGTTGTAGAAGCTATGGGAAATGATGTTGAGAGAGTGAGCAGACCATTTTACGTGACCATTCACAAATGACACACAGATATATTAGAGCAAATAGGCATGGAATGTTGAATTGCTGTACTTGTGTAACGGTGTTACCTAACATCTATAAGACTATGGGTGATATAGAAGTGAATAATTCAAACCAAATGGCAGGATGACAGAAAAAAACCATCACTTCAGCCCAAAAACAAAGGGTGGGGAGAGAACAACGACAGTTTCAAGCGGTTTCAGAGAAACCGACGAGCTGGGCCTTGAAGCGGTGACGCACCCAAACCCTTTCCAGTTATGATGGCATAGTTTAAACCACATATATCTAAGCAAACAATGGCCAACAAGCCTGCATCATGATGCTCTGTACTGAAGAGCATCCAAACCTTTTGCTGAACCGCTTTAGACAAACCACACCCAAGCATGAGTAACAAGCTGGTATTGTGCATACTTTCACTTTTACACAACTTAACATTTATACATCCTGACTTAAGGTTACTGTTACAATCTTTGTGTGCTATATCATATTTTAGAAGTTAATAGCTGCACAACTGTTGAAAGAAAGCAAAATAACTCTCTAAAGAAAACATACAATAATTCTTTGATTTAGTAATTAGTTTCAACTTATTTAACTTCTGTTGGTGCTGTTTATGTAAGTGGACAAGTATACTGTTTAGTCGTCATTATAAAAATATATTTGACCTATAGTCACCTGTCAGACTCGTATATTGAAAAACAATATATAATTTTCATTGTTATTGTTTAATTGTCATATAACATGCTAGGAAAACATATTTAGGTTAGTTTTAAAAATGTTGCGGGCTACATCATCCTTCGTAACTGGTAATGGTTGCACAATCGTTGAAATAATTATGTAAAATAACTTATATGTCGAATATCTAAAGAAAATAAATGTTTAAGTCTATTATCTTGCAGTGTGTTGATGTTTTCAGCTGATGTAAGCAAATTATGTTGTCAATGACTTCTGAACACTGTCTGTGGCATTAATATCGTTATTATCATTTACCTGTCACGTAACATGTTCGCATGTCTGCTAGCTCCCTCCTTGTCATTTACAGAGATGTTCGGAGACCATGGCCTGAATGCAGAGGGTCTCTGCCTGGGCTGGATACAGTTGATCCCATGAAGCAAAATAAATAGTTGTTAGGTGAGGTCTTTAAGCATCACAATGACACATGCATGTTCTTTAAAAAGACCAGATGAACCATTTTTGTTGTACACAGAGAACACAGGCCACTTGAACTGAAGGCATGAAAGATATTATTTTATGAAATGCTTGCTGAAAGTCCCGCTTGAAGAATGACCAAGCAGTACGAGTACTTTGAGGTTGTGGGGTATGTTTGAAATCAGAGAAGCTAGCCTATTTCCAGGCTCTCTTCATTTTAGGAGAATTGATTTAAAAAATAAAAAAAAAATCATCAGTTATTTTGGGTTGAGATCTCATTTCAGAAGAACCCGATTCTCTGTGTTGGCAAGAAAACAGATGCTTGGCTCCAAAAATCATCGTAAAATTGGCCAAATTCCACATAGGCTTTTGTATTATTAATCCTTAAATAAAATAGAATAAACTGAACTCCGTACTCTCGTACAACTAATCACTTGTATCATATGAAAAAATAAAATGCTTTGTAACCTTATTGGCTGATGCAGACAGGGACCGTAGCCAGTCAGGTTGCTTGTCTTTGTCTCCTGAGGGCAACTGTGCTGGAAAGTCATTGTGTTTGGACTTCTTGGCAGGAATGAGATCAGACGCCTAGAGAGAGAGGAACAGAAATTGAAAGAGAGCGAAAGGATGAGTGTTGCTCTCAATAGGAAGAAACTTTATCAGCAATGCACATGAACTCATTACCATTCAAGGCTGATTTGTTACATTTCATGTTTTTGTGGTTTAAAATTGCAGCTTCAGTTCAGTACACATTGTGCTGCCCAGTCGGGTGTTCTCATAGCCTACAACCCTCCGCATATTACAGTACAGTAATAGCAGAATCGATGCAAGCAGTTGGCCACAATGAGAGTTGAGCCAGAGGGCATCTATCACCTTAAACAGAACCAAGAACCATAAGACACAGGTGCAAAGGAAAGGTATCTGATGGCTCAAACTGCGAACATTAAATTTAGTATGAGTGTTGACAGTGTGTGAGACCATGTGCATGTGTATGCCTGAGGAAATGCCCAATGTATTGTTTAAATGCTTAATATGTTGACAGTGCCATCTGCTTTTATGTTGCCACGTGAGCAAGCAAGAACACACATACAAGTACATGTACTCAATAATACACGTCGAGGCAGTATTCGTTTTGCTCAGTCACTAATGGTTGTGAGATTACCTCACTTTTGCTGCATTCTATACTGACTGTAGTGTGCATTGTCTAAAATCCTCAAACATAAAAAGAAAAACACTGAATTTCCTTTTCTATGTACCTCCTTGCTCCAGAAACATTTCAAGGCTATTAACACAAGATGTAGAAATGTAAAGGTGGGGCAGAGTGCAATCCCAGACCCTAAAATAATGAATGACTGAAGCCTTTAAAAGTATACAGTAGTGGACAAACAGTATCACCCATTGGTTTTAAGCCATTGCTCACTTCGTCTGGAGGACTTTGAGAGCTTGTGAGAACTATTCTTGGGTGAGAAAAGCCTAACTGACAAACTGCTGCCTGTTTCACTGCAGTAATCCGGTCTAGTGCCCTAACTGGCCCAGCATGGGCTTCTGGGTAAGATGCTTCCAACTGGGTTGGATTGCGTCAAACAGATTTGACACAGTTAACCAATCATTAGCTGAGACAGATGGAACAGTCCATGCAAAAAACTATTTCCTTGCAAGTCAGTTACTGTAGACACAAGACATCTAAGGTAGCAATATTTAGGACATTTCACAGTGGTGAAAAGAAATGAATTCTGTGAAGAAATCAATTACTTCAGTCTCAGAGTGAGAAGAGAGTCATTCATGCAAAAGAACAGGCTGTGCATGGAATCAGCCCAGTGGTGCTCGCACACATAAATGATTGCATCACCTATGACCTCATTTGGCAGGCTGGTCTATTGGGTGTGGTTAATTTACAGCATCAGAGCATGATTATCTGACCCCGAATACAGCCACTTGCCACGTGCCTGTGTTTGTTCATGGATCAGACTGCTGACATAATTAAATGTACAAAAACCAAACTGGACCTACCTGTCTGAAATTTTCATTTGTTAATGGATGCCTATGTCAGAGTGCATTGCAGCTAGCAAGTTAATATAAAGGAACGTTGATGGAACGTTGTTTATAGAAACTTAATGTTTTTCTTCACCCTTGCCATGCACCATCCCCAATGTAATCATTGTATTTGCAGTGTTATCTGATGTAACGTTAACACTAGTATGTAAGTACCCTTATAAGTTTAGAACATGTGTGTTATCTCGAGAGAGAACTATGCTAACTGTGGACAGTCTGATGACTGTGGCACAGTTAGACCTTAAAGTCCACTGTTCAGGAGAGAATTGACCTCTGAATAACATCCCTGTAGCAGTTAGTTAGTAAATGGTTTAAGCTCTTCCTTATTCTGTGTCATCCAGTTGGACCCTCTAAGGTCACTCTAAACCACATCAGCCCACACCAGCAGTCTGACATTTATTGAACAGCATGTGGGGTCAGGTCACTACATCACTCCAGGCTCTCTCTCTTACTCTTGGCTTGATTCATCAGCCTGCAGGGAGGACCGCTCCCGGGTTCATTGGGAGTTGACAAGATGTGGCAAACAGATGGAAAAAGAGAACAAAATGAAAGACAGACAAGGAGAGAACAAGATGGCTAGACAAAAATGAATGAGCAAAAGAAGTGGAGAACGAGCCCTTTTTCAAAATGACATATGAAGTCAAAGAGACAACAGCATGTTCTATTTATCATTAACGGACTCCACAACAAACATTTACCAACCAGCCTATGCTCCAAAGTGTACCCTTACAAAAAAGTACTTGTATAGTACGGTAGAGTGATCTAATGGGGCTTTTCTACTGCACGGTACAACTCGACTCAACTTGACTCTCTGCTCGCTTTTTGGGGGGTTTCCACTGTGGATAGTACCTGGTACCTGATACTGTTTTAGTACCATCTCGGTCGAGGTTCCAAGCGAGCTGAGTCGATACTAAATGTGACATCAAAATCCTGCAGATCACTGATTGGTCAGGGAGAATCGTCACTATCACACGCGACATCAACCCACTAGTTTTAAAGTTAGCAACAGTGATAACAGTATCATTTGTTTACGCAAGTTTCAAATTGTGCAAAAAGAAATGGCTGCGTGCAAAACCACGCCGTGTTCAATAAACGTGGTGCAGACAGTCCACTTGTTAGCGATGAGCAAAACGAAAAAGTCTATCAGGAAGTGTCTCAGCTGTTGGCCGCACACTTAAAAACACTTAAAAGTGACTACAGAACCATCAAGGAAATGTGGAAGTGGTTCGACCAAATGGACGCCATCTAAACCATCAAGCAATGGGAGGGAGAGTGCCCTGGACTGGTGTTGATCCACGACGGAGGATGGTATGTTTTGTTATGTTAACGCTATCCTCTGCTTGAAAGCTTCACTTTATTTAGTTGACCAGCTACTGGAAGCTTGCTTCTAAAACAACAAGTCCAATTTAACTGTTACACTTGTGTAAAATCACCATGCAACAACTGATTTATGCAGCACAATGAGCTAGTAGTGGTGGTGGCGTAGTGGCTAAAGCACAGGGCTGTTAATCAGAAGGTCTCTGGTTCAAACCCCACAGCCACCACCATTGTGTCCTTGAGCAAGACACTTAACTCCAGGTTGCTCCGGGGGGATTGTCCCTGTAATAAATGCACTGTAAGTCGCTTTGGATAAAAGCGTCTGCCAAATGCATAAATGTAAAATGTAGTAGCTAACAGCTAGCAGTCGTATTATTGTTTTGGTCAGTTTGTGTCATATTTAAGATGACATCACGGCAGTAGAGGCGGCGCAACTATGATGATCAGCCTATAATCCCACCCACGTTGAGATGACACTAAACTGCAGTGGAAATGCAAGCTCCGAAAAGTAAAGTAGAGTTGAGGCGAGTTGAACCGTAACGTGCAGTGGAAAAGTGCCATAATTGTACACTGACGTGTTAATGAAAATCATGAACAATTATATTTATGTGGTACTCCAAGGTACCTTCAAGGATACAGTGGTACTATCATGGTACATGTAAAAAATGGCAGTACCATAGTACAATGTGAAAACATGGTAGTACTATAGTAGAGTGTCTAAAAACATGGTTGTTCAATGGTACATGTCCAAAAACATGGTAGTTCTATGATACATGTCAACAAACATGGTAGTACCATGCTACAGTGTCCAATAACCATGGTAATACCATGGTAGAGAGACCAAAAACAATAGCAGCATCATGGTACATGTCCAAAAATATGCTACTACCATGATACTTGGTTGTACAATGGTTCAAAACATGGTTGTACCATGGAACATATCCAAAAACCATCATAGTCCTATGGTACATATACAAAACATTTCCAAAAAAACATGGTAGTACCATGGTACAGTGTTCAAAAACCATGGAAGTACCATGGTACATGTCCAAATAACTAATAACCTTGGTAGTCCTATGGTATACGTCCAAATATCCATGGTTGTGCCATGGTACAGTGTCCCAATAACTTTGTAGTACAATGGTACTTTTGGTACTTTAAGTGTAGACCCAGAGGGCTGATGTCAGAATTTGGGAGAGGGCAAGAGAAAGAGATGCTGTATCTTTTAACATTTCTAAAGGTTATTCTAGTTCCTTTTTCCAAGTCTGAGTTTGTCTATCAGTGTCTCTATCTATCAGGTCTGTCTTTTTCACGTTCATTGCTTCCTCTTTCCTTCATCTGATGGGTGGTAAAGGGGCCTTTTAAATTTCTCCCCAGGTTCCATTCTTAAATGAAACAATGTGCTGAGGGTGCATATTATTACATATTTTGTATATGTATTACATTAGCAGACTGTGCAGTATGTGTTTTTGTAAGTATGTGACAAAAAGGACGCTACGGACAGTCATCCAAAGCACCGTGAGACAGGCAGACAGGAAATCACACATAGTAGTACTATGGTACAGTGTCTAAAAAACATGGTTGTACTATGATGCATGTCCAAATACATGGTACTACCATGATACATGTCCAAAAGCATGCTACTACCATGATACTTGTCCAAAAACATGGTTGTACCATGGAACATGTCCAAAAACCATTGTAGTTCTATGGTACATATACAAAAACCATGGTACATTGTCCTGAAAACCATGGTACATGTCCAAATACATGGTAGTACCATGATACATGTCCAAAAACATGGTAGTACCATGCTACAGTATCCAGAAACCATGGTAGTACCATGGCACAGTCACAGTGTCCAAAAACAATAGTAGTACCATGTCACAGTGTCCCAAATAAAATGGTAGTACCATGGTACATGTCCAAAACACTTGGTACTACTATGGTAGACATGGTCAATGTCTAAAAAAACATAGTAGTACCATGGTACATATCCATAAACATGGTAGTACCATGGAATAGTGTACAAAACCACAGTTATACCATGTACAGGTCTTTTTCACATTCATTGCTTCCTCTTTCCTTCATCTGATGGGTGCTAAAGGGGCCCTTTAAATTTCTCCCCAGGTTCCATTCTTAAATTAAACAATGAACTGAGGGTGCATATTATTACATATTTTGTATATTTATTCCATTAGCAGCCTGTGCAGCATGTGTGTTTGTATGTATGTGACAAAAAGGTTGCTGCAGACAGTCATCCAAAGCAATGTGAGACTGGCAGACAGGAAATCACACCTCTCAATTAGCAGGACCAAGCAGCATGCGAGAGACATACTTAGACATGAGCTCAGTTCTGAAACACACAAATATATAATTTCTCTGTCTTTTTTGTCTTTCTGAGGAATCTCACACCTCTCTTGTCATGCTATCTTTGGCATGGGTAGACCGTATAGATGCTTTAAAAGTAAGGGTTGACTAAACATGACACACACACACACACCAAAAAAAGGAGTGTACAGCACGGACAAGTTTCTGCAAAGCTGTTTGGAACTGCAGGGTGGGGTGAACTGTTAATACACACACACACACACACACACACACACACACACACACACACACACTCAAACTTTGCTTTGCACATAGGTGTGAGAATGGTGGAATAAAGGTTTTGTTCGTTCGCTTGAGGGTTTTTGTCACTTGCTTGAGTGATGACAGAGGAAATGTGTTTTTAAGCGCTGAACACCCAAACAACCATTACACATTACACACAATGAACCTACTAAACAAGCCAATAGAGTTGCTAAATCGCCTCTACTGTCTTGCTGTCCCGATAAAGCCACCTTCCCCATGTCTAGTCCTTTATTTCCTGTGGCATAGATTGCAGGATTTCACTCCTCAACAAGCAATTCCGCTACAAATCGCACATGCTCATACAATATATAACTGACAGAAATTTCTCGTTGCGACACTGTTCATGTAAACATCGACCTAAAGTCTCTGTGATATTAAAAACGTTTTTATTTTTGTTATTTTCTCCCCTTTTCTCCCCAATTTGGAATGTCCAATTCCCAATGTGCTCTAAGTACTCGTGGTGGCGTAGTGACGTCAATCCGTACATCTCATCATGTGGCTTGTTGAGCCCGTTACCGTGGAGACATAGCGCATGTGGAGGCTCACGCTATTCACCGCGGCATCCACGCACAACTCATCACACGCCCCACCAAGAGCGAGAACCACATTATATCTACCACGAGGAGGTATAATGTGACTCCGGCATGTAATATAGTTTATTAGCCTAACTGTTTTGCTTTGAATGTGGCTCATTCAATCAGACTTTTTAGTTGGAACTATCTGATTTATAAAATAACTTTTGAACTCGTAATTAAACATATTCAGATAATTTATTTTTGCAAACTCTGCAGCCGTTGCACCATGGCGGTGAAGATTTTCTGGTTTCCTCAGACACATCTTATTGATGAATCTTGCAATTTAAGCATGAGGGACACCCAGAGACAGGTTTTTAAGAACTTTGCATGCAAGCTATGCAAGTGTAATTGCAAAAAGAGCAAACCAACGTTTTGATTGTGTGAGCGTCAGTGTATGTTAGCGATACGCCACCCTCTGTGTGACCTGAACATGGCCTCCGCCTTGAGCTAAGCTACAGGCCTCAAGCCGGAAGGGAGGAACTTCCTGTAAAACTAGCAGAGCAATGCTCTCTCCTTCCTTCTCTTGCTGTCTTCAAATGGGTTGTCAAATCTCTCACCAGGCAGTGACCACAGAAATCCAGTCTACCAGGGTCTGTGTGAGTTTTTGCATGCAGGTGTCAGACTGTGCAATGAACATGATCCACAATGATGTGTTTCTGTGCTTACATTAGTGCTAGAGTGAAAAAGATCGATTTTCTATCACTGTCATCTTTCTACCTTTCTATCATCAATGTTCTATCACGATTTCTCTATCAACCAGCTCATTAGGAACATAGTGTCTGTACCACAGCCTGCTAGACATAACACCTCCCTAACTATTACAACATACACATACAGATGTTGTATGTATATATTTAAATAAATAAATAAATATATATATATATATATATATATATATATATATATATATATATATATATATATATATATATATATATTAGGGCTGTCATTCACAAAAAAACGTAATCTAATTAATTACATGGTGTCTCGATTAATTAATCGCGATTAATCGCATATACAAATATTTGCTGAGAAAGCCCCTCATATAACAATAATTCAATATATAAAGATTATACATATTAATATCAATATATAATTATACATAGTTATCTTTAAATATAAAAAATAAATTATATATATATATATATATATAAAATAAAACAATATTCAGATAATTAAAATGCATTACATTCTTGTGGCAGAAGAGTTAATAATTGATAAGACAATACAAAAAGAGGCTTTAGAATACAATGTATTTTTTACTACCATATTATTATTGATCATAAGTCAATCATTGGCATACAGTTCACACCATTACACAAGTGAATTTGTCAATCAGTTGGAGATTTATTATGGGGGCTTGTTTAAGAGCCCGTCAATTTACACCTGCATCAGACATGCTTGTGTAGCATCTCGGATGTGTTGTGCATAAACATAAAATGTTTAGGTCACTGTGTCAAGTTAAATATAGTTTAATACTCAATCTTTAAACACATCTTGAGATCACTTCACATTTGCGCTCCATCAAGTGTTTTGAATGCAAGAACGTAATGCATGTTTGTGTTGTGTGTCCTCTAAATGTTGTTTTCTTCACTGTATAAACTGAACGTTGCTCATACAGCTGAAATTTCACTTACTGCCCTCTGGAGTAAACAGGTGGTACTACAAGCTTGCATTTCTCAGGAATCTTCCCTATCATGGTCCGGGGGCATTCGATTAATTGCATTAATTATTTTAACGCATTATTTCTTGTCAAATTAATTGCACTGAATTAACGCGTTAAATCGACTGCCCTAATATATATATATAAATTAAACTTAAAATATTGTGTCTTGTGACCCTTGATTAGGTTTAATCACGACACATTCACGACACATTGTATTTTACCTGCAGATTTACATGAAAATTGCATGGGAAATTATGATCACAATAATTGTGATTTGTGAATGTTTTGCGGTCACAGGTTTATCAACATTTGGAATTATCTATTTTATAAAAGTAATTTTATGTTGAGTATTAAACGTTTTCATAACTACACTGCCTGGCCAAAAAAGTTAAATAAGCAGATACTTAAGAGCCTATAATTGGATCATTATTGCAGTGATTAATATGTTTCAGCAGGCAACAATTAATTTAACCCTAACTGATGCAGTGTGTAGCTTCTTATTTCTTAAACAACCATGTTGGAAGATGTATTATTAAAACCTTGAAGGATAGCGGTGATCCGTCAGCTTCGCAGAAGAAATGTGGTCAGAAAAAAATCTTGAATGACTGTGATCGGAGATCACTAAAATGCTTGAAGTCACATCATAAAACATTGACAGTAGAACTCATGTTTAATAGTGAAAGTAATAGTATTTCCACATGCACAATGTGATGAGAACATACAGGAGTTGGGACTAAACAGCTGTGTGGCCACAAGAAAGCCAATTGTTAGTGAGGCTAATCGGAAAAAACAACTTCAATTTGCTTGTGAGCCTAAAGATTGGACTGTGGAGCAATGAAAAAGGTTATGTGGTCTGATGAGTCCAAATTTACCCTATTCCAAAGCGATGGGTGCATCAGGGTAAGAAGGGAAGCACATGAAGTGATGCACCCATCATGCATTGGGCCCACTCTACAAGCCTCTGTTATGATTTGGGATTGCTTCAATTGGTCAGGTCTAAGAGCAGCAATGTTATGCAGCAATAAAATGAAGTCAGCTGACTACCTGAATGTACTGAATGACCAGGTTATCACATTAATGGATTTTTTCTTCCCTGATTGTCGAAACAATCCCACGACAAATGTGCACCATAATCAAAGCTAAAGGCGGTATAACTAAATATTACATTATGCAATTTTTTATTAATTTTTTGGTCAGGCAGTGTAGTTTGTAAAGTGTTCACACAGAATACGGTACGGTAGGTGAAATACTTCACCTATAATGACAGTAGGTTGGCACATTAGTCTCTGGGCTATTTTTAGTACCCAGATTTCACAGTAGGTACAAGTCATTCAAAGTCTTTCCATGTACTCAGTGGGACAAATGTCTCGTCAGAGGACTTAAGCCTGTTATTAGCATCTGTGGTGAGTGTGTGTTGATTTTGAGATTCCAGGAAGAGTCCAGTGACTCCAGACGTAACAAGGCCGCACAACGCTCACAAGTACACCACAATAAGAGCTAAAAAAGGACCATATCACACACATGCACACAAACACAAACACACATTAACACACTCAAAACCACAGATTAACACACATACACAGCCGTATACATGGCAACACATCAAAAGTGAAGCACTCTGTGCAGCTGCTTGCTTGCATATTCAACCACACACACACACGTAAACCTGGTGTTGTCTAAACTTGGTCACACCAGAGAGGAGGGATAGGGTTCCACTTCCTCTCCCAAATTTGCTTTGGCAGCAGCTTGTGTGGGAAAGCAGTAGACTCTGTTCCCCTTGGACATAGAGGGGGCAAGTCCATAGCTCAGGAAAGACAGTACACGTCCTGCTATTGCATGACTAACTCATCATCACACACCTTATTGTAGTCGAAAACACAAACGTTGAATCCTTTTCATATCTCCAAGCCTTGATATGCAAAGCTGCAACTTTCTTTAAAATTGACCTGCCAATGCAACCGATAATGCACAACAACAGAAAAGCAGAGTAGATGTCAAGGATAGAAAGAAACGGATATGTAAAGATAAAGAATGATCGAGAGAAAGAGAGCCCTCAGGGTGCATGCAGACGAGCGGAGGAAAGAAATAAATCCAGAGGGGGGATAAATCTATGACTCATTTACTCTAAAAGTTAAAAGCATCTAAGAGCAAGATAATCACATTTCAATGTTTTTCAAAAGTTGTTGAAATTGCTGAGGCTGGACCCTAATGGACGCTTATTGATCTAGGAATGTTGTGTGTGTATAATTGTTGCTTTCTACCATGTATTACCTCGTGTCTATCATGTGCCACATCTCTAATCTCTTGTTAGGATCAGATGTTTTTCTGTCTGAACATAGGACACTTTATAATAACAGCTGATAATTATTTGTATTATGGCCTAGAACCTATATGATGACTGATATTATGAATCTATAAAGCTTTGTCTGTTGTTTGGAATTCAGCTGTGTTTAGAATGGAATCTCTAGTCTAGAATTTGTCATGCTTCAAGTAATATCGGATATAAAAACATTTTAATAAGTGTGGGCCGATATATCAGACAGACCGTTTAATCAGCCGATATTTGGCCATTTTGAGATTATTAGAATCAGCTGATAACCATGTCCACTAGATATCATTCTCTGCTCTCTAGATATCAGTATAGGCCATAAGTTGACTACTAACTTTAATGTACAATAAAAAAAATCAAACAGTTTAGTACTTTTGTAACCTAGCATAGAAAAAATTATTCTGTTTCAATTGGAAAAATTAAGCCCTTATAACTAGCCCCAATATTGGCCAAATCAGACCAATACTGATAAACCAAAAACACTAATATTGCACAATACCGATATAGTCAAATATAGATAAATCGTGCATCACTAAATGAATGTGTCACTGATCTCCTTTAAGTGGCGGAACTGCTTTCTGGCTTTGTACATGCCAATAGTTTCAAGCAAAGTTCAAATGCAGTGACAGTTTAAACTGCCTCAGGAGAGAAGCCTCTTTCAGTCAGGACAAATTTTTTCCCTTTGCCTTGTTTTCTTGCTCTCTTTTTAATGACTGCCTTTCAGCCCTGTCAAAGGAGCAGCCATCGTGAGTATGTTCATAAAAATAGTCAGAGAGCTTCACTGAAAAATTCCAGTGTTTATGACCTCATAAAGTCAAACATGGTGAGATACAAAGAGTCAGAGAGAGATTTCTCTCATTCCTCATATGAAGGAGGCAAGAATGGAGGAAAGACAGGCAGAGTGAGAGAGATGGCAAGTTGGGTTAGGTGATGGCCCACTTTAGTTCTCGAAAGAGCTGCCAGCCAGAACACATACTGTATCAATCAATGTGGATTGGACTATATGTGTGTGTATATAAATCTATATTCCAGTTTCCAGAGAGCTGACCTGGGATGGGGGTCAAACACACACATACATTTTGGTGCTCAGAATTATTTGGGGGCAGTGGAACACTGCAAGGTATTTCGGTAGACTCTGTAGAGTGTAACACACATGTCTTTACATGTGATGGGCCGAGAGAAGTGCCAAAACAAACACAAACTCAAAAAAGGAAACATGCTAAAAGGCCTACACACACACACACACACACACACACATATTCTGGTAGATTATGAGGTGGCTGAGACAAACTCCTGAAAGAAATGGAAGGAAAATGAAAGAGAAAGGAAATGAAAGAGTGAATAATTCAAGAGATGATGACAGGCGTGTTCCCCACTGACTGATCTGACACTTAACTAGCCAGTTTAGACAAGAATATGTGTGGATCATCTTTTTGACTGGGAAATCTAGCTATTATTTTAGCTAACCCCATAATTTTTTCACTCTCTCTGTGTTAATCCCTCTCTTTTTTTACTGTCTCTCTTTGTCTGAGCTTTCTTGAACATGAAGACGATACTTAAAGAAGCTGTAAGCAGTTTCAACTTTGCTAAAGTCCACCATTTTGCAAACTTTAACCACACCACCACTCTCCAAAACCTTGTCCTCCAAAGACCCCACAGCAAGCCCGATGTCAGCAATCCTGCACAAATAAAAATTCCAAATAAAATTGCTTACAGCACTTTTTTAACAGACACTTAGCAGAAATGCTAATGCAACACTTATATAACATTAGGCCTATTTGTTTCCAGAACAATGCAGGAATCTGTCTTGCAACACTCATTTTTTTGTACATTTAAGAGAATGTTGCTAGAAAAAATAATAAAAGATAATAATTATTTTACTCTCATTTGTGATTAGTCATTTCCTGTGAGCAGGAAGTATATGAAATATGACAAACAGCAGTTAAGCGGATGTTTCTCCCACTCCCCTTTTGTAATAACTCAATAAAACTTGCTGACAACACGAATTGAGAAATCAATAGTTAGCTTACATCTGATTTAGGGTACACCAAAAATCTAATTAAAAAAATACATGGCCCCATGTTTCCGTCTTGGTGCCTGAAGAAACAATTGTGTTATTAATAAAAAACATATTCGGAAGTGGGGGTTAAATATAGCACACATATGGAACGGAATACAACAGGACAAACTCAACTGACCCCACCTCTCGTTGTAAATATGTGTGGGTGTACTGTGTCCTCCCAGCATGCGCCGTCTAGTCGGAACACATCGATCATTAACTACTGAGAGTCATGAAAGCATTCAGGAGTGTTATGGAAACCCTGGACCATTGTGGAAAGTGGGATATCACTGGGGAACACTGGTGACAATGCCTGGCCCCTGTTCCTGTCTCTAACCTGTCCGGACCTGAGCGCCACAGATACTGGATGCGGCTCAGGGGTGCGAGCCAGTTTTAATTAGCCTGAGCACTCGCGTTCCGCAGCGGCAGGAAGGAGAGACTGAAATAGAGAGGGAGCTATTAAAGGCAGGCCTGAATATAGCACCGTTGAGCCACCACACAACCCACCTGCACAGCATCTGAAAAGGGTTGGGTAAAGAAAAGGAGAGATTTCTTCTGGAAAGTACAGCTGTTATAGAGTGAGAGATGACCCTTCCTGAACAAATCACTCTCTCTTCAGCAGCTGCACTTTTCACTTGAATATTCTGTTCTTTTTTTCCCACTGTCTCCCATAGCAACTGTAAAGCTGTATCTGAATAACAGAACAAATACTTATTTCCTTTCTTCTCTTTCTACCTCTTTCCTTCTTTTCACAGCTATGAGTAAAGTTCCAGATGTGTCTAAAACCCGAAAATCCAAACTTACACTACTTACTTTCTTAATATTTATTCCTGATCTTATTGTGCACGATTCAGTGTTTCAGCAATTCACTAATATGTCACATTACCAATGCAGATTCATGTTGGCATAAGTACATTCAATGTGTAATCTTTTAGTTCATCTTCTCCATACTTGACTGATAGTGTAGAGAATGTCAGGTGAGGACAGAGTCATGACCTCTGGAACATGTTTTATTTGCACTGTTCTTGATTTGACATGCCTGTTAGTCGATTGCATCTGTGAGAATGTTCTATATGCTTTGCATATACAGGCGGAGGGGAATCTGTAATGGGAAAAAAGTACAGACGTCCGCTTTGTGAGAGGTGAACAGGATGCCAGTGCTGGATTGAGGTCACATGGTGGCGTGAACATGGGATCCTGACACGGACAGGGGGTTTGGAGACTTCGACCAATCGTATGGTACCAACAGACCTGGCTGATTTAGCATGTTAATGCCAGGTTCATTTACAGCCAGGCTCCAGTCTGTGGCAAATTAATGGGAGATGGCCCCAGTCTAACACAATCACAGCTGACCCAGACAGCGCTCCACTAATGCAGACCTCTCACTCTCGCTATCACTTCTGGCTTTGTGCCTCACATGCATAGTTGCACACACACACATGCTTTTAGTTTTCACCTTTGTTAACATTTAGTGCAGCAGTAATGTGCAACTGCACTGCAAAAAATAATTTTCTAAAAACATATGTTGGCCTTGTTTTCCAGTAAGGATGACCAAACATACTTAAAATTAGATATATTTACTTGAGTAGCAAAATTAAATAACATATTAAGTCTTGTTTTTAGCTAAATCTAGTAAAATTTTGTGAGATTTACATGGTTCCTTGATTCTGACTCTATTTCTTGCAATTATGACGTTATTGCAACATTCACTTTATTTCTTGTAATAACAGGACATAAATTTGTAATAATATAAAATATAAAGAAAGTCGCAATTGCAGCATGTAAAGTTGCAATCTCAAGAACGTCGCAACTGCAAGATATATGCTCGCAATTACAAGAAATAGAAATAAAATAAAAATATTAATATATAAAAAAATGTTTATTCCATGGCAGGATCAATGCACCATAATTCTTTTGAACCGTCAGATCCTACCAGAAGCAATGATGTTAGGGGAGAGGAACTTATCCCCACCCAGGACGGCACCAAAACTGGGTGTGATCAGGTGGTGGGCGGTGAAAACAACGGAAGTATGCCAATAATGAGAGACAGCAGAGAGGGCCTATAAAGCAGAGCAGCTGAGGCTGTATTGTGATAGGTTGGGATGTCAGATCTTCCCACTAGAACTACGTACATTCATACATGCGTACATTTCTAAGGGAAAAAGGTTTCCTCCAAAAAAAATTTTTATTTCTCTGAAAACAATAATTAATATCTTATGTAGTTATTCTTCTTGAGTAAATGGATCATTTTAAGAATGTTTTGATATTTCTACTGTAAAGCAAGACAAAAATACTGATTTAGAAAAACAATTGTAATGTATCTGTTGTATCTTCATACTAGCAAAAGCGGTAGTGTTAGCAGAGCTAAGCCACATCTACCCACCTCTCTGCTCACCAAGATCACCATTTCAAGAAAGTAAATGCTTAAATTACAACTAACAGTCATGGCATGTTCTGCTCTCAAAAAGACAGACAAATCCTCTTTAAAAGAGCCATGCTAAAGAGATTTTTCACAGCATGGCTTTATATCACCCTAGTCTGGTTGTGGAAGCTAGAAAGCAGTTCAAACACACAGCCAGACCAGACAAAATGCTTTCCTATCTGAGAGGAAATTGGTCATCATTATGGGTGAAAATGAGGAAATAGCCTCCTGTAGACAGTCAGTATTTTTACATGCACTTTTAAAGTTTGATTAAAACTTTAAAAGGCACTAAAACTATAATTTATATGATATAACTATCATGTAAATGATTTAGTCGACAGTTAACTGTAAAGTCAGACTAAAAGACCCAGATAATGTGACTCAGCTTAGTCAACATTTTTTACATGTTATCTGGACCACAATTAGTTTTGCACATGCACTGGAAGTCATAGGTTTCATGCAACATGTTACATGTCTTCAGCTGATGTCCTTCTTTCAGATATTCAGGTGTGATATACTTGGATAGACAGATGAAGACTAGCTCTACTATGCAAAATCCTGCTGTAGCTTAATTATTACTGCATATAACCGTAGTGACTCAGGAAAAGGAAAGCTTATTTCACAGCAAACAAAGCAGGAAAAGCATGTTTGTGGAAATGTGTAAGTAGGTATATTGGTGTGTGTAACTAATCAATAAAGAATTGTCTCTACCCACTAAACAAGCTGATCCTAATTGATCGGAAACAGAGTCGTTAGCATTTATTCCATCTTTACATTGACGAGCTGATTAACAGAGCAGAGGAAAACCAGGTCAACTTGAAGATGCCCAGCAGATGACGTAGGCTATGTATGTGCAAGTGAAGCACTAAACACTACAATTCCTGGTGGCTCTACAGCAAAAAAGTATCAGACAAAAATCACACTTCCATGCTGGGTGAATTGCGTGTGTTGCCGGATCAGCTCCTAATCTGCAAAGTAAGCCTTCCAGTGACGGGCAGATGGGATTATAATCCGCTCGTATTAGTCCTCCCAACCCAAACAGACAGCCTTTTAAATGTGATTTTAAGACCATAATCCAGATCCTTAGCATCACCCACGAGACTACATCATAATGCAGCTCTTTGAAACAAGTCTGTTTGATGGCATTTTGTTTAATGTCATTGAATGAAAATATAATGACCATTGTCGTGGTAGTCTTGTGCATGTAATGTACATTGCCCATTAGTACTACAACCACGGTCTGTTGACCCCAGGTGATTGTAGGGGGTACTGTAGGGTGTCCAAGGTGAAGCTATAGAGTATAACTCATATAAAACGTACATACATTTTTTCATTAAATGTCTATCTATTTCAATGAACATTACCTAAATCTGGATAATCATTATATTTAATTGTTATGGTAGTTCAAGTTCTTATGAAAGTTATAAAGTGTTACAGATCTTTTTTATATTGTGAATCCTTGATTTGATCCCTGGATCATTGAAGGCTAAAACCCCATTGCCTTGCTTTGACCCTGTGCCACCAGGTGAGCAACTACAGAGCCAGTTATGATGGAGCTTTAACCCTTCACCAGGTCTGCTCATCTGCATTGCTGCTGAAAACCACACACACACAGAAATACACAGAACTGCAAGTGGCCCACGTGATATCTGCATCCCAGGGCAGGAGGTCTTTCTCCTCTGAACAAAAGAAGATTTCAAAAGTGTGCCAGAAGGAGAGAAAGAGTGATAGAGAGAGAATGTGAAAGAGAGGAAGAGAAAGAAAAGGGGGCATGGGAAAAAAGATTGTAATGTGCCCAAATGAACTGTCCTACTTCTGTCAAACAACTCTAATGCCAGTAAGCCTACTACTGATGCAACATTTATCGCCATGGGCTCTTGTATTTTTTAACTGTTGGTATATATGCATATACATCAGAAAGGGCTGTAAACACATAAGGCACTGAGAAGGGCACGTCTCTCCCAATATTCAGATTAGTGGTCAGTCGGTTTGTTTTCCAATGGTTGATTCTTAAATTAGTAGCCTACATTTGGTCCTGCCCAGTCTTGGATATTTGGAACATTTTTGGCCAGCACAATATATCTCACTGTTTTTTCAGTGTTTCATGACATGAGCATAGCTTTTTGAAGACGTTGAGTCTTGTAAAAAATAATCAGACAATATCGACATACAGGCTGACACAAAACCATTCAGGCTGAGTATTCTTCTTAGCTTAGTTGTAATGCAGTAATGGTGTTTTATAGATTTGGTTAGAGCTGGAACTGTGACATATAGCTGTAAGCATACACACATACACAAGCTATAAGAGGACTGTGAATTTAACACACTCTGTCCTGCACTGCTGAGTTCACGCTTTGGCTCTCTTCAAACCAGCAATCAATTATCAGTCTAGCCAGAGCAAGGGCAGGACACATGAGACCTGGGTGTCTTGGCGGGTGTCCAGTGCAGCTCAGGCAACTCTATGTGTGTGTATGTGTTCAAGTTATGGGGTTAAAGTCAAAACTGGCACCTGCTGCTCTTTAACTAGCACATTACATGCCTGCAACTTGAGACAGGGCAGATGCACACACATGCACTACAGACCCACCTACACATTAACACACTCAATCTGAACGCAACAACTGCTTCTACTAGGTAAGGTTTGTTATATTCACTGGGTCATAATAATGGAGTAGTTGATAATAGGATACATCAAAAGGAAATAAACAAGAGGTACAGTTATAGACAGCAAAAAACATTGATGACTGTAGGGGGCGTGCACACAGGACGTGATCTTGGCGTCAAAAACAGCTTGACGGAGTGCAACAGATGGCAGGGGTCTCCAGATGCATTTGTAATGCCCAGTCTTGTTGCCAGTTATCCATAATTATTTCACAAACCTCTGTATTTCTTGATGCTGATTGGTCAATCGCAGCTCTGAGCGGTCAAATATTTTTGTATGACTGCTAACTGTATAATTGAATGTTGGCAACCATGTCAAAAGTGCTAGTTTTATGATTCATGAGTCTTCTTCTCACATAATAAAATAAACATAAATCAATATATATATATATATATTTTTTTTTTCAATTTTACTTATTTATTAAATAGCTGTATATTAAGTGGTATAATGTACAATCAGCCAGTCATTATTGCAAAATAAACTCCAAGGAGAAACAAGATCCTTTGTTACACTTCTGGGGTTTATTTTGTGATAATGACCGATTTATAGTACATTATCTCTTACTTGAAAGGGACATTTCACCCCAAATTGAAAAAGTCTGTCATCATTTATGCATGCTCATGTTGATCCTAACCCATATGACTTTCATTGTTCCATGAAACACAAAAGGAGATGATAGGCAGAATGTTAGTCTCGGTCGCCTTTTTTTTTTCTCTCTCCTTACAATGAAATTGAAACAGTTCCACGAAAAAAAAAAAGTTATAGGGGTTAGGAACAACATGAGGTTGAGTAAATGATAAAATAATTTAAAAATGTGGGTAAATTATCCCTATAATAGATTAATAAGACATAAGACATTGTAGCAGACAAATAATACATTTGCTAATATAAACATTCAATATGCTTGTCCTTTTTGTAGTGAAGATCGGGGAATGCATCGTCAGCTTTTCCCCCTAAAAAGTTCAACTATTTTTAAAAGCCTTAATATGTGTAACAGCCAATCCCTCTGATGTATGTATACATAGACTAACAATTAAAAAATATCAAGATAATGCAACATTGTCATATTTTCCCATGAGTATCTGTGGGAAACTGACCGTTTCACTGATGGCATCGCTTCTTAAAACAGAGTGACCACATTGCTGATGGAAGGACCAGGTGTTAAACTGATAAACAGTGAAAACTGAAATAAAGTGGTAAAAAAGAGAGGGGGAAGAACATTGAGGGGTGTGAAAGATAAGTGCAAAGGGCCTAAGAGGGCTGTAAAAGAACAGGCCCTGTACAAACCAGAGGGTGAAGTTGGGGTTGAGCTCTCTCTCTCTGTTTTAGCTGGGTTCACTCAGAGGTGAGTGACCAGTCCTGAGTCATAAACAGTCTGAAGTTTACAGCCATCATTCCGGTTGTTGTGCCCCGACCTACCCAATCTCCCTAATCAGGCTGAAGAAAGCCTGGCTGCTATAAACTTCACGCAGAGAGGGGGACAACTGCTTGCCAAAGCCAGGTCAGAGCAAGCCTGAGGGGGCAAGCAGAGTTCAACTGTCCAGGGCTGAGACCGGTAGGAGATCAGAAAAGTAGCTTTACTTACATTTGGTTTCACAAGGTAAATTAAACGGAAATGTTTCATTTTCCTTGTCAAACCAAATATGGGTAAAATTGAATATTTTGAATGAAAAGAATGTGTATTTTTCAAATCAAAACATTTTCATACCAAAATCGGTGCATGTTTTTCTAATGAAAGCAAAATGTAACAACTTTACATGTTTTAATTTTAAAATGTAATTGTAAAAATTTTCAATTTAATAACCTAAGAGACATTTTTCTTTTACTGATAAGGTTGTGTTGGGTATCAGATAATGTTAACAACTAATAGCCAAATAGCTATTTTGACAACGTTTTAGCAAACTGTTATTCCGTTTGGATCCGACTTCAAATAAAAAAATCAACGATTATTAAAATAAAGTATCAGCCTACATTTTTTGTCATTATATAACATATTTCACTAATAGAAGACGAGAAACCAGTTTGAAAACTATCGTTATTTTTGCCAATCTGTTAGGTGACGCTATTGGCGCAGAAATTACACACTTCAGCGTTAAATAAATAAATAAACAGTACTTCAGATATTTGGCTAACAGGGCAAAAAGGAAGAGGAAGGGATAAAACGAAGAGATGGAAAGCAAAAGAGAGAGCAGAATGGTCCGGGGGTCATGGAAAATCCTGATTCCATCTGGTCTGTATCCAAACAAACATGAAGGGTGAAAGATATACGCTAATGTTCTCATCCTTGATGAGGGGAGGTGTCAAAGAAATGACAACAATCAAAATGAGGAGGAGGAGGAGAAAGAGGGAGGCCAATAGACAGGATGTTGTGGTTGAAAAGGGAAAAAAATAGGAAAGGAAAAAAAGCTTGGCACTTTCCTCACTGGAGCCGGTCTTAATTAAAAAGGATTGGTTTTATGTGACTCCGGAGAGGAGAGATAATTTACTGCAAACATGCTCAGACAGAGTAAAAAAGAGAGTCAGAGAGAGAGGGGAAAAATATCTCGGTTTGGGTGTTTCTGCTTAATCTCAAATTTATCGCTGGTCATGGACACTGAATTAACATGTTTTATGTAGCCAAAAATAGAGGCAGCCACAAAGTTCGGTCAGAAATGATCTTTTGCAGGTAGAAAGTTTTCATAATGGCTCAGGTTTGATACAGTTTTGGTTTTTATGGGTTTATAAAAGCCAGTAATATTAGTGCTAGTCTAGACTTAGTCTTGGATTAGTCTGTAAAAATCTAAATCAGTAAAAAAACTAAATCTGTATAAGACAAACAAGTAAGCCACTCATAGGTTGATTCACCCAAAAAGGGTAAACTCTATGGCACTTTAATCAACCAGTTTGTTCTAGAATCCTGACCAGCTGGACATAGCAACATTGGTTCAACCACTGGACCAATGGTGTTAGTTTGGGATGGGACTATATTTTTTTCAACCAATGGAAGACAGGAGTGTTGGTGACAACTATTTGAAAACTGTTTGGTGATGCTTGTGTTTCAGAAATGACACTTCCTTTTTTAAGTTTTGCATTCACAAACACTCATGCACATCATTTCGATTACAGATGCATCACCATCCCAAGTCTACTCGTCTTCACACCCATATTTGACCTGGTTAAAATGATGTCTAGGACAAACCCAAGTAGAACTATTGCAAGCGTGCTATTGCACCATAACTCTGAAGACACACTCAGATTTCTTGCTAGCCGTTTGGCTCGCAGACAGGAAGATGACTATATCCTCAGTGAGAACAAGCTGTAGAACAGTCTCACTTTCCTCATATTTTAAGTGTGTATTCGGCTGTGTATGTACCAATAGTGGTGGCAGAAAGAGCAATTTTGCTCAAGAATGTCTAAATGCAGGAAAGTCTGTCTGACACTATAACGGCAGATAATAAGGAAGTGCTGACCTCGTACTCACCCCTATCAAATACACACTTTAGTTATTTATTCACTCTATCCACCTTGCATTCCTCAATCACAGAACAAGTCAATTTAAACGTGTCACAATCTTTTCAGTTCAGTTCAGTTAATTTCCCTGGAAGCACGTAAATTACCTATGTATTTGGCTGAAAAGATCTGAATGCAGAATGGTTGATCCAAAGAAAAATCGATAAAAAGAGGTATGTGAAAAGGTATGACTGCACTTTTAACACTGCCTGCAGTATCCAAACAGACTTTGTCATAACCAGTCACAACGTAATAAAGCAATAAGTGCTAAAAGTACATTCGTTTTTGTCCTACACAGTCGCGATTACGACAAGCAACTTTAAATGCCATGCTGGGTAGCCACACCCAGTGAAATCTCATTGATCCAAAATCCTGCTCCACATGGAGATATATATATATATATATATATTAAACATTAAATATGTTCTGATTGGCTGTAATTGTGTTGCATAATGTAGCATTTTTGCTTTTAGTGTAGCCATTGTAGTGTTTCTAAATGTGTCAGCGCAATTCATAAAGCAACTTTTCTGCATGAACGCCAACGCTTCTAACCATGCAAGCTTAAATTTGGCCATTGTTGTGTTTTGAAATGTGTCAGCGCAATTCATAAAGCAACTTTTCTGCACAAACGCCAACGCTTCTAGCTACACAAGCTCAATTTTGTGTGTTTTTCCATTGCAAAATGTCCAAAATATTCATGAAGCAACTTTTCTGCATGAAGGGCAACACTTCTAGCTACACAAGTTAATTTTTTTGCATTGCTGCATTTCAAAATGTGTCAGCTCAATTCACAAATAAACTTTTCTACACTAACGGCAATGCTTCTAGCTAGGCATGCTTGGTTTTGTGCATTTCGAAATATGTTCAGGTATGCAAACTGCTCACCTTTTTTTAAGATTAGTCCAACATTTTTTGGAACAATTTTCTGTTCTGAAATCACTTGAAAGGGGTAAGCTTGAACACTTAACACAATGCAAAAAACAAATTAACTGAAAATTTACTCCTAGAACATCTGCCATAACCTTCTCACATTGTTCACCTCTCATGAATTTGCATCCCTATGTGTTACTTTGAACGCAATTCACAAAGCATTCGCATATGCGTTTGCATTGTTGCTCAAAGTGTGTTTCTGGCTTTAGAGAGGGCCGTAAAAGGTTTGCATGCCACTTTTAACTAAACCTGCAAACCTATATTCTGAGAAACCACCATGCCAGCAAGATGCTTCTTAAGAAATGTAGAACAAAGACTCCTCACCAATTGAAAGAAGATCTTTATCATTCTTCTTTCCAGACTAAACTATTTAAAACTTTCATTACACACATACACAAACATGTGCTAGACTAAACTATAACATCTAAGTAAAGCCAGAAATGGCAACGTTATCAGGATGTGATCTTAATCCAGTGTCCATAAACATAGGGGTTCATCCACAAGTGTATTTTAAGAGCAATTCTACCATGTGTCCAAGCAAACAAAATCCTGCCAAATCTACTGTGCTACTGATGTTACTATAGCAATGCCCAACACAGCACAAAACGAACATCGGTCATAATATTGTGATTGTATGAATAAAAAGAGATTTATGCCATGTTTGCAGTAGCATTCCGAGTTACCAGTGCAGTTTAAGGGAGTGCTAGCCTGTGCTATTTGTGAGGTGTGTGTGTGTGTGTGTGTGTTTGCGTAGATGTGCGAGAGCTTGTCTGGTGCATGCATGAATGAGTGTGTGTTTGTGTGCATACAAGCATAGATGTGAGGAAGCATTCAACTATATTAGAGTTGAGGAAAAACAATCAATATTTCAAAATATTGTGAAATTTTCCCTCATGATACTGTATTGACATTCTAACAGGAAGAAGATCTTTACTTACATTTTTAATATTAAAGGTGCATTCAGTAGTTTGGAGCCAATTTGAAATGTTTTACACATTAACAAATTAATTGTGTTTTTGTGAAGTTTGATCAGTTTTCCAGATGGAAATGATATTCCAAAGCTGATGGGAGCAACAGAGACGATCATGCTGATCCACATCGAAAGTTGGCAGTACAGCATCTAACACCACTGTAACATTGGTCCTTAAAATACATGAAGAAGAGCAATGCTAACGCTAACTAGCGAACTACTGAATGCACCTTTAATATTGTGGGGGGTTCACCAATTTTGAATGTGTACACCTGCCTCTACAGGTGGTCACAGTCACATTGCTCAGGTCTCACACAGGTCCACTGCATACCTGAGCACACCTGAACCTCAAGACGATAATCTGATATAGCAGGCGTGCACGTACAGACATGAAGCTGGAAATTCCTTTCCCTCGTTCACAAACCCTACCAGGAAAAAGAAAGGACAGGCCTTTCTTTCTCTGAAGTAGTGAGGCATATCCGACTGTATATCTGCGTGTCTGTGTGCTGGTATCTGCATGTTTGTTTAATTTAAATCTGCCTTTCGAAAGTCTCTGGCGAGGCAGAACGAACGCTAAGACTCTGACTGAGAAAGAAACAAAAAGACACCCTTACAAATTCACCAGCCCGCACACACCCACACAATGTTCACACACATCCAACCGAATTCATGTTAACAGGTTTATTATAGTTTTAATCTAGCTTTTCATTTTAAGTTCTTTAAGTTTTCATTTTTAACCCTATGATTATTCATTTTAGTTTAGTTTTTTCAGTGCTTTCTAGTTTTAGTTTAGTTTTTTCAGTGCTTTCTAGTTTTAGTTTAGTTTTTAAGTATATGTAGAGTTTTTATATATTTTTGTATTAAGTTTGGGTATTTTCCCAAGAAAATATGTTAACTATTGTGTTGGGAACCGAGAACATACAGCACTACCAGTGTAGCCCAATTCCCGAACAAATTACTCTTATAAGCCGGTTCTTTTTTAGTTCAACAAAAATGTTAAGTCTCACATCATTTACACACACTCATGCCATCCCAGATGTATATGACTTCCTATCTGCAGTAGGTCCTTGTAATGGAAGTGGATAGTAACACGATTTTTGATGCTGTAAAAAGCGCAGACAATTAGCATTAACGTCATCCATATGACTCCACTGGTTAAATGAATGTCTTCTAAAAAGATTAATATTTAAGTATGCATGCGTGTCACACCTGGAGGAGCAGCGCTGTTTACAACTGAGTAGGAGGAACACTGTACAGACCAAACACCATAAACAAATTGAGGTCATGCATAGACCGCATGACCTCATCCCTCTTATGAATGCACATACTGCTGCTTTACGGACTCGATGATTTTTAGTTAAAATGTACTTAAATATTGATCTTATTCGCACCAAAAGCGATCGTATTGCTTTGTCATACATTCAACCACTGGAGTCATATGGATAACGTTAGTGATGATTGTCTGTGCTTTTTGGAGTGTCAAAAATCATGTTACCATCCACTTCCATTACAAGGACCTACTGCAGATAGGAAGTCATATACATCTGGGATGGCATGAGGGTGAGTAAATGATGAGAGAATTTTCATTTTTGGGTGAACTATCCCTTTAAGTCTGCTGACTGGCTGTTCATATGACTACATGTTTTTAAAGATACATGAGTTCTGTTGAAATCAGTGGAATATTTTTAAAGAATAAATGAATGAATGAAATATGTTATAAACTTTTTTCTTTGTTTAAAATTTTTATTTCAAATATAGTTAGGATTTACTGTTACTGGATTGCATTTATGCCTCTTAAAAGTCTGTGTAAACACCCTTAACAAGAATTAGATTAGTCTATTATTTATAAGTATTACATTTATTTCTGATTTATTATATCTGCTCTGTTGAAATCTGAATGACTTCATCATTTGGCAACTGGCTGCAATAAAAATGGCATTTCTTACTTTCAAATATTTTCTCCTCAAAAGTACAAAAAGAATAGTTAATTGAACTGTTAAGGAACCAGAATCGTCAAGAGTGATAAGAACCAGAACTGTTAAATGCCTTACAATTTCCATCCCTTGTTAACTGATGTTGTATAAATAAGGCTGTTTATCATGGCTGTCTAGAGTGATTGCTATTTAGCCAGATTCATTTTTACTGAAGGCAACTTGCAAAAGTTGCACATTTTAAAATAGTATATCAAATAAGAAAACTTTAATTAATTTACTAACTATATTATTTTTATTTCAGTTATAAAAAAAATAATTAGCTTTTGTTTCAGTTTTTATTAATGACACTAATGGTGAAAAGCTCACACAAACACACCATATACCCCCTAAATTGAAAAAACCTATACAAAAATAAATGTCCTACTCAAGGAGATGAATGACTTGATCCACACACACACACACACACACACACACACACACACACACACACACACACATTAAAGAGCACAGTAATTATGAAAGTGCCTTGGGTTCTAGAGCCATGCACTCTTAAAAAGTTGACCTTTGCCTTAGTTCAATCTTCAATCTGTCGAATAAAAAGCAAAGCATCAATCATGCCTCTCTTTCTGCTAATGGGTCTCATCCCTCATTCAAGACGACAGACAGGAGCGAGTTGCAACTCACCTCATAAAAGAGACAGATAGCTTGTCATACACAGCCATATGCATCTTGAGAGAAGTGCAGAAGAACAAAATAGGGGGAGAGGTGGAAAATAGGCTTTTTAAATTGTTTCATCTTGTTTCGTTATCATTTTATATTGCCATATTTTCAGGCTGTCGCGTAAAAAGAATGTGCGTGCGCTCGTGAGTGTGTTATTAATCATTCAATACTGCGAGATATGCCATATGTCTCCACACCCTTAAAAATTCTTGGATAGGGTTTCATTTTTTTCTCCGACGTGCTTTTTCTTTCTCTCTACTTCTCTCTGTCTTTCTTTCTTGTACTCTTTGGTGTCTGGCAGGGTGAGTGTTTTTCTCCATGGAAACCGACATAACAGTCTGCCTAAGCTAAACTCCAGCTCTACAAACAGAACCAAATCAAATCTATCATCCAGTCGTTCTCTTCTGTGCTCTCCCTCAACTAAGCCAGTTCTGAGGGATACAGTTCCGAACATAGACGTCATTCCCAAACTCCTGGGGATCGTTAATATTTGTAAGATGAGGTTGTACGAGAAATGAGAGCGCATTCAAAATATAAGAAATATAAAAGATCATCGTTGCCACGCGAGGGTGAAAATTCAGTTCAACGCTGTGGTTACCCTTCTTGAATGCTAACCCAATTTTAAGCGTGCATTCAACCAGAAAACTGGCTTTACTCTTTTGAATCGCTTTAATGACAAAATCATCACAGAACCTGGATATTTGTCTTGGTTACATAAGGGTTGAACCCATGGATGGAAAATATGATGAATGTCAAGGGGTACTACTTTCCAAAGGCTTTCCCAGTGAAACACATTATAAAACATATTGTTCTTTCTGTTTTGACGAATGCATTTGAAGGACACTAATGGTTGAGGTGAAAACGGTCTTAGTTTGTCTTTAATATTTCCCATGCTAACAAACCTTCTATTTTCAGTACTTGGCTGTATAAGCATGAATATATGAATATTCCTCTATGCACACCATATATCCAGAGCAGGCATTTTCCCTTCTAAAGGGTAGAGGGTATTTATTTGTCTTATTTCGCTAAGTGTGTCCATGTGTGTATGAGTATTTGCAGCTAAATTGAATCCCTTCTCAATATACTACAAGGTGAAAGGTCATGCACCCTTAAGAAGCTTAAAAATACCAATACAGCCAATTAACTCACTGTCTTCTACATATTAACCTTCGCACGCAAAGATTTGTAAGGTGTGTGTGTGTGTGTGCAGTTGCTCCCCTTCGCATTTCTGATTAAAATTCATAGCTACATTCCAAAGCGGTAATTATTCATAAATATTGTTCCTTTTCATAATACATATCACACTTTGTCCCATCTTGTTTTGTCTGAGGCAATGTAAACAAGATTATAGATTGTTTGTTTTTTGTATGTTTTAGTTTTTTTTGCTCAGGGTTCCCACTATTTTCAAGGCGCAATTTTCCAGGACATTTTATGTGCCCAACGGGTGTAATATTTAAGCAAAAACACACGAGAGGTCATGATGTATATTGTGGTTATTGAATGGTTATTATTCTGAATTTATTACACACATTTATTTTGAATCACGCAGCACATGCAGATTATATATTTAATTAAATCACAGCCTTTTGCAGTTTAATTATCACACTAGGACATATCGCAGTTTTATTTGATTATTTGGGCATTCAAACTAGAGATGTGCAAAGCTACCAGTTTTCATAATCGACTAGTCAGTGGGTTGTCTGAACGACTAGTCCACTAGTTGGTGTTAAGGAATCAGTAAAAGTATAATAACACTCCATTAGGCTCACTTTTAAGTACAAGCTATCATCATGCAAAACTCTCTCCGAGATGTGCCGTCTCTCAGTTAATTAGAGAATTGCGTCTGCCATCAAAACCACTACTACTAAAAATACACATTTTAGTAGTTGATCCTACTAATCAACTAGCCGGTTGTTGGATGACTAGTAGACAGCTCTGGCACATCCCTAATTTAAATATTCATTTTCATCCCAAATATGTAAAATTCCACCTTTTATAGCTAATGACATTTTTACGACTGGATTCAGAAAATCAAATGGCCTACATGTGGGTATAAGTGGACTCGAAATTTTCATTTATTATTGAAAATGAATTCATATCCCAAGAATGTGAAAAAAACAAACCAAAAACAGCTTTCTGACCATCAACCGTTGTCTAAGGTTTACAACATTAGTGTTTTTGTAGTTCAAAAAACAGCAATATACCAAGTTTATGTTTTTGTACATGTAACAAGTTAGCCACAGTCAAACAGTTTTATTATTCTTAAATATTTTCCAGGATTAATAATTTATTTCCAGGAAATTTAGGTACTTTCCTAATTTTCCATGACTTTTCCATAACTGGAAAACTGCATTGAAAATTTCCAGGTTTTCCAGGATGTTTTAAAGGGAGAGTTCACCCCAAATTGAAAATAATGCCATTGTTTACTGTCCCTCGCACTCTAAACCCATCTTACTTTTTCTTTCATAACACACAAAACTAACAACATACTGCTAACAAGTATGATAGAATTTCCATTTTTTGGTGAACCAACCCTTTAGATACGCCTAGGAACATATTTATTACCCCCTCCCTGGCTTTTTTTCTGTCAATTCCTTTCTTTTCCTTTGTTTGAGAGCCAAGCATAAGGAAACATATGGAAATTATAGACATGGCAGTATAGCAATACAGCGATAAATCTGGACATTATGGCTCCATTAATGAGGTTTTATCATGAATGGAGCCATAATTGTCCAGATTTATCGCTCTCATCCTTTCTCTGATTCAGAATTGCTCCTCAAAAGCAACAAAATCACAACTTTTAAATGACAAAAACGCTTACTGCAACATAAACTGTCATTCACAATCACGCATAAGGAAAGCATTTGAAAAAGCTTTGCATAATTTTCCACATTGACTCAAGAATGCGTTCCTTGGCTTGGCTGAGACTTCCGCTTTTATATTTCCCCTGCAAGCCAGTGTTGCAGTTTGTGCTCAGTAAAACAAGGGGGTATGTAGGATGTACCAGCATGAGTTGGCAAGACTTAGGATTTTCCACTGACATGCCTCCCCTAAGGTTCCTCTGTCTCTTCCTCTCTCGGACGCTCGCTCTCTCTCACTCTCACACTCTCACTGTCTCTCTCCCTCTATGAGTGGGTCAGTGTTCGCACTCTCTGAGCGGGTGGAAGAGGGGCGTGTTTCCTGCTGTTCTCATCGCTTGTATCTTAGTGTATGTTTTCCATACCAGGAAAGAGATGGTGTAAGAGAAGAGAGGAGGTGGGGAAGGTTGAAGAAAAGAAAATAATAAAATAAAAGGACAAAATGGAAGGAAATCGCCATTTAACTGTCTTACAGAAGCGCGTGCATTGCAAGAACTTTCTCTTTTGCAAGATGTAGTCCTTTGTGTAGACCTCTTTGGATTTCCTGTGATTGTAAATGCAAAACATTGCTAACTGTAAAACTGAGCGCACTGATAAAATGTTGATTACTACCAAAAAATCAGCTTATTAAACAAATTCCACAAATGCATGAGCAAAATACATGTGCACATTGGTAAACCGGTAAAAATTGCAGAAGAGGTGTTTATATATGCAACGTGAAATCTACGAGTACATTTTTATTTTTCTTAAACCATTTACAACCTCATCCCGATAAAGACAAAAAGGAATTTGTAGCCTTGTCCACTTTAACATCTCATAGGTCAAAATTCTCAAACCCTTATAATGCACATTAGATATCTTCAGATTGCCTGTGATTGTGTCATATCGTGCAGCATGCATGCTTAGTATGGATACATTTTTCTTTATTATTATTATTATTTTTTTGCCAGAAACAATTCTGGGGGGGGCTAAAATATTTAATAAACCAACACTCAAGATGTGGTGAATGTGCAGAACTATGTGAATGACGGACGTTCATAGTTTTGTGGTTGCACATTCCATATGGGCCTGCTTATGAGTTATTTTCAATTCATAGTTGGAAGTTAAACAATTCTCCTCTCTTTCTGCCTTCAGCGTACACGTTGTCTTTACACTTCAAAATGTTTTAACTTTTGCATTTTCACCTGCAGGGCTGCATTCTAATAACCTTGTTCGACAGGATGTTTTGGTCTCTGTGGTGTGTGTTTTGGTTACACAAAGAGTCTGCACTGGCTCATCCAGTTACCAGAGACTCTTTGTCTTCTTCACACAGGTATACTATGGATCAACATGTGTGGTCAGCTATAGAGGCTAATTCAAAAAAACGAAATTCAAAAACAAACTGCTGCTAAATGCACAACCTGACCACATGCTATCAGTGCAGAAGATTGCCTGTACTCTGAAGGCAGACATCTTAATCTCTCAAGGCATAGGCCGAAGTATTCTCGTGCCAAACACTCTGAACAGCAGTTGGGCAGCTGTGAGCGTTTTGGGGGAAAGATTTGCACCATGTTTCAACCATAAACAATGTGCTCATTCTTCTGCATCTGTTTTCAACCATGTCATTCATGCAGCCTGAACTCATGCTACATCTTTTCAAAATAAGGGCTGTTACAAACAAATCTACATTTTAAAAGACCTTAATTTGTCAACACTGAAATATGATTACGATACACGTAAAATGGAACAACTGCAGCTTTTGCACTGCAAAAAAAAATACAAATAAAATACATTTTGCTAATTCAGTATTAATGTATTGTTTTCCAGTGAAAATATCTACATAACCATACATTTACATTTATATTTATGCATTTGGCAGACACTTTTTATCCAAAACGACTTACAGTGCACTTATTACAGGGACAATCCCCACGGAGCAACCTGGAATTAAGTGTCTTGCTCAAGGACACAATGGTGGTGGCTGTGAGGATCGAACCAGCAACCTTCTGATTACAAGTTATGTGCTTTAGTCCACTAAACCACCACCACTTAAAACTAGATATATTTGCCTAAAAAGCAAAACATAAGATATTAACGCATGTTTTTTTTTACATCTTAAATCTTGAATCGAGTTTATGTTTCTTAATCCCATTGGTAAACATGTTTTTTCCTTAATTTAAGCATAAATGGAACTACATTTTGTGATATTTATTCTTCCAAAATCTAAAAATAAAAATTCCAATAAGGTAAGAAGAACTTTATTAAAGATATAGGTATTCTCAGAAAACACGGTAGTAAAACAAGACAAAAAAATGACAAAGAAAATGGTTTTGCTGCAGTGTTTTAATTTGGGTTTGTACACTCATGTTCTCAGCCCTATATTTGTTTTTCCATCCATCTATTCACTTACATCATATTAAAATATTTTCTGGAAAACTGGCCTGAGATCAGCAGAATGAAGGAAACATCTATCAACACCCAGTATGGCAGTGAGAGAAACATCAAGCCATTTTGTCTAAACATTTCCTGTTTAAAGTAGGATGTGAAAGGATAAGAGCCTGTAAAGCTTTCCTGATGGCTTCTTTGCTCTTTTAGCATCACCTCTATCTTTTTTTTTTCTCTCTGAGTTCTCTCTCGGCAAACAGAATTTCAATTAACTTGGCCTTCGGTTTAAAGGCGTGTTTTCTGACTTTGTTACTTTAATGCTGGAAATGCACTCATGGCAAAAGAAAAAGCAGCCACTTAAGTTTCGATAAGAACAGTTACTGATATACTGCTACAATCCCAAAATGATGAGTGGATGGACACATTAAAGGGACAATTCACCCAAAAATTAAACTTCTTGTTGTTCCAAACCCGTGTGACTTACTTTCTTATGTGGAACTCTTAAGGATATATTTAGCTGAATGTTAAGGACCGACAGCCTCAGTCACCATTCACTTTGACTGTATGGAATAAAAGAGCAGGAAGGTGAACTATCCCTTTTAGCAACTTTTTGTATTTTTTCCTCAACATTTTTTTATTGTTTTAATTTTCTCACCATTTCTAACATATAAATATGGATGTGTCAAATGAAGGTTTCTTGATATCACTTCATGCGAGTGAGTGATTCATAAGAGAATGGACCAATCTCATTGGTCGATCTAAAGTAGTGATGTAGATTTATCATGTGCATTTGGCTTGTATTTGCATCAGTTATTTGGGTCAGAGACAGAAAAGTGTGTGTGTGTCTGTGTGTGTTTGAATATCTCCATGCCAAGGGAAGTGCAGAGGGTCACAATGTGTTGTGACTGTAGTGTAGGAGGACAGTACATTTGTGTGTGTGAGAAAGAGAGCACATGCCAACCATGCAGTGGGGGGTCTCTATACATTTTGACTGCAGTGTGAGGACAGACAGATGAGCAGGTGGCGCTCAGCTGGGGATGAGTGTGGGGTGTGGGGGATTGTGGGTATTGCCAGACTTCCCTGCCATTTATGCTCCACATGCCATCATACTGCACATGCTTCAAAACAAGAACCTGTGTGTCTGTGTGCCTGCAGCACGTGTGAATCGTGTGTGCTCGTATAGCTCAAAGACATTTTTATTTTATTTTACACTCTGATCTGGGTCGGGCAGTAATACCCCATGCTCAAATGACCCACTGAAGCTTTGAGCAAAAGAAAGGCTCAAGAGGGGTATAAAAAGCCCCTCGCACACATACACACGAAAATGATGTGTCTTTGTGTGTATTTTTTACAAAATTGTCCTCCATTTGTGGGCATCATTAAAGGTAAAAATGATTCATAAATAAAGTAAATAATGCTGTTTTGTTTTCAATTCTAAAAAGCAAATGCAAAAGGTTTCTTTTAGGGGAAGGGTTTGGCTTTGGTCTGTAGTTGGGTGATTCTCATGAAACGCGTCAAGAAAATGTCCTGGTCCAATTTTACTTTAAAAAAAGTTTTGGACTTGGACCAAATAATAAAGAAAAACAGCCTATAAGTGCCCAACATAGATGGGAACTCCTTCAATACTGTTTAAAAAGCATCCCAAGGTGAGAAATTGGAGAAATTGTCAAGAGTTCATGTCTGCAAATTCTAGGCAAAGGGTGATTACTTTGAAGATGCTAACATATAACATAGTTTTTATTTATTTTGTATTTTGTTTAGTCACAACATTATTCCTATAGTTCCATTTATTTTATTCCATAGTTTTGATGACTTTACTATTATTAATAATATATAAATAAATAATAAGTGAGTGTTTCAAAACTTTTGACTGGTAGTGTATATTAAAACAATTGGTTTCGAACAGTGTAAAATTTTCTAATTTCTGTGAAATTTTCATTTATAGAGGTCTCTCTGCTAATTGCAAGCAAGGTCACTAAAAAAAGGGCATGGAATTATGCCAGCCTTTTTTGTCTCTTTCTCTACCCCTCTCTCTCTCTCTCTCTGTCTCTCTCTCTAACAGGAACTCAATACGTTTTAGCAGTCTAGTCAGAAAGCTACAGGCCCAGACTTCAGCTGTTCCATCTTCTTTTTTTCTCTCCCACCCTTTTTCTTTCTCTCTTTAGCGCTCTCTCTCTCTCTCTCTCTCTGCAGAGTTGATGCATACTGCAGTTTTTGCTCTTAAAGTGACAGGCATATTTTTTCTGGTCTCCATTCAATTCAGTTATGTCCACCACTAACAGCGTGCCATTCTTCTCACCCTATTTTTCCTCACTCGTTTTCCCCCTCTTTCGTCCCTCTCTTTAAACTGAATGACTGGCTGGAGATAATATAAGTCAGAGGAGAACTGGGCATAGGTGGAAAAAACTGTGGGGTTTTAAGGGGACAAGAACCCAAGAAGTCTTTAGATGTTCTGCTATAAAGATGTGGGGGAAATGGTACAAGAGAAACAAATGGAATTGCAGCAAGCATGTCTCGCTCTTTGTGAAAGAAGTACACACTAAGTATATATTGGTTTTCTGCGTGATGTAAATTTCGTAATCAGCACAGTACGCGTGTACATGTGCAGGTTAGTTTTTCTAGAGAGGCGGATAGTCCACATCTTTGTGCGTTGTCTGGGCATACGTCTGCCACTGACTATGCTAAAGGAGTTTCAAAAAGCAATTGAAGTGTGCATGCATTGAAGCCATCCATATGCACAAGAGTATACTTTGAAAGGCTGAGCACTCGACTGTGTATGAGACTGAATTGCACACAGAAAATGTTAGTATACCCAAGCCTTTAAACACATTTCAGATGGGAAAACAGTGATCACTATGCACACATTCATCACTATCAGGAGTTTGTTTTAAGTGGCGGATTGATAGGCGGTATCTACTAAAAACATTTAGCAGCTGAATCCGTAGTCTCGCTATGGAGAAGCAGACACTGTCAGTTGTTAGCAAGCATCTCGCTGAGTTCGGCTGATGGCTGTGGTGAGACTGTCAGCATTAGCCTTCCTGTCCTCCCTCTGATCTACCTGCTCAGTATGCATACTTGCAACTCTCTCTCTCTCTCTTTCAGGGTTTTTTCCTTCTCGCTGAGTGAAAAGTGGAGCCTCGTGCCAGCTAGGAGAGGAAGCCATTAAAGTTTAATGAGAGCTGAGAGATACAGAAACCCGCAAGGGTGTGCCTACCTCCTTCACACACACACACACGCTTACATACCCACTCCACAAAATACTGTCAGCTCTTTTCTATTTCTTGACATTCCCCACATCACCATCACTACAGAAGGCTACACTCTACTCTACACTAGCTGAATGGTGAAGGAAGAAAAATGTGAGAAAACGTGTGTGATATTGTATGATATTGTGGTAAGTGCAATCTGTGGCTCCTGACCTACATGCAACAATGATTCACATTAAGTCCAGAGCCTTTTAAGGGGAAATAGATTTATTAAAGGAAAAGTGGCCTTATCAGATGACCACTTAGTTGTGTGCTGTCCACCCTCTCTCTTTTTCCATCTTTCACATTCTGCCTCTCTCTTTCTCGATAAAAATGTTCAGCAGGCTTATTTGTAATTTCAAGTTGACAAATGAATAAAATTAAGATAAACGTATTTAAAATGTATAGTCACTTTCTTCAAGAAAAATGGACCAAAAATATTGATGACTCACAATTTTAATGGGGTCTTTAATAGATAGTTTTAATAGACAGTTCCTACAGTGACCAAACTTGTTTTGGGTATAGTTTGGATGATAGAATCTGGAAAAAAATGATCAATCTTGTCGTCTTATGGAAAGTGGATTACTTCTTCCAGTACTTCAGGGACCAAAAAATAAATACATTTTTGGTTTTGGTTCTCCCCACAAAAAAAAAACATAGGGAGGTTTACTACTCTCTACCTTACCGATAAGACTGTGTGTTTATGTATGTGTGTGTTAGACTAGGGTGGTAAACCATCCCAGCCACTGTAGCTGTCAATGTGGTGTGTGTCTCGTCGAATCTTAAAGCAATGGTGACTTACATTTCAGTTTCACTACGATTCTAAGTTTGTGTGTGTATGTGTGCACTGCAAAAGCCGCTACCACAAAACCATTTTACCCAGATCCTCCCTTGCTTATGTCGAACACACACCCACGTGCATCTCCATATTCACAACTAACCAGATTTATGTTTAGATAGTGTATTGGAGATAATAACAGTGACACTTACCTAAAAACGGAAGCAGGTCCAAAAACATGCAAAAAACAGAGAGAGAGAGAGAGAGAGAGAGAGAGAGAGAGAGAGAGAATTGGTTAAAGATAGCACAAATAACCCAAATAACAGATCAAACTGCAAAACGTACATTTTTAAGAACAATTATTTTATCCTATTGATGTATTATTGAAAAGGGAAGATCTCTGAAGTTCAAGGGAAGGAAGACTCAAGCCTGTCTATGTAAAGCACGTATTTTAGTTTGCAATAAAATAAAATAAAAACTGGGTGAAAAAAGAAAACAAATTCTACCCACACAAAACCACAAGGCTACATAGTGCCACATAAACACACAAAACACAGACGTGCAGAACTTGTGAAAAGGAAGACCTTTGCAAGTCTTTATGCATCTGTTTGCTGATCTTGCTCGATCTTTCTTTCTGTCTCTCTCTTTGTCTCGCTCTCTTTCTGTTTTCTGTAACCTCTGTATAAGTGGCGGAGGGCGATGCAGCATAGCTCATTAGAGGTAGTTATAGCTTAGAGAATTTCAGCCCATAAAAGCTGCCGTCTGTTCCCCCCTCCCTCAGAAAACCCTCCAATTATCTCTCTCTCGCTCTCTCTCTCTCTCTCTCTCTCTCACACACACACACAGTTTTACATGTTACACGCAGAAACTCAAAAATACACGCAGCCTCTTTAAGTTGCATTTAGAGTTTGCCTTCATAGATTTGTTGAAAGAACAAACAAAAAACGAATTAATTTAATTTTGTGTCACAATATCTAATTTATTATTTCACAAATCCCCACACAACCATAATTCAGTCATTCTACAAGTCAAGGCTTGTTAGCATCGTGAGTGATGTGTATTTAGTGTGGTCAGATAAGAGCAAAAATATTCCTGATAGCAGAACCGCTTTGCTAATCTTCAAAGTGAGAAACCTCGACTATAGCAAGGCTTTCTTTGAGCAAATCTGCATGTTTTCTTTACATCGTAGGCAAAATACTATGCTAATACTCAGCTAATGAGAACCTCATGGTTTGAGTGGGACTCAAGTGGGACCTTTTGCTTTATAAACAGACACACTTGTTCACATCCTCGCGCGTACGAAATGCATATGCACACACTAGCGCACACTTGTTCAGTTAATGAGGTGAAGACTTAGCAAATCTGTTTGCTTTTTTCACCTCACCCTCTCATTATGTCCTACTTCAGACCCCCACAAATGATCATCACAGTTATTCATTCATTCATTTTTGTGCTGTATAATGTAGTGAAGATCTTATAATCTAAAACATTATTGCGGAAAGGGCATCAAATTTGGCATCACACTGTTAAACAATGTCAAAGACAAATTTTCTGAAAGTGTCCAACTTTACCCGTTTTCTCTCAACTTTTTAGCGAATTCCTCATCTTGTGCTGTTGAAGGCTAAATCCATGCAAATTAAAATGGATCCAGGAAGAATTATACCGTATCAATTTGTATTTTATGTCTTCAAAATGAAAGAGATGTTTGCTCTGGTTCCCAAGAGAGAAATTCTCTTTGAGGTATAAACAGTAAATATGTGTCGATGGATGAAGTGCAGACAGATCAGCTGAAATGTTAAGGTGGATGACTCTTCAAAGACGCCACTTTCACATGGAGATTAATCACTTAAGAAGATTGTCTTCCCTTTTTTTCAATACTGATGCTGTTAACAGGATTGCTTGTGTTCCTAATTTAAAATATACCACACTGACTGAAAAGTGGCACATTTTCATCTGAAAGGGGGATCAACCTGAGACAAAGAGCGAGAGATGATAGTTCTTTTTCAATTTCACTTTCTTTCCCCTGTGCTCTTCTATCTGTTTCTCAGCAGGCTAAGTTGCCTGCCAGGAGGCCTTGGTGCTAACAGGGGGGCTACATGTACTTTTCTCTCTTTCTTTGTGTGTAAACTTCCCAAGTTTACGCCTACTTTTTTACCTTTTAAAGCCAAGACACTTATTACTGTATAGAGACCCTCTGTTCTATTCTTTAAATTTTTACTTTCACTCCAACTGACCGTCCCTGGTGGGACGCATTGCCCGCATGCTTGAAACGTAGTCAGGGAGTGTAGATAAGGGGCTCCGTTGTGTTTATCTGTCTTTAACTTTTAAACCCCAGACGCTAACTGTGAATGCCAGGTTTAGCTAGAGCTCTGCTGAGAGAGTGAGCACATTTCCTTTCTCACTACCTTATCAGCCGGGCTGCATCTGAAGCCCGTTCTGAGTCTAGTTCTGTAAAAGTAAAATTTTTGAGGTGACAGAAGACAACTAAAAACTAGACTACTCAGAAGTGAGAATGGAAAGAGGAAGATGCAAGTTCATACAGCAGCCCCAAAACTTTGTTCTCGTGAAGTATCTGTTGAAAACTTCAACCAACAAAACCCTCACTTTTGTATGTACTCTTCTCAACTTCCGAAATGACTTTCTGAAACATGGTTAACCATTTTTAGTTGGCATTTTTGACACTTTCACCAATTGCACTGTAGGTCAATTCATCAACACTTTAAAATGCTCGCCCATGCAAAACACAAAAGTTCCTGCTGTGTGATATGTTAGGGACAGACATGAACAACAGAGTGTTGTTTAATATTAAACACAATGGATTTTTGAGAGGATGTATGTTTAGAAGTTGAGAGTGAGGGGTCATCTCTTTACCTCCCTCACCCCTATTAAGACCAAAGGTTAGGCTGCCATTTTATGGTTGCCAGATGTTATGGAATACATGTTATGCCTGTGAACTAGCCCGAGCCTCTGTTAAGAGTGACCGCTTGACCCTGGTTACATAAACCTGGCTTCCAGAACCTCAAGGCTTCAACAGAGAAAAGTCCTATAGCATGAACAGCTTGGCAATACCGGTACATCAGTTTGACCTGCACCAAACCAGCATAAACCAGCCTGGACCAGCGAGGAAATTTAAGCTGAGTTTGTTTGGTTGCATTGTCAAATCTAAAGAAATTCTCACAATTCTGTAATTTCTAGGATAGTCCAAGAATTGAAGAACTTAAGATGACCAGAATTCTTCAGAGAAGAAACCATCCAACCAGTACAGCTGAGAAACCTGTGCTTGCCTTGGAGAGGTCGCGAACCCACGACTGCTTGAAGTAACGGCTCACACCCGTGTGGGTTTATAACCCTTCGCACTGTAAAGTTTAGGAGGGGCAAGTCTGGAACCCTTTTAAGAATAACAGCCAGGCACTTTAAGTGCTATCTTGAAAAGTGATCAGCAAAGACAAATCAGCTTAATGATGCCAAATGCAGCCTAATGAGCATGGGCTTGCTAACAGCCCCTGGCCCAGGTCAGTCTTAGGTCAGGTTGAAACATAGGGCGTCAACTTTAGATCTTCCTACCCAACCACAGGAGCTGCAATGGGACTAAATGGAGGGTGAAGTAGAGATAGTGCATAGACAATTTGAAAGTTTGAGAAGAATGAAAAATTCTTCTTTACAGATCTTCTAGACCGACAAAGGGAACATGGAAGAAGATTTAATTGTTTAGAGAGGCTGATTCTGAAAGTACATTGGCCCACTGTACATCACTTCACTATTTTAGTGCAGAGCCATCAATCTCCACACCCGTTCGAAAGTTTATGAAATGTAGAATGGCAAGGGAAGTAATTTATATTCATGAGTAAAGCGATAACTGATTGGATGATTTAGTAATATTCACAAGGAAAGCGCTACCTGATTGGTCAAAGAAACTATAACCCAGCCCATAAACCTAACCCTAAAAATCAGTTTGAGCTTTCCACATGTTGGCTAACAAATGCTGGGAATGCAGTAAAATTGTAACTGTAAGCATTTTCAAAGCCCTGATAGGGAGGCCCTCTTCTCTGTTAGAGAGAAAGAGGAAATTTGAGATGGTTAAGAACAGTACAAGAGGGGCCTGAGCAGCTCAGCGAGTATTGACGCCGACTACCACCCCTGAAGTCACAAGTTCGAATCCAGGGTGTGCTGAGTGACTCCAGCCAGGTCTTCTAAGCAACCAAATTGGTCCAGTTGCTAGGGAGGGTAGAGTCACATGGGGTAACCTCCTTGTGGTCATGATTAGTGGTTCTCGCTCTCAATGGGAAGTGTGGTAAGTTGTGCGTGGATCGCGTAGAGTAGCATGAGCCTCCACATGCTGGGAGTCTTCGTGATGTCATGCACTATGAGCCACGTGATAAGATGCACGGATTGACTGTCTCAGAAGCAGAGGCAACTGAGACTTGTCCTCCGCCACTCGGATTGAGGTGAGTAATCGTGCCACGACGAGGACTTACTATGTAGTGGGAATTTGGATTTACAAATTGGGGAGAAAAGTGGATTAAAAAAGGGAAAAAAGAACAGTACAGGAAAGAGAATGCATCCATTTTGTTTTACAAGATCTTTTATACTGCATGGTTTTATTCCCCCCTCTAGTTCTATTACACATCTGGAGAACAGGGCTGAAGCCTCGACCACCATCTCTCTGTTTCCTTCGCTTTCGAATGACATCACCTTCATTCTCTGTGCTGATTAATAGCACATGATGTGTTCCGTTGATGTAGAATTGGATTGGTTGGAGTTGGACATATAACTATTTTCCCCCAGAAAAGCCCACTTATCTGCTAGATTCTACAGCTGATTGTAACTCTGCAGGTCTGTGCTCTTACAATTTTAGCTAACTGTTACTTCTCAATGAATAACGAATATTTTCTATCTCAAATGCTGCTTTTGAGGTTTATGGTAAACATATAGAACCAGTTTCAGAACTAGATACAGGAACTGAAGATAAACATGCAAGATCTTAAAATAGAACTTCTTTCATAAAAAAATAGGATAAAATAGATAAAAAGATTTCAAATGTCCCTTTGCAAAGTTTTTACATAACCTTTCAATGAATTCCTTGCACATGAAACCCTAATATCTCTACAACATAAATCTAGCATAGTAGAATTACTTGAAATATCTGCAGTCTCGTGCTCTTTACTAGTTTCTGTAGTGTGAGAGAAAGGGTCAGATGCACAGAGGCAATAAAGGCCGCTTTGTCCCCAAGCGAGAATCACTCTCTCTACATCAGCCATTATCACCAATTAGAGTGTCTGTCCTCATTTTAGTGAGACGGCTCTTCTCTTCTCCTCCCTAACTCTTCCCTCGCACAGACACCTGCCTGAGATAAGAGAAAAGTGACTTCTCATTACACACTAGTCAAATAAGCCTGCATAATGAAACAGAAAATCATCCCCATGGTCTGCAACACAGGCCAATGTGGTCAAACCGTACAACACAGACAAAGAGCTGTGAATACAAAATCTTGATATAACTTGTATGACTCTTTGATGCTAAAGCAAAGCATGCTAAGCTGAGTTGAGCCCTAGGGGGCTGTGGTTAAAGCAAACACTGACACTCTTCTAGTGTAAGAGAAACAAAGATTTCACAGTAGAGAAGGCAGTTTAACGTGAATTGTGTGCACAATGCAGTTGATAAGCCTTTCGTGCCAAGACGAGGTGCTGATTACCTGTTGTTGACGATAATCTGAAAAGCAGCTTTAGGGGGTTTATAGATGCGGAGAACCGGCTGCTGCCACAACCTGGAGAAAGGTCTCTTTGACTGGAGGTGATATCACTGGTAGACCTCAACTCATATGGATTAGATATGAGGGTTGATTAAACTTAATTGTTATCTAATCTTCTTCAGATTGCAATTTAAACTCTCTCTGAAGTTCGGCCCCTTTTCTGAGAATAACACGCCCGCTGCATGATGAGCATGTGGAATTGGTGATTGTGACACTAGCTCATTGCTGCAGAGAGGGAATGTAGCCTATATATTCATTTGAAGATAATGTTTGCAACTCAATTTGCATACTACCAACCCTAAATATTATGCAAGATTAGGATTAGTGTGTCTCAAGCTATAATTTGTTGAAAAAAGTATGCCAAAGGTAAACAGATGGTATACTATTAATGGTGTATTGTGTGCACCTATGCTTGTTTTTTGTGCTTATATTGCTATTAAAGCAAATGGTTTCTGAAAACTGTCTTTCATTTGTCAAAAATCTGTCAGCATTCCTAATGTCAGCAAACCCAAGAACATAAAAGTCAGAGAGCGTTACATATTGGCTAAAAAGGAAAGGCCACTCCCCCAACTAATTTTCTTTCTGTTTATAGTGCTGAGGGCTATCACAGAGACAAGTGAGATATTTCAGGACACCTATTTCAGTGATATGTTTGGAAATAATGACATTTTATACATGCTATTCCAAAACAACAACAACAACAACAACAACAACAACAACAACAACAAAAACAGCACCTTTAAGTAGTAATGTAATAAGGTTGTGAATTGTATTATGTGATAGCATGATATTACCTTAATCTCTTACTACATATTCAAAAGTATGTACTCTTCCAACCCACTCATGTAAAATGACTGCTGTAAAAATAGGCCAAGACTTCCTTAAACACCATTCTCATCACATGAGCAGCCAGCCACACAGGCACAAACATCACCACAGAGGCCAAATGTGCTTTGCTAGGAGAGTGATAAGATAGCTGTAGTGATGATGGCCCTTTATGAAGCTCTTTATGAAGCTGAAGTTATGTTTATGTTTCTGCCCTATCTCAATGACAACAGAGGCCTCCCACAACTCCATCTCTCATCTCCTCCTCTTCTCAGAAAATATCCCTCATTAACTGATACAGAGAGGCACATGGTGAGATGCACATTATGATGCAGTCTAATGTCATAGTTGTGTAGATAAAGAAGTGGTTTGTAGAGGAGATGATAAAGGAGACTGAACAAGGGCTATCTTCTGGCATGGAGAAAAAATGGGTGAAAGAGAGATAAAGAGAAAAAATGTGAATGAGAATAGAGGGATTAAATAAAGAGGGCTGAGTAATTGGGAGTGACAAGCCTGTGGTGGTGTGTCAGGTCTTCAAACAACAGGGTTGAGTGAGTAAGAGACAGAAAAGAAACAAGAGAGAGAAAAAGAGACAAAAGAAAAGGGGGATGGAGCTTTACATTCCAACTTTCCATGTTCAGTAAAAAAGGACAAAACAATAAGCTGTGGAGGATCTTGGGGGGGGGGGGTTGCCAGGAGATGAGCAGCCATTTAGAGGTGACCTGTGATCAAAGGCAGCATTGCATCCCCGAATAGCAGGAATAGACAACATCTCTCTCTCTCTCTCTCTCTCTCTCTCTCTCTCTCTCTCTCTCTCTCTCACACAAACTCAGATCAAGTGTAATCTCTCCACATCTGCCCATAAATATCACAGATTATATCAGTCTATAAAAGGTCCTGGCTGTGGTCTCTGAGGGGCCACCCTGCCCAGGTCAGTCACCGGGAAGGGGGAGAGTAAATGCAACCATGCATAAAAGCATTAAGCTAAACTAGGCACAACTACTTTACATGGCACTGCAGAGCCTGTCAGGCGCACTGTAATGCATTCTGATCCATAATAGAGAGAGAGAGTTTGCCACACTTAGCTGAATCAGGTCACACACTAGCAAGCACACAGAAGCAGCTCACAGACCCCACCTACCCATAGTCACACACACATACTTTCAATTAATGACATTTTCACTCTTAAACACTGCCTGAATTAAAAATATCTACAAAGTCATAGTCTTCAAACCCTTTGAGAATACTTGAACAATATTTGCTTACTCTAAAAATATGATATTATTAATAAGACAATAAAACCATGATGTCAAGATGAAATCAAGATTAGGTAATAATGAAATTAGTGAATATAAAAAATTAAATAAAATTAAGCCTATTTTAAGATTTTTCATGACAATTAAGCAAACTTTCCTCCAAAATCTCATTACTGAAATGTAAAACTAAATCTAATTTTTGTTACTGTAATAAACAAAACCAAAAAAATATAAAATTATAAAAAGTAAATCAAGTAAAATCTTGTACAGATTTACTTAAATCAGCATTCATTAAATGTACTATAACAAATACTACTATATATTTAAATACTTTATAATGTAAATAATATATTTTAATATATCATATTTTTTTCACATTGCTGTCATGAGATTTAGAGTGGAAATTGTTTTAAATAAAAATAATAATAATAATAATAATGTCATAATGCAAAAAATCTTAATGGTCCTAAAATGAGGCTTTATTTTCTTTATGCTAAATATATTTCTTAGTTTGTTTGTTTTTTTCACTTGATTTTGGTGTGAAATATGACTCGGACATGATCTTGATAGGTTTTGTGAGATTCACCCACATAGAGGTGAACCTGCCCTACCAAACTTATCAAAATCAAATAATCAAAAAGGAAATCCGATATTAACCGATATTAAGTGGAAACATTAATTAATGTTTCCACTCAACAAAGACTTTGTGACTTTTATTACTTAGCCAGCTAGCTCAGATATCCTGATAACATACTAATACCATGCTGCATACTATATCTACACCCTGATTTTTGGTCTGGATCCACTGCCTCACTTCTGTAATTAAAGAACTTCGATGCTCTGAAATTTTACTCCTGTATGTTGGACAGTTGACCAACTCCATCGGGATTGGCTTTTACGGAATGACCGGCTAGCCGTCGTGAGTGTGAGAGACCATTACACACATGCGGTTTACATGTCTGTATGGCTGTATGGCACAACTGTAGTGTAAACTTACAGGGTTACATATGCCTACATAACCACATGCTGTAATGGCTAGCGTGATCTTTAACATTGGCTACTTAAAGGAGAGTTTTTATTATACATAAATGATATTGTTAAAACTTCTGATTTGTTGAAATTTGTAATTTTTGCAGATGATACAAATATATTTTGTGAAGGAGAGAATCTCCAACATTTGTTGAAGACTGTCTCTAAAGAGTTGGCTAAGCTTAAATTGTGGTTTGATTTAAACAAATTATCTCTCAATATAAAGAAAACTAAATTTATGATCTTTGGGAAACGTAGAATTAACGAAGATTTAACTATTGAAGTACTGTGTTATAATTCCAGATTAGAAAGAGTTTATGAAAACTCCTTTTAGGAGTATTAATTGATCATAAACTAAGCTGGAAACCACAAGTCAACTATATTAGTTCTAAATTGGCAAAGATTAATGGTATATTTTGTAAAGTGAGACACATATTGAACCGAGATACAATGTATATTTTATACTGCGCGCTTTTTCTTCCTTATTTGCACTACTGTACAGAAGTGTGGGGCAATACCTATAAAACCACCCTTAAGACGATATGCACAATGCAGAAAAAGGCAATTAGAATAGTCTGCAATGTTGGTTATTATGTACATACAAATGATTTATTTTTAACATTGCAAACATTCAAATTTAAAGACATAGTGGATTTTAAGACCACACAAATTATGTACAAAGCTAAAAACAAAGTACTTCCTAGTAATATTCAAAGATGGTTTAAGGAAAGAGATAGCAGACACAATTTAAGAAGGAGAGGAAATCTCTCTCAAGCAATGGCACGCACCACACTCAAAAGCATGTGCATATCCGTCAATGGGGTGAGGTTGTGGAATAATTTACCTGTAATAATTAAGGAAAGCAATCATATTGTGCAATTTAAAAGAAGGTTTAAAATGTCTATATTAGAAAAGTATATGAATTAAGGTGGACTTGGGACAAATGTCTCATTTCCTCTTCAAGAGGTTGATTTGAATTACCATACAGTCTGTTTTTTGCCATTTCATTAATATTTATATTATTGTTAGTATTACATTTTGGGTTTTTTTTTTATTTTTTTCTTTCTCATTTTATAATTGTATTGTGTGATGTTGTGTTTTTTTTTCTCTCTCAATAAGGATAAATTATGATATTTTTTACTAATGATCATGTTCTGAAGAGGAAAGGGAAAAGAAAGGAAATGAGAAAGAAGAAGACAAAAAAAACTGAAAAAGAAAAGGAGAAAGATCCATCCATCCATCCATCGTCAACCGCTTATCCTGTGTACAGGGTCGCGGGGGGCTGGAGCCTATCCCAGCTAACATTGGGCGAAAGGCAGGGGACACCCTGGACAGGTCGCCAGTCCATCGCAGGGCAAAAGGAGAAAGATATTAAAAAAAAAAGAATAAATAAATAAATTGTAAATAATATATTAAGATAGGATTAAAATTATATAATTATGAAGCCAATTTAATGATTATTAACTAGAGGTGGAGAAGGGGTAGGATTAAATAAGCTTATGCTTCTTCCTACTCCTTTTCGGACATGTATATGTTAATATTGTTTTGTTAATATTGTTTTGTTTCTTGTTTATTGTATTATTATAATTTTTGTATTATTATTGGTATTATTGTATTATTTTTACATGTTCGAAATAAAGTTTTTCATTCATTCATTCAAAAAGAGTAGTGTCTTAACATTAAAGGTCAAAAGTGAATGGCCAATGGGTCCAAATTAGGGATGTCACAATACTTCAATTTAAGTAATCGAAACCAATACAAGAAGCATTAAAAAAAAACAAATTCCATATCGACTTGGTAACTTGGAACTTCTGGTATCCTTAGTCCAAATTTTATCTTGATATTAAAAAATCTAATAAAACATGTTAAAGGAAATATATATTTTTAATAGATGACCCAGTGTCACATGATTATTGTGACCATTTCATTGGGAAAGCACTCATTAGCTGTCTGCAAAGCATGATTTCCAGTAAGAAAACAATGAGTTGGGCAACCCCCCCCCCTCAGTAATGCAATTATTCTATGCATGAACTAAGCACTCATGTCTGCAGAAGGGGAACAACTCTCTCTCTCTGTGTGTGTGTGTGTGTGTGTGTGTGTGTGTGTGTGTGTGTGTGTGTGTGTGTGTGTGTGAGAGAGAGAGAGAGAGAGAGAGAGAGAGAGAGAGCATGTTTTTCCAGCCCACCAGCCAGGAAGCAGTCGTCTAACTCTTGTTTAGAACAGGAAGTGCAGATTTGCTTAGCAACCATATTAACTCTCCCTTCCCTTTCAATGACAGCCAGGTGTGCATATTATACACACACACACACACACACACACACACACATACACTCACAAATGCACATTTTCCTGATATTTGAACTCACAGAGGAAATACCACTCCGGAGACACTCAGCAGAAAAAGGTATACGTGGGCCGCCACAGACTGCTGTGAACACACACACTGGCACAAACCTGGTACTTTCCCTTCCACAGATTCCACTATGTTCCATTCATAAACTAAGTTTTTATTTACATCTAGATAGGCAATCAAATCTCAGATTCAATCCAACATCCCTGCTGAAATAAAGACAGCTTTAACCATCCTAAGCTGGTTTGCTGGTCTTAGTTGGTCTAATTTCCATGCAAAACAAAATCTAGCTTAAACCAGCCTAAAATGTTTTGGTGGTACTTTCCCTTCAGTGAATTCCACAATGTGTCATTCATAAACTAAATGTTTGTTTACATCTACATTGACTACCAATCAAAGCTTAGATTCAATACAACTTCCCAGCTGGAAACTAAACAGCTTTAACCAATCTAAGATAGTTTGCTCATCTTAGTTGGTCTAATTTCCATGCTGAAAAAAAAAATGAATAAAACAATTGCGTACACCAGCCTAAGATGGTTTGGTGGTCTTAGCTAGGTTGGTCAAGCTGGCACTCAGCTGGTTTAGCTAGTTGCCAATTGGTCTCCTATCATGACAAGTTAAAAAGAACCCCTCTAAACCCAGCAAACAGACCAGTCTAAACAGGCTGGGAGATTGGCAATTCAGCTTAGGTTGGTTTAAGCTGTGTTTTTCCAGCAGGGTTCAAAACCTTGAATCACTCAGCCATAAGAACACTGCTCTGTAACTTAGAGATAGGCCAAGTCTATGAGGTCTTTGACTCCGATCGACTGATTGATAGTTTCTATCAATGAGGATACAGGAGATTAATGTTGGGGGGGTTGACAGGAAATTGAGCCAGTTCCACTCAACAGAAGCTGAAGAGGCCGTCCGATATGTTATCGAAAACTAAATAAACATTTATCAGCATGTTTGCTCTGCTTGTCCCAATCCCTTCCCTGTCTCTGCATCTGGGCGCCAACTCAGGTTTCAAGTTCAGCCACACAATTTACTCGCCAAACAAATCCTGAACTCAGTTGCTATTAAATACAAGCAGGAGTGAATGACTGTGATCTTGCTCAGTCAATGTACTCGCTCTTGGAGCTGTCAATCATGCACAATGAGCCGGTTCACAGCGGGGTTTGGCCGCTATCGTTTCACACAATGATTTCTCAAAACCACTCACCTTTAGCTGAGAGGATAGCTTGTTTACACAAGTGTCGATGTGAAATTGAACACTTTTCATAGGAGCTTTTTCTTCACCGGGGCTTTTAAAATATGAAGGTTAGAAAAAAGAAAGGAAAACACAACCACATGCCTTTAACTGAATGAGTTTGCTTTACAATCTGCTTTTTTGTTTTCTTTCAAGTTGGTTAATATTGTTGAAATTTTCCAACAACTGGCTCCTGAGCAAATTCAACAGTTCATGCTTTTGGTGAGGGCTTTGTAGATGGCGAATTGCTGTGCTTGTTGTTGGTGGTGCTGCTGTTGTTGTTTGGCAGCCCTTGTCTTTGGAAGAGGAGAATACAAAAGAGCTTTGATTGGAGTGTGTGTTTGTTAGAGTTGTGCTGACATCTGTGTGTCTGAGTGTGTATGTGTGATGTTGGCCTCAGCTGAATGCTCAGCAGGTTGACTAGAACATGCTGGCTGTTTCCCTCAAAGCCGCCAACATTCTGTTCCAAATGAGTTCAGCTCGGGGAGAGCCTTTGCTCTGGGGCACAATCACAAGGCTTACTGTTACAGGAATGAAAGAGGGAAGAGGGGGAGGGGACCTGTGAACGGGGACAGGAGAGATCTATCCAGAATGAGAATGAGGCAAAGAGGAAGTGAGGGACAAAAGTTTAGAACATTTAACATAACAGTACTTGTTTTGTGGTTTTGCCTTGCCTTGGGGTTGACTTGGGGGTCCCAAACTCAGAAGATAGTTTGGGACTTTGAAAAGGTGAATCAACAAATTAGACTTCTGTAAAAGTCTAAAGGCACGTTCATACTCACGGTGTTAAAATTGCTGGAAGTTGCCAAGTTTCATTACTATTAGGCGTTCCCCATGTTCTGGAGTCCAAGTGAAGTATCAAATCCCTTTTTTTGTCAGCACAGTGTGGGTTAGAGAGATGGGTCCTGCTCTGCTCTTGCACTGTGGCCGGCGGGGGATACGCCGTACGGTTGAATCGTGCCATTTCCTCACACTTTGAGTATTTTAAATGGCCCACTACTTGGAAAAGTTGGTGGGCCAAAAAATTGCCAACTCCCATTGAAAATGAAAGACTTCTGGTCATTTTGTCACTGCAAATCACTGTCGGTATATTAACATTCACATTGCAGTTCGATGTCATGTTAACGCTTTAGTCTGACTGAAATCATCATTCCTTGATGCCCTTCCTTCAAATTCCATTACATGTTGTGTCATGAATTCTTGGACAGATAAATGCTCAACCGTGCTCAACAATGCAAAAAAATTATTAAAAAAACTACAAAAAAACTTGATGTAGCTTCATTATAACCGTGCATTTAAACATACTTAGTGTAAATTGCCTTTGAGACCCCACCTAAGTCAGTTTGATTTGGTTCTTTGTCTGGGTACGGCCAAATGCTGGACCACTCGAAACTTCACATTGCTGAAAAAACCATTGTCTTCAACCAGTGTCAAATTAGGGTGCAGTGAATACAACATTCAAGTTCACTGTGTAGTACATCTAGAGCAGATTTAACAAACAGAATAGACCTTAGGTAAATGGAGAGCCCCAAGAAGTGGAAGAACTGGCTGAGGCCCAGCAAGAGCAACTACACCCAGGCAGAGGAGATATCTAAGCCTCCTCTGGAGACAGTTTGAGCAGCAAAAAAAGACGGGTCCAATTTCATCTGATAAGCAAGCAGAGCTGGAATAGGTTCCCTGCACATGGGGACACAGAGAGTGTGTGTTCTTTTGTCATTGCTGCCAAAATCTACACACTCAAGAATAGAACCTGCTAGCTTAGATACCCTCTTCTTTCCTTTTTGCTCTCTTTCAGAATTTCTCTCACTTAATAAATGTTAATTTCCAATATTAATGCAGTTGCTCTTGTTTGTTGCCATTTCAATTAGCCAACTCACAACAACATTGTAATATTGGAAAGGCCTATTACTTTACACAGATTTGATGTATCAATTGAATGATTAATATAAATACTTCTATCCAGGTCTGTTTGATATGGCAAATTGTGTCTTCTCTCATTCTACTTGTTTGCTTCATCTTCTTCCCCCTTCCATTTTACAATCCATTCTTCCATCCATCTCTTCTCAGACGTTAATGGACACTTTAGCCTGTGGTAGCTTCAAGTGAGCTTATTATGCAGCCCAGGCCTTATCAATTCACTTCTGTCTCAATTAGCATCAGTTTTACACTGTCTCTCCTTGGCCACGAAGAGCTGTATCGATCTATGACTCAATAGATCTCCTGAACGACTTCAAACAGACCTAGCCGATGCACAGCACAGAATTAAATTGTCAATTCAATACAATCAAGCTAGTGAAGATATATAGGATAAGTTTGGATGCATTGGTAATACTTAGTGGGTGCTGTTTTAGTGTATTTTGTTTTTTGTTTTTCGATTGCCAAGCGTCATTTAAAGCATGTAATAGCAAAGCTATTCTTCAAGCAACAATTACACACATTTTGCAAAAGACATGTTGTTTCTCTCCGAGTCTGATAAAAGTGCAAGGGCAATTTGTTTATGCGCTCATGCCCTTGTTAAATTCTGTGTGTATGTGTGGGTGTGTGTATGGCCCTGAGATCTATTGATTGCTGCAGGAAGCGCATTCTGATGTTACACTGGGCTTCCTGAATTTGATGCCATCTCCTTAGATCTTGTATGTGAATGCATTTTGTCAGTGTGTGTGTGTGTGTGTGTGTGTGTGTGTGTGTTTACCTCCCCTCATACACAGAGACAAAACAGCTCAACCTCTGTCCTTCTTTAAAGACACAACATCTCTCCAATGACACAGACTTCTGTCTCGCTTGCCCACAATAACAGGCTATAGCTCAGTGTGTTTCTGAATAACACTCCAGCCACAGAGCCGCCACATTCTCCATCTTATGAAATCACTTTTCCACAGCTTAAATTTTTTTATCACTGGCAAAATAAAGGTGTGTGGATACATTGTTAAAAGCCAAAAAACATACAAAACATTTAAGTTTTCTTAAATCTCAAGCTCTTTGTGATCTGAGGGATAGTTCACCCCTCATCAAATAAAAATAAATACATTTTATTCAGGTTTGAAATGCAATGAAACGGAGTAAATTATGTTAGGTTTATTTTAAGGTGTAATCCATAAATATTTGGTCAAGTGTGTTTGCTAGGTTCCTTCCATGTAAAAAGATTTAATTCAGTATGAGCACAGATTCATAATATAACGTCTTGACCTCAGTACAGAGGAACTTGCTGATCAGCTCAAAGCTGCAAAATACAGTTAGAACATTGATCCACTGAAGGCATGGATTGTTAGAAGCCAAGGTAAAGAGGTAATTAAACAGACTGATTCGCCTAATAGTGAGATGAAGGTCAAAGTATAGAGAGCGAGAGAGAGGCAAAACATCAGACCACTATTATAAAAGTATACGCAGGGCAAATGTAAATAGTAGTAACCTGTAATTAGATACCACAACTGCAACGCTATATGTATCAGATGTTCTACTTCATCGAGACAGCTGTATAGAAAGGAAACAAAGACGTATTGTCAGATATAAGATGCCTCTTTAAAACCTGGTGGGCTAGACGGAGACTAAGAAGGTGCAATTATCTTCAATTTCCTCATGGAAAAAAAGACCTGGGAGAGATTTTGTTCAACTATCTCTCTGAGTCTCTGTGCAAGCTTGTGTTTGCGTGTGAGTGTGTGTGACAGTCCTTTTCAGTGCGAGATTACATGTGTGGGCAGGCGAGGAGTGGTTTCAGACAGTAAATCAATGGATTCCACTGTAGTGGTGGTGTAGAACCTCTGCATGTTAGCACAGAGCACAAGGGGAGAAGCACAGCTTTAACCTGAGCCCTTACCTCACTTCACAGGCACACACACATAGAGATCTGGTTTCACACACAGTGTTTTATTTAGCATGTCCATTGTCAGCTCATTTGGAGGAGTGGTACCAGGTTGAAATAGTATTAATTGTGAGGGATCAATGACTCACAATCGCTAACCTGAGGCACCACACCAGACCGGGTGCTAATAGTATTATAAGCCATTGTTTCCAGCACTTTAATTCACCTGGAGTAAACCGAGAGCATACATACACACTCCTTCCTCCCCCAAACCTCATGTCCTTTCCAAACTTCTTCTGACTAGTTAAGAGCTCTAAACACTGCGCAAGTATGCGTTTCCCCCAGTGAGCCTACTTGCACAGATCCTGTCCAAGTTCAGGGAGGACGAGGAGAAGGTCATCATAGTAGCACCCTACTACAAGGCGCCTGTATGCCTTGAAGTTGCGTCTGTTCGCTAAGTGGTGTTTTCCCGATGCGAAGACCCCAAGAGATGCACAGTCAGATCGGTTTCCTTCCTGCAGGAGAGGCTGGAGGGGCGGCTGTCCCCCTCCACATTGAAGATGTACGTGGCCGCTATAGCGGCACACCACGATGCAGTTGACAGTAAGTCTCTCGGGAAGCGTGACCTGATTATCAGGTTTCTTAGAGGCGCGAGGAGGTTGAATCATCCCAGACTGCGCCTCATTCCCTCATGGGATCTCTCTGTGGTCCTGTGGGGAGCCCCATTTGAGCCCCTGGAGTCAGTTGAGCTAAAGGCAATCTCTTTGAAAAGGGTTAGGTACAAGTGCTGCCCTAGGAGGAGGCAGACCCAGCCTTGCTGTTGCTGTGTCCGGTGTGTGCTTTGCGCATCTATTTGGATTGCACACAGAGTTTAAGATGCTCTGAGCAGCTCTTTGCCTGCTTCGGAGGACAGCAGAAAGGAGCACAGTCTCCAAACAGGGGAGTCATTGCTTGTAGGAGTGTTGGGGGAGGTTAAATGACAGCCAGGTGTGCTGGCTACGAGGCACGCAATGGTTTGCCCATCTCGTTTGCCCACCCACATAACACAGTTCAGCTAGTTGTTGCGTTTAGTATAGGGAACCCTAGTGTCACTACATTGACACAATGTCGAGTGAGTGACAGATATTATACCTGTATGTCTGGGGGAGTGCCATGCAAATTTCACTCGCCAATTCCCATTATCCTTTTCTCAAAGATAAGCGGTGTTTGGGGATCCCAAGGGCAACCCCTAGTGTCACTAAATCGACACAACTTCTCATTCCCTCCATCGGGGACTGGAGGTTACGAAATTAACCAGGACGTTTCTGATTTAAATTGGTTAATTTAAAAGTAGTCAATTCAAGATTTCTATAAACAGATTTCATCTGTGGCAAGTATACGCTGAGTTTCAGTTCAATTTCGTTTACGGAGACCGAGACGGCAGAAAGCGCATCCTGTATGATTCCTTTATTTTACAAAACCGCAACGTTTTGCTGTTATTGTGAGTGAAAACAAATAAAAGTAAACCCTTTATAGTTTTGAATGTCTTACTCTCATCTGTATGTCCAAAAATTCCGGAATATTTATTTCTGCTGTTATCAGGGAAAAGTCAGATGATCGCGCCGACGCCTCCGTTGACCACAGAGGATTGACTATGTTATGTTATTAATATAAAAAAAACTCAAACAGGAGAAATTCAAATATTGAATTTTGGGGCATTTCCAATCCTGCAAGATGCTATTTTGAGCCAACGCCTGATTAGCTTGCTTGTTGTTAAGCTTAATGGACGGCTATTGCCTAAGTTCTGCTGGCACTATGGAGATTTTTTTATAGTGGTTTAATTTCACAGCAGTGGAAAACAATGTCAAAGTTTAGGGCAAACATTATCCTTACCCTTACAGTCGGTGGCGGCATGAAACTTGACTAATTTGAATAATGAATTGTATGCAGCAAACCCTGTTGTAAATAAACACAAATGTCCTCTCTAACGCAGTTTGTGAATTCAAACACCTATGTGCTTTTTTTTTTTTGCTATTATATTTTAGTACAATTTCAGTTTCAGAAGAAAAACTAAATGGGAAAAAAATATTGTATCTGTACAATAGGCTCACTATTCACCAAATTCACCACTCAAACATTTCTTTCACAATGCAGCTGAACAAATTATGATTCAAAAAGTAATTTGCTAACCACAATGTGAAATCATTTAAAAACCACAACATTATTCACTTCAAGGGCCAGCAACTTGTGCAATATTGTTAGCATTTGACAGCAAAAGCTCTAGCAAAACTGAGAGCGGGGGAGTGGTATATTTGAACAGAGACAGACAATCTTTTGTTACCTGTTCAGCAATACCTGCAGGCTTAAGGCTGGAACTGATACACGCGTCTCTTAATCAAAGAACAAAATGGCAAGTCCTGTGTCTCGATTCACCTACTTATACTACACCCTTAAAGTGTCTCCTTTTTTTTGTCATGGAAAAGTACACACTTTTGAGTGTATAGCTAAAGAGTGAGCAAATACTGAGACTAGGGGTTGCATAGACTGGTCAATTAGAACTAATGTAGTCTACACTTTCAGCCTGAAGTCAACTAGTCACTTTCCACATGATTTACAAAACGACTGTAGAAAATTCAGTGGGCGGCAGATTTAAAAAATGTAGGATGGCAAGGGAAGACTCATTCATATAAATAATTTGTTATGGTTAGGTTTAGGGATTGGGTTATAGTTTCTCGGACCAATGAAGTAGCGCTTTCCTGATGAATGTTTCTGAATTGTCCAATCAGTTATCGCATTACTCATGAATATAAATCAATTTTGCCCAGCCATCCTACATCTTGGAAACTTGCCAGAGGGTGTGGATTCTAATGGCTCTGAACTGAAAGTGGCTCAAATGTACTTTGATAATGATGACACAAAAGAATGAAGTTGATGACGCTACATCATGAGTTGACTATTAAAAATCAGTAGTCACGCAACCCCTAATTGAGACATACTATAAGGTCCTAAAATTGCGTCATGAAATAACAGACCTCTTGGTCACAAAGTTACATGCATCCTGTCACCGCACACTGATACATCAAGTAAAATTCTAGAATTATCTACCACATCTTCAATGTTATAACAAGTCAGAAAGACATTTGCATGACACTGAGCTGGATCACTTTATTTATTGTTTTAGTCTTTGTCAGTGTCACATTACAATGACATCTTTATAAAAGTCCATTGAAAGATAATCTGACCTCTGTCATATAGTGATACATTAAAAGGCAAAAACAAAACTGAACTGACACTTTTCCTTTTTATTTTCAAGAAAGAAAGCTCTTAAAAACACACAAGAGCATCCACATTAAGCACGAATACAGTAGATATAAAATCATGCAGATAGATGATAATTATCATGAATCACTCAAACCCTTTTCTGTTCCCTGTGTAAATGGAGCAGATGATCATCAGAAAGTAAAAAATAAAAACTACTACTGTGGAATGAATGTATCCTTAACATTTATGAATAAGAATGCATGCATTTTAGAAATATATTCAGCAAAAAATTTCACAACATTTACCATTCAGAATGTATGTGAATGTTAGAATCATGTTCAGTGAATGTATATACAACATTTAATAATTATTTAGAATGTGCGCACATTCGCACTTTTTAAGAGGGTTATAGACAAATATGACGTTAAAACACAATGCAATGTTTTCAGATGAAATCTGTACTGGCGGTCTATATGTTGAGTTTCTTTTTCTGTCCTACAAGCTACACCATAACATCAAATCGTTAGCTGTGCTAGCCTCAGTCTGAAAAGAATAGGAAAATACAAATTTTGAAAATTGTTAATGAAAACCCAGGGCAAATGGAACACAACAAAAGTCATCTGAGTGCAGGGCTTGTGAAGACCACAGCCATAACAACAGACTGTCTTCTAGTCTTAGTCCCATTCCTAAACTCTATCTGATCCTTTTCAGACATTTGAAGGATAAAAGTAGCTCAGTCATACCCCAGGAACAAGAGATGAGACCTTGGTGTGCTCTCCATCACCTCGAACACAAAACCCCTCTCGTGGCCATGAGTGCTCCTTGACATTGGGTCTGCACCTCCCATTCTTTAATATTCAATACTCTTGCGAGACACAAACATACTCGCGCACACACAAACGGCACACTAAAACGACCCTCTAATTTGCCTCCCAACGAAATGCAAACACGCAAACATATATGTCTTTAAAGATCCGTGATGTGTTGCAGACTGCAGTTTGTGGTTGATAATTTAGATAGGGTGTGAGCACTGACTAACATCCACACACACAAGCACTCGCCCTCTGCCCCAGTTATGTGGCCTGTAATCTTGAAGGTTAACGTTACAAAGGGATTACTGTGTTTTATGAGGTCAGAGTCTCACCTGAGTGGTGTCACAGTGGAATCCTTATGTATTGTAGTGAACTATAGTGTGGGACATTTCGGGGGCATCCAAACTAGGATTATTAAATTGTTTTAATTATTTGCTTTGTGTACAAACCATAGATGTCTATAGTTATGTTAGGTGTGAGAATGTGTGGATGTTCTCATTCAATGATGAATCATTTGGGTGAGTGACAGACAGATGTTATTACGAGTAAGAAAATGTATTTACCTCTTAACGCACATTCACACTAAATTGTGCAATTCATCGCATCCATACCCTGCTGCCTGTCTGGCAGTGACATCAGTACAGCAAGTCAAGATTGTAGACCCATCATCTGTTTCTCTCTCTCTCTCTCTCTCTCTCTCTCTCTCTAACTGTCTCCTCTGTAGATGTTGCCAAGAGCCCAGACAGCAGCGTATTTCATGCTGTCCTGCAATTCCATTCGCAACAAACATAACTAAAGGATTTGAGTTACATTTTTGTCCAGCCATGTACAGTAATAGTACATCTGTCTACTCATTTCAACGTCAAATTACACATTATAAAGCAGGATCCCACTGTGCAGGGCACGCTTCAAAGAACAGCAGTTATACAAGTCTGACTAACCAAACCAAATTATGGTGCATCTTAAACCAAATGCCACAGGGAAGAGATGAGGGCTTCATTTAGAATAGGGTGAGGAAGAATGCTTAGTTATTTGTGTGTCTATATCTTTCTTTTCATGTCTGAGTACAAAGCCATAACAGTAAAAAAAAAAAAAAAAGACTAACGTGGTAAAATAAAAAAATGGCTGTCTTGGTTATATATGTGTATATATATATATATATATATATATATATATATATATATATATATATATATATATATATGATTTCTTTGCACTGTAATATTATTTTAAGCACATCTAAGAAATTAAACACAACCCCTCTATTTACATTTAGGAGCCAAATATCTCTATTTAGTTTGGATTTTGGATTTGGTGGCGAAATATGACCTAGACATTTGTAATGTGATTCACCTATATGGTAGGGTAAAATGCTATGTTGATGTACTAGGTTATACATATTGACACATTACAGTATTATAGTGTCTATTTTCCTTTAAAACTTTGTCTCAAGCTATGGCACGCATATATATATAGATAGCTGCTATAGGAGCATATTGTCTCCAAAAAAACAAACATTTCTGTCATCCTCATTCAGTTTGAATGAAGAAGTGTCACTCTCTCTGCATGTGTGTATGTATGTGTTCAATTGTCATGCTGTCTCTGTCAGACAGCCATCTGTCCAGTGAGAGCTGAACGGAGCCCCCCGATTGGTCAGTCGGTCTGAATAGAAAGGGGTTTGATGAGAAGGGTCATGTGTCAGACTACTCTTAAACACGCACATAAATACACACACACACACACACATACACACACACACACACACATACACACACCACCAGCAAGAGGCTTACTGTGTCCACAATAAAAATAGGGTTCAGCTGACACAGCAGAAAATCCAATGCACACACACATTTTAGCTCAACAATCTTCAATCTTAGTATTAATCAAAAGAATAGGAATCAAAATTCATACAGGATGCATTTTGAGAGGTTGTTAATGTGTGGCCGTGAGAACAGAGGTGGTCCTAACCCTGTATTCTTTTGTGTTTGAAAATGTGATGCATCAACATGCCAGTGTAGGTCATTGGAAAAGAGAGAAAGCAAAAAGGGGAGGGGGTGGGGGATCCTGATTGGGACACCTCAGATATACCAACCCAATCACATGAAAAGTCGTACATAATATATGAGTTGGCTATTTCGTATGGTGTAGCACGATGTTGTTCGCATAAAGTCGTACGACTTCATCACGTGCAAATGCCCAGATGTCTAATGCGGAAGTAAGCAGGAGTTCCGCGCACGAGGTGTTAAGGACATACTTATTAATATTATGCCCTTACCCAAACCCCTTATCTAAACTTAACCAATCAATAGAGTTTGTAATAGGAAGCTGTTGTGTGTAACAGAAGCAAATATTAGTAACATATTAGATGGAAACTATATCTAGCGAGTGCAGCTGCACGATATATCATACGAATTAGCCAAATTTAGAAAAGTTCCTGAGGATTTCACCATGAGATTGTGTTGGATATACTTTCATATGCACTCACCAATATAAGATAACAGCTTGTCATATTGACAAATAACTAAAGATAAGGTAGAATTTGTAATCAATAGTTACAAATTTATTACAAAAAGTGAACTTTTGCATTTGCAATGCAATATTACTCCCACATTGTCACATACTTCTTTAAGGTTAAACTTAATTTTTGTTGTAAATCCAGCAGGACTGGATGTTATCTATCCGTATTTGATTGGATTGTGAAAAGTAGGCTATGATATTATTGGTGAATACTAACTGTCCCTGGCCAAACGGCCTTGGGTTCGCCAACAGAAAGCAAAAAATGTTTCACAGTCGTGTGCAATAAGATCAGGGACATTTATTAAGAAAGTAAAAATGGTCAAACTTAACAACACTTCATAAAAGAAGGATTACAATTTGGATCTTTATGATCTAAATGTTGATATACGGAGAAAGGATGGAACAGAAGGCGAGTTGCACAGATCGCAGAGGCGTATGTGATGAATTTTTCAAAGCGGAACTCATTCAGTAAACAGTGTTTCTCTTTGCCTGTGCTTAACTTCCATTAATAATGCATCTCTACAGTCAAAGTGACATGAATGAATGAATGAATGTATGCAAAAAGAAGGAATGAATGATATTAATGTTTTATTTATTTAAAGCAAAGAGCACACGTTATAGAAATAAGCTGTCAGACAGAATGTTGGATTGAGTTCCTTGTTTTGTTAATTAATTCAATCTTTCATTAGACTTGTTATTCTGGTTCACCCAAGACATGTGATCTCATCCTAACAGTCTGCCTAACATTTAATATTTACATGTCTGGTCTGTGTTTTTACCAAATCAACATATTAGCACTTCTAGTCTCACATAGACAATCATAGTAACTGCTGAAAGCCCCCAACCCAAACATGCATTTATTTTCCCACCCCTCCTCCCTTTTAATGCCAGACATGGGAAAAAAAAAGTCCCACACTCTTCTGTCTGCAACCCCCATCCCATCTTCCTCACCTCCCCCAGGCGCATCATTCACTCAGGTATATGAATGCCTTCCCAATGTCCAGCCAATACAAACACACACACACAAACGTAGACTGGGTTGACTGATGTGCGGGGGTTGGGTGGAAGGAGTGTGAAAGAAAGGAAGCCCCGTGATGAACCTCTCTCTTTTATCTGTGTTTATCTCCATCTGACATTAATGAGATTGCTACTGCAACCCAAAAGGGAGGGGGTGGACAAGCTAGAAGGCATGACTGTGTGTGTGTGTGTGTGTGTGTGTGTGTGTGTGTGTGCGTGCGTGTGCGTGCGTGCGTGCGTGCGTGCGTGCGTGCGTGCGTGCGTGCGTGTGTGTGTGTGCTTGCAGTAATATATGCCACAACGCAGTCTAGCAATGACGAAGGACAATTACGCAAGAAGGAATAAATAGCAAAAATATACAGTCTTGTTTGCTTTTGCCATAAAACTAGAATAAAACTCAATGGACTTTGAGAAATCTTTTGTCATCACATGACGAATCTCAAGAATCTCAGTAATCACAAAGGCAGTGTGGGGCTTGGGTTATCTCACTTAAGTTAAAACACTGTTGAAGACGTAAGTGAGATTTAGGGTTGGGTATTGATACAGATTTATCATTTTTATTTGATTTTGATTCACAAGCTCTCGATTCGATTACAATTTCGATACAATTTGATTCGATTCGGATTCATGTAGGTATATTTCAATTATAACATTAATTTTACT